>NC_136011.1:19859720-20175970 GCF_048128805.1 Centroberyx gerrardi
GTAATTACAGGCATAGGTCAATGAAACAGAGCCAGCTGCTCCATACTCAGTCCTCAATACCCGACAAATCAGTGCAGAGTGAAGAGAACCACCATGGGCCAGTTCTGTATATATCCTCTGGGGGAACAAAACTAGAACAATATGAAGGCTATGAAATTGTCAATTGAATCAACAAAGGTTCCAAGATGCTGAGATTAAAACATTAAAAAATCTTTTGAAAACCACATCAAGAGATAGAGATCATATAGAAAGACATTTTTTTTTGTTTTTTTGTAGTCAGTGGTTATTTTGAGAACTGTTGTCTAGAATGAGGCCTACTATTCATGGTTATTGTACTCACCTGTCATTATGTACTTAAGATAATCTTATTTCAGTTCTTTTATTATGTTTTGCTTTTTTTTCAAAGGGCAATAGCAGTGTTTTTTCTGTGTGCACCAATCTTTTGATCAACATATTTTTCCATTATTGAGATATTTGGTGGGTATTTAGTTGATTCGCCACTGCCATAAGCAAGTATAGTATATCAGAAAATGTACCTCAAAGCCACAATATTCAACTTTTTGCCTTGAGGCAGAAAGTGTATCATTTGTCCTGCCACTCAGTTGGTCAAGTTCCCACCCCAGCACTTGTCACTCATCTTGATGAGCTGTCTACCTTGAAATGATATCTAGCCTGGGGCTGAGGTAACCGGCACAAAGCCACCAGGCACTGAAGAGGCAGACGACCAACTCAGGCAATCTGCACTTAAAAAAAAAAAAAAAAATTTTTCCTGCTGTTTCCTTCTGCTTTACACCATTGTTGTTGTTGTTGTTGTGATGACTTCCCTTGATAGCCACACCCCAGCTTGCAGGAAAAGGTATACAGCCAAAAATGTCCCAAACATCAATGAAAAGCCAATTTCACGCAAACATGTACACGTTTTTCCATGTACACAGATGACATGTACATAGACAGACACAGACTGATAGGTATAATATATCCTATTTATTTATTTTTATTTTGTCACAAGAGTTGCATATTGTAGCTTTAAACTCCTTACCCCCATCCCACCCCAAAGAAAGACAATATAGTATAAAATAAAAGAAAAAGATGTAGAACAATGCTCTGACATGCTAACTCCTTTCAAACCAAGAATGGCATGTGATTCACATGTAAAAAACACTGGCGTTGTTCTTTAATGTACTTCTACTGCCAGCCTGCTATAGTATCTGGCTCCAACTGTGTGTCTTTGCAGCAGACTGTGTGGTGCTGCCACTCACTCAGCACCAGAGCAGCGGGATTTCCCACTGATATTTTCACTTTCTTAGCTACTACGACCAGCAGCTGGTATAGGTTGGTCTGTCGGTCCATCCAAAAAAAATAAAATGCTGCTTTTCATCATCTATATCTATTGATTAAGCTCCTCCCCCTTTTCTGATTTGCTGTATTGATCCTGAATTCACACTGACGTGTGTGATCTGTTATATCTGTTGATCCCATCTGTTGATCTCAAAGCCACATTGAGACGTGTGATCCCCCATTTCCTGACTGGCTGTTTTTTTATTGCTTATATCTATTGATCCTGAAGTTGCTTTGATGTGAATGATAGCATTTGTCAAAATTAGGAGAGATTCATATCAATTAGTCATTTACTGTATGCCTCTTCCTCTTTCCCAGTTGGCAAGATGTGTGTTCATCCCGAGATGTGTAACAGCTCACTGAACTCAGGAGAGACTTTCTTGTTCGTTTGTGATGTCATTTAAGCCCCTCTCCCTTCCCTGATTGGCTGTGTTTTAATTCTCACATTATTAGCACACATCAGACAGCAATGCAGGGGAGGTGTAGTTGGTTTCAAAAGGCCAAATAGGGCGCAGTTTATCATGAATTACATGCTTGTTTTTCTTTCGTTGCTATTGTCACATAATCCAATTCATGGCATTGTCACATAATCCTTTTGCGGTGGAGGAACAGAGTCTTCACATTCGTTTCCACAACACACAATCTGCGTTTCAGAGTTCATGCTCATTTCACAAAATTTTATGAGACTGTGTTGGACAAATGAGACTCATCACATCTGTCCAGTTGGCTCCTTCCCCCACCAGCCGTAGAATGGGCTGAATAAAGGAGAAGTGACTTTTGAGCAGGTAGTTAAACACGTCTCTCTCTCTCTCTCTCTCTCTGTCTCTGAGTGAGCCCAGCTGGGCTAATACGTGTTACAATGGAGCCTTTTCATCAGATGTGGGCTGACGCAGGGAGAAGCCATGTTGGGATAAGGGGGATAACTAGGCAGTCAGCTGACTTCAAAGGGGCAGCAAGTCTGGGCTAACATACTGCCAAATAGGGTGGGAACCATTTTGTATGCAGAACCACCGCTAGGCAGGATGTGTGTGCAGGTGAACCATGACATCGTGAACAAACTTGTAAGTTTGTAATTCCATGCACACAGAAACATAGGCACACAGAAACACAGGCGCAAACATATGCTGATGATCAAGCTGTGATGAATTTCCAACCTTTACTAAATGCCACTAATGCTAAATTGAGCTTTCACAAAACGAGGACTGTTTATCTGCATTAGACATACTCACGACGGAGATCATGTCACGCTTCCAGGAATCACAGTCGGATATTGATGGAGGTGTTGATATTTCTCTCTTTTGGCATAAAGAGGTCTAATTAGCAGTTTATTCTGCCATTGTCTTAATAGACTGTCATGAATCATTCACCATGGCCATCCACATCCCAGCCCTTTTTTAATGGCAAGATGAAATTGAGAGCTCAATGGCTTTATGGAATTCATGCTCACGACACAATGGAATGAAAATTATCTAGATGCCCTGCCTTTCACCTTGTGTATGATCTAATGAAGGAAATTCAATTTGTGGGGAAAACATAAACATACACACACCCATATGCACACATGTACATAGATAGGTACACACACACACACACACACACACACACACACAATGTGGCATTCATACACAATTAGAATTATCTGCACATATGCAGCCCATACATACATTCAGTCAATGGACCAGCACCGCATATGTTAGATACTCAAAGACATATCTTCCCTAAACACACAAGCCATTTCGTAGTTGCCTGTAGAGTATGACAAGGTTGAGGCTGCCATTTGGGGTTATGCTTGAGGGGCAGCATGACCTAATTTCATCTTTGGTTTGTTAGATGGAGTGTTGGGCATAAAGCTGCAGGGTCCTGATTAGCATGCCCAATGCAATGAACAGAAGTGGAAGTCAATACACAGCCTACACAATTCCCTTATAGAGGCCCTCGTATCCTTTCAAACCCAAGTAAATACAGGTAAAGAGTTTACCTTCTACTGATGGAGGTTGTGTGTTGTGTGTGTTACATGCGTATACGCTTGCGTGTGCAAATTCAGAGCCGTGTATTTGTATATGCGTGCAGGTTTGTTTGTTAAATGCTACCTGCCTGTCAGCATGCGTGTGCCTGTTTCCGTTTCTAAGTATCTCAGCTGGATGTGATCAATCCAAAGCCCCGCACACAAACAGGAAATCTATAGAGAATAGACAGGTCCCTATCCAACCCTCAGGATAATTGGCAGGTTGGAAGTTCAACCTGGCAGAGAGGCCTAGTTGGTGTGACCCCAGCGTGCGTAAGCCGCGAACACCCAACATAATAAATCTTTCAATCACAAGTGAATGCACTGTAAAAGAGGAGGAGCAGGCAGAGAACTCAGCAGAGGCAGCATTCATTTCTCCTGGTTAGAATGCCGCATTACTCTAAGGGCAAAAATCTCTGAGGAATAGAGCATGACACATCCCATTCGCCTCCGTTGATGGTCACATACATAGGAAACACAGAGGCGTTGAGAAGGATGACACTTTCATTTCGGCAAGGTAATTTATCAGTGTGAAGGAGCCAGAGATTTGAGGTGTAATGATCTGATTCGCCGGCCATCTTGGGAAAGGTCAGAACTAAGATAAATGTCATCTCTGGTGAATCGAGGGGAGTTGCCAAGACTTTAGAAATAAACCCAAGACAGGTATCGACTTATGATGAGTTTGGCTTTCAAAGGGCCGCCTCTCTCCGCTTTGTAACGCATTGGCTATTGACAGATAACTATAGAGATATTCAACTGAAAAGACTGACTTTCGTTTTTCTCACCGAGGTGTGTGCATAACGTCTGATAAAAATAATAGCACACTGGCCGTGAAAGAAACCGTGACAGGTTATGTAAAATGATGGCTGAGGATGTATTTATGCTACAGGTACCTATGCATAGTGCATCAGATGAATTCCCTATAGACATTATCAACCTCAAAGCACTATTTGTATGCTAAAGCACTGCATTAGAAGCATGGTGATTGATCTCAGCCCCCCACCCACGCTGACACTGGATGATGCAGCACCTAAAGGCTTGACTCGGTGCCAGGCAGAAGGATACGGTTCAAGAGAGGTTGGAGGGAGGGAAAGACAGAGAGGAATGAGGAGATGGAGTGAAAGCGAAAGGAAGAAAGAAACAGAGCAATTGGTGGATAGGGGGGAAATTAATTAAGAGTAGAGACAGATACTATAGATAGATAGATAGATAGATAGATAGATAGATAGATAGATAGATAGATAGAGAGACAGAGAGAGAGGACTATTGCATAGTGTTTTCTCTTATGATATCCCCTTCTACATCCCTTCGAGTCAAAATATATTATAAGAGATAACTGCCATGAGAGTAAAAACAAGCACTGAGTTCAGAAGCATGGTAAAATAATTGTTGAGTGTTATCGTCTTTGGCTGCCTTTGATTTTGACTCACTGGCTTCTGTGCTGTGCTGTGGCTAATTAATTTTAATAAGTGTTTGAACCACGTTGGATGCTGTTTACACGTGTCTCGTGTTTTCCTTACTTAGTCGCAATATTTTGGCAGTGGCAAACGCATTAAAAGTGGAAAAAAAGGATTCAACTGCTAGATTGTTCTTCCACTGGAATGGCCAGCGGTTTAACTGCTGGAGTGTGTATTCAGTGATGCATTGTGTGTGTGTGTGTGTGTGTGTGTGTGTGTACATGTGTGGTGTTATGTTTTGGTTTTTTATCTAGTGATCTGTGTGGTGGTGTGATGCTATGGGTGAAAGAAAATGATGGGATTGTGTGTGTGTGTGTGAGTGTGTGTCTCTGTGTGTGGACATACATGCGCAGTCCTTTATCCCTGCATACTTGCATGCCCGTTTCTGTCCACGTGTGTGTGTAAAGGATCTATGTGGTGCCAACGTGCACGTTATTGTGTGTGTGTGTGTGTGTGTGTGTGTGAGTGTGACCATGATTGGCTGTCAACAGGTTAATCCCTGTAAATCCAGCCATCTAAATGATTAGGGGTCCCATGCAGCAAAGGAATCAATAGAGAGAAAGGGGAAGGGATGAGCCACAGGCAGCTTTTCAGCTCTCACCTGCTTTCAGCCACTTTAAAGCAGGCTCCAGTGAATAGGGAGGAGGGGAGGGCAAAATGGGGAAAGGGGGACTGCAGTGTTGCTTTGAGAAGAGCAAACAGCCTGCCTTATCGTTGTGTGAAGAGAGAGCCGATTGGTGATTCACAGTCACACACTTTCAAGTAGAGAGTCACTTACTCAGGAACACAAACACAATCAAACATGCGCATACAGTATAGGCATACATAGATGTGTATCATGCACACACACGCGCACACACACACACACACCTACACCTACACACACACACACACACACACACACACACACACACACACACACACACATATTCAGACACATGCACATGCATATAGTGTATCATGGGAATGCACATACATGTTCACGTAAGCACTTATGTTAGTATCCCTTCTGGAGGAACTCACCCACACGTATGCACATGCATGTACAATTATAGTTTTGATCATAATTGCTCAGTATTGTTCCTGTCCCGGCAGTTTCATATTAGTTTCCTTTAGGAGTTTTTCTTATCTGTATGTGAGACGTTTCATTAGTAGATTTTCTCCAGTGTTAACATGTGCAAAGCACAAACATATTCACACATGCACATGCACACTAATGATCTCTGTGGATCTGAGTGCATGACCTCTAATGCTAGACAACAGCAGCATCACCCTCAGCCTGACAATTAGTTGGCAGTGTAGAGACAGCAGTGAATACCTCTGAAATTATTATTTTATCTGTTTATTTTCTATCGCTCTACCGAATGTAAACATGCAACTCTGCCTGTCCCTATTAGCTGACAAGTGTGGTACAGAAGATGCTCTGTATCTCTATGTGTTAAACAGTAGCATATGTGCTTAAGGCAAGTGATTATGTGTATGCAGATAATGTACAACGAGCAAATGACAACACTTACCCCACAGCTTCACTGTCATGCCTTGCATTAACGTCAACAGACACAACAAGAGACACAACTGGATAGACTCAACTAGCTCACCCCAACAGTGGCTTTCCTTTGAGCTCATTAAGTCTGGAATGAGTCGATTCAGACAGACCCAGGAGAGACAGAGACTGCACCCAGCATAGACCATCACTCTCCAGCCAGCATCAATAGCTAGAAACCCACAGTCAATAAATGGAGTCAGATCACCTCCAGCTTACATCTACCTACATATCCATAGATCCTAGTCGAGTTCTAAAAACTCCTCTGGGTAACCTTCTCTGTAGGACCAAATGGAGCCAAACGACTCCCACTGACCAAACAGCAACCATTTGTAGCTCTCGCTCCTAGACCTCGCTGCTGCACCGCTCTCTGAAGAAGAAGAGAAGAAAGAAAAGAGAGAAAACACAAGCAGAGCACAGGGCTTGGAGTCTTGGAGAAGGGATGGTTGAAGTGCGACTGGGCTAATCACAGGAGAGCAGAGAAGATAATGGCTGGCTAATGGCTTTGGCCCCCATTGCCACCTAGCTGTTGTCCACGCTTTAATCTTTCCCATGCCCCCCACCCCACCTGCCAGCGAACCAAAAACCACTCTGGATACGGTATACTAGTCCAGTATTCCAGTACATCTTCACGGAAATCTCTGGAGACTTAAACCATGGCTCCCTCTCCTCCACTCAGACCAACTTCACTCAGTATGTGAAAATGTAAAACTAGGATGAACAAGACACTGGACTCACTGTATGCAAATGTTTAGGGTGCATAGCTCCACCGCCCCCCCTGGCAGATCAGATCAGGCCACAACCTGAACCATCCAGGTATGTGCCCATTGCCACCAAGACTGTGAGAGTGTGTTCTCCAGAGTGTATATAAGACTGTTTTCAGTGCATGGGTTAGGATTAAAATGGTTTCCTTTGTTACCATTTTCACTTTTATTTGATTATTCAAAATAGAGAGAGACAGGACAGATTGGGAGAGACAGAGGGATGAAATGCAACAAAAGTCCTGGGCCGGATTTGATCCCGGGACATCACGGTTGCATGGTACGTGCCTTAGACTGAGCCACCAGGACGCCCCGACTACATCTTCTACAGCTTCTGTTTGCACACTACATTTACAATGAAATCTAGGAATGAAAATAGTTTGCTATTTTCCTTACAGCAAACCCTGGATTACGGCATCCCTTCCCAATAGGAATAAGATGGCTTTCAGGGCAGGGTACAGGGAGGAAGTTAAGTCTGTGCAGACGGCAGAGGAGAGCTGAAAAGGAGAATTAAGGAGTGGGATGAGAAAGATTACAGGCTATAGGCAGCCGGGCCAAAAGGCGGAGGGGAACGGAAGGACAAAGCAAACAAGTTAAACATGTTTTTCAACATGTTTGACATCGGGACCCTAGGCGAGCGCTCCACGCCCCCAACTCTACAGGCCAGCCCACTGCACACTTCACAACTGCCCCCCCCCTGCCCCAGACTGTCTGTTACAACAGGGGTCAAACCCACGGCCCCTGGCCCCCCTCCCCAGCTCCCTGAAACATGCTGAGAATCATGTTGTTTGATCTCTCCAGTGCTTTCAACATCATCCACCCTCCTGAACTCCGTCTTAGACAGAAACTCCCACCCCCTCTATGGTGCACCGATGCACCTTCAGCCACCACTTCACCCCCCCAAATGCAACAAAGACCAGTGGAGTCTTTGTCTGGAGTTTTTGATAAGGTAGACAGCTGCATGCACATATGCACATATTCAAATCTGCATGTTCTATTCTTATTATCTCCAGCTGTAATTTGAATGTATTTGATAAGGTGTATATTCTACACATGCATTGTACATATGGCACTGGTAGACATGTTAATGTGAATACGAATGCATTTTTGCACATCCTGTATATATGCCGAAATTTCACATATCGTCCTTCTTGTCTAACTTATTTCCTACTGTACATTTTCATATTTTTGGAATATATTCTCATATTGTATACATTTCTCATTCTTTTTTTCTTTGTCTCAATATGTTCTAGCACACTCCCTTAATGTTGTAATGTATGATGGGTGGAAGTAACAAAAATTAAATGATTAAAAATAGATCTAATGAAATTGCTTGCAAATTGAAAACAAGTGATGAAAATGCTTGTGAACTGAAAATGATAAATTGTCAATGATTTGATAATTTATTTAAAGTAGAGGTGTTTTGGTAAAAACAGAGCTATTTCCATTATTTATCACCACTTTCTATAATTTATCATGTAAACAACAAAATTGCCATTTATTGTTTAAGGTGAGCCCTAGAAGAGTGGAAGTAACACAAATCAATTGATAAATTTAGAGATTATGAAAATGAACGTTAATTGAAAAAGTGTGATGAAACTGCATGTGAAATTAAAAAGAGTGATAAATTGTCAAGTGACTTGATAAATCCAAAGGCGCTTTGATTAGATATGTGGTGATATAACATTTTCCTTTCATTCATCACTTGCATGACAACATTCCCATTTATTGTTTAACACGTGCAGCCTCAAGGTCATTTATCATTTGGCGTGAGTAATTTTTGATACTTCTGCTGTTTTCTCATTTAACAGGAGTAATTTTTGTTACTTGTGCTCTAATACCTAAATGTCAGTCAAAACCACGCCTGCTTACAAGCCGATGAGTCTGTTGTAGGCAGGAAGAGTCGAGCAATTTGAGCTTCAGTGGGCGTGGTTTTTGATTGATTTATTGAGCGCATTTTCATCAGATCTTTTTAATCATTTATTATCAGTTAATTTTTGTTACGTCCACCCCATCCCATCCTAATCTTACAGACATCTTGCTCGAGGACACGTCAGCAGGGCAGATGCTTGTCAACATGGAGGATTGAACTCAGGTCCTCTAGGTGAAGAGTGGTCTCTCCTTTCACTATAACACTCTGCTGCCTCTATATGGGGGGTGAGCAAGTGAGAGGGCATTGTAGGGGAGACTGGGAGGAATGGTGACAGTAACACCTTGTCATCCACCACCTGTTTGGCAAAGATGGGGTGGAGGGCAGTAATTACTGGGGTTGATCTTGTGATTGCCCCGGGGATGTAATTGACCCCCTCCACACCATATCTTTAATGGATTGCACAGGCGGCTGTCCGCTGGGGAAAAGGATTCAGAGAGCCCATATTAGCCAGTGTGCAACCTGGTAATTTGTTCTATATTACGGTGCGATCATGGTGCGATCATGGCCTCAGATTACCTCAAGTGAGGTAATCTGAACACACACACACACACACACGCACACACACGCACACACACGCACACACACGCACACACACGCACACACACGCACACACACGCACACACACGCACACCCACATCTATTATAAAATAAAAGAAATCTTTGGGGTCATGTCTGGATAAAACGTCTATCAGTCTGTGACATGACAATACATTCATTCATTCGCAACACAGTGAGAAAAATGAAAGAAAAAAAATCGAATAGAGTAACTGTGCTGACAGCTCTGTACATTTCATAAATAAGTGAATAAGAATGGTGGTTTCCTTATGCTCTTGTATGCTATTTGTACTCCTCTCATTGTTTTCAAATGTTGATGCCTAACTGAGCTGTTTATTGTATAACCTTCTGTAAACTCTTCTTGCAAGAACATCCATAAAAAATATTGTTCATTTCATCGTGAATGATTTAGTTAAATGGGGGTTAAATAAAAAGTAAAAAGTGGTGAAGAAATAATAGTGATGAATGACTGTTTTGTCTAGAATAAAAAGAAAATCTGCAAATACATATTACAACAAAAGAGAGGCTTGGAGTACTTACACTTTGTCTGTGGTAAATGTGCAACGAGGGAGGATACAAAGCCATCAGTGGGAGGCCGATTTTCAGTTTTGTCTATTCAAATGTGGATATAAACAGTGGTATTGTTTTCCAGGGCCCCTCTGTGCCTCACCATGCCCTTGAAGAGCTCCTGTAGGAGCAAAGAGGAGTGCCAGAGAGAGGTCTAATCAGGCTGTGACAAATCAGTCTCTTCTCCTACTTGTTTTTCATTTGGGTAATGCAGGCCTCCTCTCCTAAGTGATAAAACAACCTCTCTGGAGTGGTCTTTACACAGCCAGATTAAATGTGATCACCTTGCCAACATTCCCGGGGAGATTGCCATGATTAACAGGCAAAAGAGAATAATGATAATCATATGCAGGATAATAGCCCATACCAAATGGCTGCATGATCTGTACATAAATCACAACCCATTTCCCCCCTAAAGGACATGGTTTTACCCTTTGGCTGGATTTACACGAGAACAGAAAATCAGATTTTTTTTTCTTTTTAACCCCTATGTGAAGCAGATCTGATCCTCTCAGTGCCAATTTAAAATGGAAGAACTGCTTACACTATATCTGGCTCACGAAGCGTTAAAAATGAGTTTTTGACTGATTACTGTGCAAATACACTATTTTTCTAGTCTGTTTGATTAGAGGCTATCAGCTAAAGGGATCACACTGAAAGCTGGGACACACACAGCAAGGTTGAGACCTCATGAATGTCACAGTGAGGTTAATAACCCTAGGCAAATATTAGCTCAGCTCCAAACAACACAATAATGACTACATGAGAGAGAGATGAGTACGAGGGGAGAAAATTGTAGAACTGCATTACAGCTTCTTCTTCTGAATATACCCCCTGTGTATTGTGTATTTGTACGTTTAAGTCTGCATATGCATGTGTGTGTGTGTGTGTGTGTGTGTGTGCATATGCTTGCATGTATGTGGGTGCTTTTGGGGGCAGGTAAGTGTGCATGTGTGTTTGCACATTCTAGATCACAGTGTATCCTGCCTTTGGAAGTTTGCCCAGCCGAGGCAGCTAAGGAGCAGTCTGTGTGCATTATGTGTGGGCAGTATGGAGGGAGAGCAAAAATAAGAAGGAAAAAAAACAGATACACAGAAAAAGAAATGGCATTCAATCAACCTCTGATTGAGCCGCATCTGTGTAGATGATTGGACACTTTGCTGATGATGGTAGTAGTGTGTGTGTGTGTGTTTATACTGTAGTCAATAGCTAAGTTTCAACTTGAATTTGAAATTCTCATTGATTTTTAAATAGCTTTGTGGGCTTTTTTTTCTGATTTTACATTTTCATTTTCCGTTTACGATAAAGTGTCTTGTATTGCATTGTATGAAACGTACTATATAAATAATGTTTGTTTGATTGATTGATGTCTTTGTTTACAGTTATGTACATGTGCATCTGAATGGCTGTCATACTCTTCAGAAGAATTCATTTAATTCATTTTTTTTTACCCGCTTATTCCTCTTGAGAGCCACGTGGGGCTGGAGCCACACACATCTCACATCTTACACTGAGTGGAAAGCAGGGAAAAACTCTGGTTAGGTCGCTAGTTCATCACAGGGCAAACACAGATAAACAATCGCCCACGTTCATGTTCGCACCTATGGGCAATTTAGAGCCTCCCATCCACCCGACTTGCATATCTTTGGAATGTGGGAGGAAGTGCTAACCACCGAGCCGAGTTGAAGGCAAAAATCTACAGCCATCCACCACCTGAACCTCCACACCCTTCCTTTCCACTGCACTGTTTCAATGTCAAACTGCTGCCTGTTTCTAGTCACGTCCCCTTCATGTAATCCTTTCATGGTGGGGAAAAGTGTTTCTCTCACCTTCCATGCACAGAGCATGCATTTGCATTTCAAGAAATCACGAAATTGTGGGAAACCAGGCTGATCAAGGTTGTTCTGTCACTCCATAAACTGCAGTGTCCTTTTGCAGCTTTGTTTCATGGATGGAGCAGATTCTACCTAAAGGTACAAGTTGTTCACTGATAACACACGCAACACTGGTAGCTTACATGTCTTCTCATTTATCAGATGATGTCAGTGGCATAGTAAAACCAAATTATATTAATTATGTAGTGATACATGTATATGTACAGGTATATGGAATGAGAGATGCGACTAGTTTCCAGATAGCATTATCAGTAGTTTGTCTATCTTTAGAGCATTGGTGTCTAATATATTCATAAATGAACAACAAGGGTATAAAATATATTTTCTGTAAGCCCCATAAGTCTGCGGTGTACAGAAGCTGGGATTGGTAAAGTGAACAGATTTGTTTGACATAAACTGCGCAATTCTTGGTGTACATATCACTTAATGAAGGCCTAATCACATCACTAAAACTTATGGCACAACATCAGTGTTTTATTCTCCCTTGCAGGCAGATAGGGTATTGAGTATTTACACAGGCTGTATATCCGCACCAAAGAATTGGCAGTATCCCATGAATCCGAAGCAGTTCATGCACAAAGTAAAACACAGTGAAATAAATTAGCATCAGTTTGGTATGTGATCGATGTGGAACAGGCAGAGTTAGTGAGTACCCAGGTAAGACCTCTGACAGCTTTAGCATTACCCACAACCCTTAGGGAAATCGACTCCAGAACTAATCCATATAACAGAAGAGGGGTACATGATGAGAGAGAGAGAATGCAGAAATAAAGCACATTAACAGAGAGAGAGAAAGAAATAGAACAACAGAGAGAGAGCTATAAAGTAATGGGGAAACAAGTGGAATGGTAGACTAGATTTTAACATTAATGGGTGCAATCTGTAATGTCGTTGTCCCTTGAGACCACACGGAAACAGGCAAGTAAAAAAAAAAAAAGCAACTATAAAACGCAACACATCTACAACAAGAAATGAATAGAACCACTCATTTCTCTTTATTCTTGGCAGGGTCAATAACATGCAGCAATGCAGATGAGAAATTGCAGTTAAGTTGCATCTTTACTGCTTTTGCTAACTGTGTGCTGCATATTGTGGAAAGCAGGAAGAGCCTGCCAAGCAAATAATTCAACTTCAGTGTTGATGAGAAGAGATGACATTCTCCCTGTTTTGTCACTGTTACCTTGGGTGATGGAAAGGTCACAATCATCAAATATTTTCCTTTGTAATAAAGCATTTGTGGTAAATACCAAAGCAACCATCTCCCAATAGTTCATTGACCGAATGTGATGATTGGACTGGATGAGTAAAGGTGGGAAAGCCGCTCCAACATTATGGGTGCTGATGGAAGGTGAATTTTCACATCTACACAATAACCACACGATGCCTCCGATGCATCTGTTTTCTCTCCATTTTTCACATTTATTGCAAGGGCAAAGTCAAACCATCGTGATTATGTGTCATAAATTACAATCACACAGGAATTATGGAAGCTATGGCTCTTTAAAAGTTGATTTGCGACCTCTAAAATTTTTAGAGAGGCTCTCCAGACCTTGTAGAAAATCATCATCATCGTTTCTGGTGTGAAATGACAAATGTTAACATCACTTAATGTCTTTAGTTTCGTAATGGGAAATCCATCACCTATTAATTGCTTCCATTTTAAATATTTTAAGATGAGAGACAAGTATTACAAAAATGCCTTATTTTCATGTTAAGAGAATACACTGAACTTCACCCTTAAGGAAGAAACGCATTTATGCATAACAGCACATTTTGACAAAAATATGTTCTCTTCAGCAGTGTTCTCCAAAACACATGAAGGCTTCCTATATCTGTCTTGGTTGCTTGGAGCCAAACAGAAATACACTGGCACCACAAACAGAAAGAGAAAGTTGGATGTGGAGAATTCACGGCTCGGGTTGTGTCTGTAGATGTACAATTATGTCTGAGTACATATGTATGAGTGTGTGTGTGTGCGTGTGGGCGCACATGCAATTATTGCAATTATGCATGTGTATGTGTGTCAGAGTGCCTGGCATGCACACTTATGTTTATGGTAGGCTATAACCTCATCCTAAAATATAGAATGCATAATAAAAAAAGAACTTCAAAGGGCCTTAAATAATTGTGTGGCCTGAACTCTGGACTCTAATGCTTTCTGCTGAGTAAATAGAAACACATCCCTTCTTTGATCATTGCAGCTTTTGGGAGAGGGAGGTGAGGTCATTTAGAAGCCGGATCCCCACAGGGGACTAAACGAGGGCATCATCAATTCAGACAGCGTGGTCAACCCCTGCTGCTCAAATAGTGCTGATCAGACTTAATCACAGGATCGTTACACTGCGAGCCTCTGATGAGTCCAGGAATGAGGCTGAAGTTGGCACCACATACTGACAAGACCTCAGTCAGCTTCAGGGAAGGATGAGCAGGGCCGGGCATTAACACAAGGCCTAAATACCTCTCACGGCTCCACCGGCTCTCCCTGCACGAAGCCCTGCCCCTCCACCGACTCTGTCTACAAAGTCTGCACACATCATTAGAGGGGCAGTGGTCGTCTAAAGGTTAGAGAAGTGGGCTCGTGACTGGAAGATCGTTAGTTGAAATCCTCAGACAGGCAGAGAAAGTGAACGAGCAATCCCTTCCTCTCAACAATTGCTATTGATGTGCCTTTCAGCAAGGCAATTAAATGGGAATTAAGTTCAGTAAAGTTAAGTACGGGCCGGAAAGTGAGTTTTGAAAGCCAGAAATCTCCTGGTGAAGTAATTGGTGAGTCACTGGTATTGATCAATAACCATATGATCATTTTGTGCTGTGGGACAGAAAAATCATACTTATTAGACTTTAACCCCAGTGGCCAACAGTAGAAGAGACAGCTCCCACATATGAATGTCCGGGAGATCCTATTCTTAGTTACTCTATCGACAGGTTTTGCCTGTCTGGCTCCCTTTAGTACTTCAGTATAGTAGGTTAACTACCGCTACAGTGTAACTGCATGAATGTGAAGCAGGGCTTTGCTGAAAAACAGCATGTGTGCTCTGCAAACCTTCCCTGGAAATTAATATACTCTAAAATTGAATGCAAGGCAGCATAATATATGCCTCCGTATACAATTTTGGCCGATATCCAAACCAAACATTTTGCATTCTTTTGTTCTCCCCTCCTGAAACCCACCATTGATCTTAACCAAAACCAATGCCAGGTGTAATCCATTTCTGCTGAAAGCAGCAACCACAAAGTGAAGTTTGCCTTTTTTTTCAGCTGTACAGTCATAGAGTCAACCGTTCTACACATGCAGTGAGAGATACTGCAAAAGAGCTACATTAAGAAGCAAAAAAAGGAGCTGAGATAGGCTATGTCGGATTAGATAGGTTTGGAACAGCTATGGTAGGGGCTAGTTCAAAGGGATAGTGAAAGCTACAAGGGCACTGACAGCACTGAAAATTGAGGATTGAAAAGCATTACAGGATTATTGATGATATATTCCCGGAGCCTATTCTATTGAGATGTAGTGTTCTGATAGAGGAACACGTAATCAGAGATTTTCACTGTTTAAGGCAAAATCCTGCTGGGAGGCCTAAAAGCTGTGTGCCTGTTCCTCACTGAGGGGGATGACACTGAGCCTCTCCAAAGCATCCTATTAAGCCACTTCCCCCTATACAGAGCGGGGATAGGGATTACACACACATATGTATAACCTATGCACGCCCAACCACACACACAAAGAAACATGTACACAACCATGAACATTTACAAACACATGCATAAGTACACAAACGGATGCACTATCCTGATCTAGATCACAATAAAAGCTGCCATTAGCCCCTCAACAAATGGACTTGGTGCCAAGCATGTATTTTCCCCTTTAAAAAAAAGCAAAATCCCTTCCAAATGTTCTTATATCAGTATGAGCAGCTTGTCGCGATGCTGTCTGAAGGTAAAGCAAACAGAGCCATACAATGAACTATGACAATCTGCCCCGAGAGCTATTAAGCATGGATAATGAATTTGAAAAGTGGGTTCAGAGGGGCAAAGACTATTGGCTATTGGGGTTAAGGTCGACTTTAAAGAAAATTCTGATCGTGGCTAAATCACATTAACATTTTGCACGTCCCGTTCAGAGAAGCCCAAAAAAACATGTAGTTAATCACACTCAACAAGCCAGAAAACTAAAACAGATGTGATGTGGCTTTTTTGAGAGAAAATGATAGCAGTCAGCTATCATATCAGCTTCATATCAGACAGAGAACACACACAGAGAACACAGACACACACACACACATTCCACAAAGATTCCATCACCATTCTAACCAGGACAAACAAACTAAACTAAAGGAAATCCTAACTGTCAAAACCGACTCGTTTGACTTTTGTGTTCATTTTCACTCCTCTGGGAACAGAAGGGAATGAACCAAGCCTGCTCATTACGGCTCGCACTCTTTCATTTTCATGACAGAGAACGAAGCCAAATAGTCCTCACTCTGATCCCTGATACCGACTCTGTGATATGCCTTATACAGGTTCATATTATGTCAAGCCTTCAGGAAATGAGAATGGTTAATTATTTGAAGGCAGGGGCGCACTGTTCAGTAAACTAGAGAGTGTGAGTGTTAGGGCAGAAGAGAATATGAATTCCCTGATGAGTGGGCATCGGTATTTTTAAAATTGCTCCAAACATCCCCCTCAAGAGCCCGATTTTATCATGCAGTTATTGAGTTATCGAGAGGGAGAAAGCGGCTGTGACTACGACAGTTATTTTTAACGATGTCTCCCTCCCATTCCTCCACCTACCTTCATTTCCATCCCACCAGCACATGCAATGCATTTCTGCGCCTTTGTCTCTCTGTCTCTCTCTCTCTCTCTCGTCAACAAGTGGACAGTGAACATGCATTCTCAACAGTAGAGTGCTGTTGCCATATCAACCAATGCATCGCAAGACATTGGATTACCCAGTCCAAGTACAGTCTAAAATAAGACACATGGTATAACACGATAATATATACAGTACATCATGTCTGCAGAATATCGCGTTAATCATTTGCAGGCAATTACACTGTCATCTTATTATGGGGAGGTTTTGAAGAATTGTATTTCATTAGTATGACCAGCAGGGACAAGCACTAAAGGCAAAGCCAGTTTCATCTGTTAAATATAAAATCCACACTCACATTCAGTACACACACACACACACACACACACACACACCACATACAAGCGTCTGACAAAAGCGCAGACAGTTTGTGCCGGATGAATGAATATGATTGTATCCAAGAGTTTCCATTTTTGTGGTGTTAAATGGAAGCTTTGTTATGGCAGTGAGTGGGCATGCAGCGATGCAGTGAGGGACAACTGTATTCAACGGGGAGATGTCTCATTTCTCTCCCCTCTCTTCCTGGTTTCGCTGCCTGCCAGGGCGTTGCTAAGAGGAAGTTGGCATCGCCAGGAACGATGACACCGCCTTGATAGACGTTCTCCCACCGTCCGAGAGAAAAGACGAGCAGGATAGATGCTCTGAAACACTGCCACCTCCTACTCCTACTCTTCCTCCGCTTCTCCCCTCGAGGCGATCTACACCTCTTCTCTTCCCACTCATCTCTTTTGTATTTTTTCACATTGCCTGCGAGGCATCATTTTCTGATTGCGATACCACTCTTGTTTGGGAGAGATAAGCCTCTGCATACTGAAAGTTGTTGTTGTGTTCTCCATGTTTGACCTAATCAGAATCTAGCTCTACTAAGCATTTCATTAAATTCAATTCTGGTGTTGCCCGTGACACAGTGTTTGTTATTACTTAGGTAGCGGTCTGCAGTGCTGCTGCTGCGCCACTGGTAAAGGCATTGAAAACATTGCCTCTAAGTGGCTGAGGCACTAGAGCCAATCTTATTTTTGCCTGAGGGTGGGTTGTTTGTTTGCTTTGCTTTGCTGTGTGTGTGTGTGTGTGTGTGTGTGTGCATGTGCAATGTCTGTCTGCACATATGGATGTAAGAGTGTCTGTGTACATATGTATGTGTGTACCTGTATGCGTGTCACCCATGGGCAAAAACACTGTCCAATTTCTAACTGAATGGGGTCTGCCAAGAAACCCTGCTGCTAAGTGCGCTATACCTGAAGGCCAACCAAGTGTTTCTTTGGAAGTTAGTCAATGGAAGTGCCTGTTGCCAGAGTGAAAATGTACTCACTCCCCTTCCTCCCTATCGTTGTAGAGTCTAACTGTGGCTGAATTTAACCTGAAAAGAGATCTGATCTAGACGACATGGGGCTAAATCCTCTGTGATTCTGTGTTCTCATCGTATTAAGGCGTTGAGACACTGTACCTGCAGGTTTTTTTGGTTGTTTTTCATCTCCCCCCCACCACTGGACAAGATTTAAAAGATGATCCTGTCATATGATGCCTGCTCTATCCCTTTCTTTCAAGAACCATACAGAGGATTAGGACACTGTCAAAGGCTCAAATATTTACATGGTATTTATTACATGTATAATGGATGGAATTATGCATTACGCAAGATCCCATGTGTTAATCTACGCATATGCATGTGCATGCATGTCAGCATGTGCCTTCACACCCTAAGCTCCTATATGGCAATGTCAAAAGTTCAAGGTTCAAAATGAAACTAATCTGGACACACAACAGGATATATTATGAAATAAATATAGGCACACTGGAATGGAATGGCAATGGAATACATTGAGTGCACAGTGAAGAGTGAAAGAAAAATAAGTAAAAAATCAGTGAGAAGATATAGTGTGACAGACAACATCAACATCAATATTAAGAAAATGTTTGACATAAAAGGTGGGTCTTTAGTAATTTCTTAAAACAAGGTTTGCCAGTCTAATATTATACTGTACAGAAGGTATTTTGCAAACATAACGCAAAGTATTCACTCACAATACAATCACTAACAATGCATACGCACACACACACACACACACACACACACACTAAATGTAGTTCTATGACATGTAAGCTATAAGTCCTAGAAAACAGATTCCTTTGATTCCTTTGAGAGGAAGGTAATTATGAAGAGTTTAACTGCAAAATGGCATGGAAACATGTCTGAGGCAAACAAAATAACTGTGTCTGAGCGTGACATGCTAATGGAGGATGATGAACGTTCTCTGCCTCGTTCAAGTGAAATAATGAAACGTTCACATTGACTTGGTCTTGAAAAGGCATCTATAAACGTTGCTCAGGTTAAGATCCTCCTTAACCTGTAAAAGCTTCATAATTCATGCAAGTTCTCTAAATGGAAAAGTTCTTTACCTCAGTCACTTTCACAAACCCTTCATGTGGCTGTGAAAGACTATCCTTGCAAGTAATTTCACCTCTAGTTATACGTGCATGAATTAAGTATAAACATATCTACAGCTGGGTCTGTGCTGGATTGATAATTAGCGTGATGGAATGAACATTTTATTAACTGTCAAAGGAGAGAGGATGGCAACCATTAAAAGGAATAGAACATAGCATGGAAAGTTTATCCTCTTTCCTTTTCTAATTGCACCAATTTAAAATCTGGCCAGTAATGACTACTTTACCCTTGCCTGCGGAGAAACATACTTGTCATGGGCTAGAGCGATGGTAAAATTTCCACCCCCGGCTATCCCTACAAGAAGCCATAATAGGGTTGATCAGGGTTTACTCATATTTCATGTCAATTTCATCACAGATTTAATACATTTTTGCATATTCATGGCGATACAGAAAAAAATTGCTTGCTTGGCTGTTGTTCCAAAATTAACAAATTCAGATTGTTTAACATGTTGAATTGGTCCTGTCAGAGTCTGGTTGACCTTGCAGTAGAAAACTCGGTATTAGGTTCCTCTGCTCTTCAGACTGATATTAATTAAAAGGAAAAGGAAGCCCAATGAATATTCTGGCATAAGATTTCACAAGCTTTTATTCACAGCTTGTTCTATTAATGATTAAAACCCAACAAGGACAAGTAGCTTTGATATGACCTGTAGAAAGGATGTACTTGTAATTGGTGGGTACAATAGAAATTAGGCCTAAACATCCCATGAGTGGTCCCAGAATGATTTGTCTTTCTGTGGTAGTGGGATGTGTTTGATCATAATGAACAATCCTGACCTAGTTAATAGTGAAAGGCAAAAGCCGTCCCCCCCTTCGCTCCAGAAACGCTGCTTTTTGAAACATAAGGCATGCTGCAGCACAACACTCAATACCAAATCAATTATTTATCTGAGATTCCCTTCAGCTGAGACAATCTGTGAATAAGACGGAGTGATCTTCAATTTTCTGGCATGTGTGTTTTTTCATCATTCCCATTAGCTACAGAAGTGCATTGTACAGTTCTGCAGGCAATAACGTGTTAACAATAAGAACTTCCCATGTGGTGTGGAACAGAGAGCAACAGCTTGGACTCTCATCTGTGATGTCTTGGATCATGTACTGCAATCAGGGAAAATGTGTTGATCAGTCAATCAATGAATGAAGAAAGCAAGGAACAAGTTGTAGAATAAATCCAATCCAGTCCATTTTCATTATTTTTCTCTCCCTCACTTTTGCCCCCCACCCCACCCAAAAAAAGCCTCTAAATGTATTTATTTATTTATTTTAGCTATGTGATTTTGATCTTGTGCAAAGACTATTGGAATTTGGAATACATGAAGACACAATAAAGTACATAAAAAAAAAAAAATCAGTCCCTCAATCAATAAAGGTAAAAAAAAAAAAAAAAGCACAATAATCATGTAATGGCTTTTCATGATTAGCACTTTATAGTAAAAGCAGAAGAAGTTCGGACACGTCGGTCTCATCCACTCTCAGTGATGCCTGCATGTTTTCCCCTCGATATTCTTCCAGGCTTTCACTCACCAGGTTTAAGCTGGGTTTTGATTTCACTCAGAGAGGGCTTACACACTAGCTTAGCCTCATCTTTGGATAAAATCCACGTTGCCTGGGCATGGTAGAGGACCCGTGGCAGAGAGAGAGAGAGAGAGAGAGACGGAGACAGAGAGACAAAGACTGTAGAGGGATTCTTGTGACAGATGGTCCCACTCGGTGTCCGTGTCCGTGGGCAGCAATGCAAACAATGGCTCCCCAATACATTTTGGCATCTCTTGGTCAATGTGGCCAGCGAGCTGAGTCCATGGTTTCAAATGACTTCACCCTCTTGTCTTCCATCGGGCCTGAGATTTCACAGCCTCTGCTCCTTGTTTACTGTATCTAACTATCTGTTTCCCCTCTTCCTTTCACCATCTCCATAACCTCTCTCTCTCTTTCTCTCTCTCTTCCTCACACTCAGTCACCCACTCAGTCACCCACTCACTCTGTCACCCCTTTACTCATCATTATTCCATCTCTCTCTCTCTCTCTCTCTCTCTCTCTCTCTCTCTCTCTCGCTCTCGCTCTCGCTGTGAAATGAGTGTGAGGTCGGAGATAGCCAAGCAGCATTTCTTTGGCTGACTCCTGTTTAGCCTCTAATAGGATTTACTTGGAGGCTGATTTTCTCCTCCTTGTCTTCCGTCCTGGAATGAAGTCCTCTTGCTGCCAATGGTGCAGGTGGCGGGTAGTAAATTATAAACACTGCCCTCAATGCTGCTCAGCATCAGAAGTGAGTGGAGGGGGTTCCACCAGCACCCCCCCACACACACACCCACACACACACACATACACCCCTCCCCATCATCACTACCACTACAACCTCTCACCAAACTACAGCACTCTCTTTCAACACGCATACAAACGCAACACTCAAACTGCCACAAATACACACATCAGGGCATCTAACCACACACCACATATAATTGCACATATTCAAGCCCACATGCACACAAAGGCACAAACAAACAAACAGCCGCTGCTACCGTTCGAACGCCCACCCCTCCTCCAGCACCCGCCCCACTTCTGCCATCTCTTAGCACACTTTAGGCGGCTCAATAAAGTCGAAGCATAACAGTGTGTACAAAGAGAAATGATGGAGGTAACATATGGGACTGCGATGTATTACAGCAGAGGCCGAGGGCCTCATCAGCATCAATCTGATTGGACAGGACATCTCCTCTGGGCCGCCTCTCTTTCTCTCTCTCTCTGCCTCTCTCTGTCTCTCTCTCTCTCTCTCTGTCTCTTTCTCTCTGTCTCACTCACTCTCTCTCTCTAACAGGTAGAGTAGTATTGATGGCCAATCCCCAGTGGTGGTTCGGGGCTGTTTGGGGTCGTGGCAAAGCACTAACATCTGTCACGGTGTTCTCCACAGCTCGTTATAAATCTGTCACACCAAAGAGGACAGGGACATGAATAAGACATGGGGCTGAGGGACCTGTGAGGGAAAGCATATGTTGTGTGTTCATGTGTATATATAATAGGCAGCTCTTTGAGTTATTTGTGGCGTATGTGCAGGTGTTCTGATAGCCATAAATTCTCTGCTCTTTTAGCCATTTGTCATACATCATATGCTGCTGTCATATTGGAAAATCAATACAGGAGATAACTGTTTTTCAAAGCAAGTAAAAAATCTAGTGTCCTGCTAGTTTGATGTCATTGTCCCACAGTGCACAACATCCAAACATCAACACTCTCTCTTGCCAGTTTCATGCATGCTGGGTACAAGTTGCCTGATGGGAGGAACCAACAGTCTAATATTAATCTGGGGGACTATCATTTTGCACTTTGCACATTTTAAATTTATCCAATTTTCAAATCTGTTTTGTCAACATTTGTCCTGGAGAGAGAGACAACCCAAACAACTGTCATACCACCCAGAAGCCATTAGTCAACCTTTTACACAATAGGCCTAAAAACATCCCCCATCAAACACATGCCAGTGTGAAAAGAGCTGAGAATACTTTGAAATCTGCCCTCAGCTGGCTGCCAATGTGCCAGCGTGGGGAGTGTGATGAATACAAACACACAAAGGCCCAATGTGACTGCCACTCTCTAATTAGCGCAATACAGTCATTCTGTTTACATCGCAGACCAAACATCACTTCCCCATTTCCTGAAAAACCTGCTAAAAATCTGGTGAGGGATTAAGGCAAGAAAAGCAGCGCATTGCTGTCTCTTTATTTATTTATTTCCCAGACTCTGTAAAAACTTGTTTCCACGCTTCAAAAAAAGGCCAGCCCTGTTTATCCAAATTAAAAGATTACTTAAATCCCAGCTCGCGGTGACATTTAGCATGCTGCTGATGACTCCTTTGAATACAGATCAGACTTGGCATTTAAGTGAATTGACATTCTTCTTGAAGTTAATCAACGACCAAGCCGCCTGACTCCAAAGCTAAAATCAGTCTTTACAGGGTTTTTTTTTTCTAATGGGATACTTAGAAATGTCTCTGTGCTCCTTTCAAGAGTTGTTGGCGACTTTCCAAATGAGATATCTGGTGCACATGCCAAGCCCAAGTGACAAAGAGGAATCCCAATGCAGTAGAGGAGAGAGGAGTGACTACTGGTGCTGCTTAGGTTCAGCACAGAGGAAAAAGCCCAGGCGCAGAATAGAGCCAGCATTTAGCAGCAGCGGTCTCTCTCTCTCTCTCTCTCTCTCTCTCTCTCTCTCTCTGTCTCTCTCTCTCTCTCTCTCCCTCCCCTCCTCTCTTCTCTTCTGTTCTCTCTCTGTTCGCTCTGTGACAGGTGCTACTGAGCAGTCACCAGGCAGTGCTGACTCTGGCTATTCCAAAGAAAGGCAAGAGGAATATATATTCTTTAACATGTCTTCCAGACCCTGATGGGCTACAGGTCCCACAGGGCCTCCCCTGTGCCAGTCACACTGCTGAAGTGTGGAGGTCTGTATAATCCGCAAAACAGCACTGTCACTGACATATGGGTCTAATGTCACTCAAAAAATGACCCATGTAGCAAAAATAGCATTATTTCTATGCCTTTAAAAAGCTCTGCCGGTAGGTAACATGAGCTGCAGAGGAGGAAACGTGCTGAGAAGAAAAAAAAAATGATATAGCACTTGAGTGTGAGCAACATAAATAGTCAGCAGGGGGCTAAATCAATAAGCCACTATACTGTACTATCTCCCAAACGCACACATTCCCCTCCCACACACACACACAGAAAAGCACACTCAGCACAGATCAAGTATCAACACATATCTGCATCCTCCCATAATTTGAGAATCACGCATGCTGCACTGCACCGTAGCGCAGCAAATGCATAAACTGTCCCCAGTTATGCAAAATATACATGGCTCCAGCAGCAATGCAGTTATCTGTTATCAGAAGCTCAAACAAGGCAGGCCAGCACAAGTAGCAAGCTTCAACTTGTCAGGCTATCAGGAGGCAGGGGAGCCATTTCAGTGTGTGTGTGTGTGTGTGTGTGCGCGTGCGTTTGTGTGTGTGCATGAAGAAATGTGTGCAACGGTATGTTAGCGTTGTCATTCACTTTACCTAAAAGGTGAATATATTCTACAATTATCTGCAGTATCAAAAATAGTAATGCCAAGGCGGAGGGGGGGGGGGGGGGGGGGTGTAAGGGCCTCTTGCCCAAGATTTTGGATTTTCAATATTCAAAAAGGCTGAGCTTCTCAATTTGAAGAATTTAATTCCACAAAGCAATAGATCAAAATGTCAGATCATTACATCTTCTAAAGTGCTACTTTTTGTGACTGTGTTACATTCATGCCAGCAATCATTTTGTTAGAGTAGGTGTCACATATTTGTTTTGAAATTAAATGGTAGACACCGCTCTTAGTGTTTTTTTTAGCTGACTGCAATGCATAACACTATTTTGCAGTTCTGATCAATTGTTCTCCTATAAAATGTAAAACCTGAAATAAACCTTTGCTACACTATAAACTACACTTGCTGGACTGGGCCACATATGCATTTCCCACCACACATCACTTAAGCATACAATAACCATCCTGCTAAAAGTCAGTCCTGCGAGAATGCTGATTGGTGGGCTTCACAACATGAAAGGATTACATAGTGAAAGGTATACCTCTGCTGCAACCTCACTTAGCTGATTAAGGTACCAGCGGGCCTTTATACAGCCCATTGAAGAGCTTATGACGGATTAAAATAACCATTGGGTAATTAACAGGGGCCGGTAAAATGGCCTGATCATCCTCCTCTGTGTAGAGCCGGTAAAAAGACATAAAAACACAAACAAATCCATTACCAAGATTTATGCAGCATTATTAAAACCACCGGGACAATAATAGTGAAAGGCCAGCATTCCATCACGTTTAGAGCACGGGAAGTAATGAGTTGTCATAAGCGGAGAATCAGGTGGAGGATATTACATTGCCCATGCCAACACTTTCACAGGAGCCATTATTTCAACTTTTGCTGTACAGATTGAACAAAGTGAAAAAAAAAGAAAAAAGAATTGCACTGCAAGTTATTGAACATCTATGGGCTTACAGGAACAGGGGGGTGCTGACAATTAAATTCACCTTGACTTTACCTTGGCAGGGGTTAGATGAAAATGGAGGGCCAGTAGTGGTGTGGTGTGGAGAGAGGACACAGTGGGACAAAGCACTCAACAAATTACTGCACGTTAGGGGACTAGAAAACAACTACCGCTAACCCTGGCCAGATGGCTAAGTTTTCTGCAGCTTATTAACTTCTTCATTCTACCTTTACTTTTGCTCAGTCATCTACTACCAGCAATGGGCACCATCTTTGATTGATTCTGCACCAGAATTTTGCATTCACAAGGTGCATTTTTCCTATGACAGTATCACTAACTGATGACATCTAAATGCCTTAATTCTCCTGATATGTCAAAAAATAGACATTCTTCTGAGTTACCAAGATTCTTGCTCTCGGTTTTGAAATTGCCCCATTAATTCTCTACAGTTGCTGTAGTCTATAAATAGGACAGCATCTGCCAGTTGTGTGGTCAGGCAGTGTATCCAGCCAGCCTTGAGCTGCCATCATTAAACGATAAGAGCGTGGGAGGACTGAATAGTTCTGTGTCGCTGTGTGCACGGTGCCTGTGTGACATCCTCTTTAATGTATGTTCCACCACCGCAAGGACACAGGGAGCCAAATAAGGACAAACATGACACTGCATCTACTCCCTTCACCAGGCTGGCAAGTTTTCCTCATCACCTTACTCCTTACTTAACTCTCCTCCTCCTCCTCTTCTGTCCGCTCATGTTTATTCAACTCTTGATCATAATTCTCTTCACTGCCTCTCCTCTCCTCTTCCCAATTTTGCCCATCTTTGCTGGTAGTGATGATTATTCTAATCCTCATTGCTCTTCTCACCCCTCATCTGCCTCCCTTCTTCTTTTATTCCCCCAGTTGTATTCTCCTCCTCTATCATCTCATCCTCATTCCCCTCACTCTTTCCTCCCTTCACCCCCCTGTCTGCCTGTTCTCCCCTCCCCTTGCCTCCTTTCCCTCTTTGCCATGCGCTGGCAAGGTCCTGACTGCCAGTCACAGTGGGATGGCAGCGAACAAAAGAGCAAAGCAAAAGGTCAACTCATCCCGGATGTCACTCAACACTCACCACCCTCTCTTGTGTCTTGTGCACCAAGAGTCCAGGGCCACCCATCGATCCTTTGTGTCATCGACTGCACATTAGCACCCCCCCCCCCCCCCCTCAAATACCCCCTAATCACCCACTTCTCTGAATATTTGATTACCAGGAGCCTAACTGCGAACAGTGATTAAGCAAGTTAAATGATACCCAATCAAGGCTGACGAAAGGCAGCTCAATCACAGGAGAAAGCTCTGAATAAGTTGCAACAAGGAATAGGAGTTCTGCAATGAATCTTAGTCACTGACTCCATCTCAAATTCCCTGTTGTGTTTTTTCTTGGAGAGTTGTTCTTCTGCTCTGGTGCCTGTAATCGAGAGTCATACTGCGTCAGCTGTTGTTGTGTCCTTCAGCTTCTGTTCAGGCATCAGACATGTTTTGTTAATAGGAAGTATTGTCGTCACAAGAAAACCAACTCAAAGAGCATCAGGTTCAGTGGTACAGGCCAATTGTGAAGGTGTGTACACTGACTAGAAGATGTATATGTAAAAAATCTATGTATGTTATGCATACTGTAACTGTGTATGTCCTACTGAACTACTTATAACACTGCACAAATGGCAATTATTTACCTGTGATTTGTTTAATTGCTAAACTTTTCCATGTATCTAGCTGGGAAACCTCTTCCAGGTCTGCTTTGCACCATACAAACCTCATCAGCCCTGAAGGTTACAAATCTAATGTGAAGTGAAATATGTACATCACAGACACTGTAAAGTGCTATGGCTAAATGACATGGGATAATTATAGCAAAAGGCAGGGCATATTATCATCTGGCTGTAGCTGTCAGGGGCTCTTTGAATAGCAATGAGTCATCGAGGCCTTTGTGCAACTGGGGACAAAAGTACAGGCTGGTGCCTAAGTACAGGGGACATAAACGGCTTTTGAAGGTCCCTTGGAACCTATTAAAGTCTTCATGATTCATTTTAGCAGAAGAATTTTTAATCACTCTTGCAGTCAACAGTGTATGGGTCAGAACACCTTTCAATGATAGAGGGAAATAACCTTGGTAAAAAATAGATTCCATTGCTAACTTCCTTTCTATTTTGTGTGGCTGTAGATTCTGAAGACTTATGGAGAATCCAAATGAGGCAGACAAAACATATCAAGGAAAAAGGTGAATGTTGATGAATGTGCATGAAAGAGGGTGCAGCCTTGTCCTTTAACCAGACACAAAAGCGAAACATATTTCCCCCCACCGCCTTTTAGTCAAGTATTGGTGTTGGAATTATACTTGATCATCTTGAAATGATTTTCTCTCATACAACATATCATTATGTTTCGCTCCTGTGCTCTAACTCAATGCTTCCACCTAGCTTTTCAGCCACAGAAGACACCTTGTTCCGCCACAGAGGCACGGTGCTTTGCAGGTGGCAACACACACAGCCATTCCCTTCACTCGCAGAGAAAGATGGATTATCATCATTGCCTGCTCCGACGTTCCCTAGCCATCACAGTGACGGATAAACAATGTGAAATGAACAACACCGGCTCATAGGCGGATGGCATGCGATACCAATGCATTGAAGACTTTTATCCAATAAATATTAGGCTTCTCGCCAGATCGTAACCACAACGCGGTTAGCGACTCAGCAAAGAAGGCCGGGTTCCTGACGCGCCCTGCGGCCCCGAGTAATGAAATAAAACAGCAGGGCAATCGATTGCAAAAATGATTCCATCGAATAGCACTTACCTTCCTGGACCGCCTGGAAGGGGTTATTAGGCTCGATAAGTTTCACAGAGTGGGTGATTTTCTCGCTCTGCAGAATGTCGTCGTTCAGACTTAGGTCTGAGATGGCAAGTTGGAAAATTTCGTCATCCCTCACAGCGTTTTCTTCGAATATGGCACCTGTGGAATACAGTGATCAAAAGTTACTCGCAGGGAAACGAAACGGTGAAGTGAAGTGTGATTAAATGCTGAAGGTTCACCCAGGGATCAATCCGTTTCACCTACATTGTTGGGGCCAGCGCTACTATAGGGTATATGGTAATGTTATCAATGTTAATGCCAAAAACCTGTCGAAGTGATGGAAAGATTGTCTAATTGTGTGCGAAATTTACTCGTTCAAATCTCGTCCTCATGCGGTTTATTTCTAAGTTGTGCAACATGTGCGCATGCACTTCAAGCGGTGAGCGGAGCGCCTTGACATGGTTTCAGCACCACGGAGAGCGACAAGGCGGCAGGGTGCTGTAGGCTCGTTGGGGAACCGGGTTTTACAGTCTCCACTCCTCCTTTCCCCCCACCAACTTCCAGCTGTATTATGCTTTGCATAAACTAGCCAATCTACAAAATAAATGGCTGTCATATCTATGAAAGGAGATCAGTGGCACCCCATCCAATAAACATCGTGCAGGCCTAGTGTGGGAGGCATACAGCTTCTCTCTCTCTCTCTCTCTCTCTCTCACTCTCTCTCTCTCTCTCTCTCTCTCTCTCTCTCTCTCTCTCTCTCTCTCTTACTCTATCTCTTTATCAAAATGAACCAAGCTGCTATTGGGAGGCTTATATTATTGAAAAAGGTTTCTGGAAACAAGAAGTATAATTGGGGTGACCTAACGTTATTCGGGGCATCAGCCAATATTATCTGGATTCGGTCCCACCGCTGTATTAGCCAGTGATGGAGCACCTGCTGCTTGCCAGACTGTTGCAGTAAACTGTGAGTGTGCAGCAGCAGGGGAACATTGTGACGAATTTGGTCACAGTCACATTGACATTTTTATTTTAAATTACCACGCCATTCATTAGGCAATGTGCGTCAAAGGGGACACGAAAACCCCAGACGCGGAGCAAGGCAATTATTCAATGCATGCGCGCTCTGTGTGTGTGTGTGCGCGCGCGCGCAAAGGAGAGGTCATCAATTTTATTTTAAACGAAACATGTAAGAAATAAGTCCGATGTTAAGAGAAAAATACTATATCAGATTCCATTTGACATCAATGACGAGTCCAAAGGAACCCCCCCCCCCACCCCCACCCCCCCACCCCCACGTCTGAAAAAGGCAGTTGTGATTAGAAGTTTGGGTACAAAGGGGCTCTATGCGTTTTGCATCTCTAACGAAGCCCCATTGACATTCCCTCTGTATGGTTATTGACATTGCAGGCACGTTCCAGTGAAAGTTGAGGCTTGTCGGTTAAGGAGAGGGGGTAGCTTGGTCCAGCAAAGCCTCATCCATTTGGCTATTGGACATTCGTTTCGCCAAAGCTTCAGCGAAATAGGCTTTATGCTACGGCAACTGATGTTTTGAATACATATTGGAATTTACAGGCCGACAGTGCATGACTAACATAACTGCTTTAGACCAGATGCCAACATAAATGCAGTGATATCTACCGTGTAAGAAAAGTGTAAGAAATGCCTGGCCAAATATTACAGAAAACGAAACAGAAAATCTCTCGGGCAATAGAGGTCAGGGCATGTGCATTTACTGAACACCAACTTTTTAACTCGCTTGAGAGTCAAAGTATAAACATAGGGCGCAAACTGAATAGGCTATTTATCCCGCCCTCTCAACAAAATCCACTGATCAACGCAGAATGCGCTGGCTGGGCTTTAGCGCATCCCCGCACGCTTTGCCTTTACACCTGTCTTACCCAAACCGCAGATAATGTCATAGGACCCTTACCGATGTGTATGATGGAGTCCGCTCTGGCAGAATTGCATTGCAATATCCACAGGGAAAGGCAGATCAACAGCAACTCCATCTCGGGATTTCAGCGAAGCAGCTCATCCAAGCTCTGCTCGGCTGTCCTACTATCCAAATGGAGCACCACAAAAAAAAAGAAGATGATCAAAACCACTGCGAATCAGAACCACCGTCTTTCAGAGAGCCTTAAAAGCCGCAAGAAAGCCTACCTAAAAAGTATCACCGATTATTTGGCCACGAAAAAGAACCCGATTGGGCAGGAAGGTGGGATCAAAAAGACGACGGGGACCCGAGGTACGACTGAAAAGACAGGTAGCCCGGTGAGAGAGACCGGCGTTGCCTCTCTCACTCTCGCCTCTCTCCCTGCGCTCCAGTGTCTAAAGCATGGCAAGCAGCAAAAATGCGGAGGAGGGACACCCCTCTAACTACACACGGAGAGAGCTCACATAGACACTCCGAAAAAACACACTCCTTCAGTCCTGTCTCGACCACGTGACTGCAGAGACTTCACGACTCGGCTGCTGTCCCGACAAGCCGGGTAGAAATGGGATTTGGTCTAGCCGGAGAAAGACGCTTGGAGAGCCGATAACTAAAAAAAAAAAAAAAAAAAAAAAAAAGATTGGAGGTTACAACAGAGAGCGCAAATATCCTAACACCCTGTATGCCTAATCCAAAAACGGATAAGTCACTGACCATCGAAAGCTCATACATAGAGCATGCAAACCCAACATACAGCCTGGCTTGAGAAATAAAAGATCGACGGCGATGTAAATAATAAGCTACTTTTGGAGAAGTTGGGTTTTTTTTTTTAGGGAAACATGAGAGCAGAGCGGTTGAGTCACATTTTCAACGTACTTCAATGGCACCGGAGCGCAGCTGATGTGGCAGAGAAAAGGATTTTATACACCATGTTCGTCGGTGAGGGCTGATGGATGACGGACAGACGTGACAGAAGCCAAAACGCCCGAAAAAAGAACCGGAGAACAACTGGATGGAGTTGAGAGGAGGAGAGTTTTGAGAGGAACAAGGCAAACGCAGTATAGTTTAATGCTGATCCTTTGATTATGGCTGTGTGACTTGTTCGACTAATTTATTGATCCCGTTGCAAAACGCTGAACAAATGAATTGATGCCCCCGCTGTTTTTTGTTGCAGGAATATGGCAGAATGCTTCTTGGGGCTAATTCGTGGACAGGCTGTCTCGTATCAGACTATAGGGTGCCAGCACTGCATATACAGGGTGCCGCTGAATCCAATTTACGCCTAACAATGTCTGTGACAAAGCCGTGAAGAAGAAGAACTCGTGGAGGAGACGGAGTTGCTATAGATAGGCATAATCTTACAATTAAAGGATATTTCTCGTGACTGCCACAAAACGGAAATATCTCTTAATTGTTTGGTTAAGTCTGTCAGAAGCGCAGAGCGTAAACTTTCAGCACCGCCGGCAGAGTGGACAGCGCCTCCGCCAAATGCTGCAGAACTGCCGAGGAGCACAAGTCCGAGATATAACGCACCTGTAGAGCAAACACTGCCAACAATTTCACTGTCCAATAAACTTTTTTTTTTTCTGTTGACAATATAGAGAAGTGATGATAGAAATAGACTACTGTTGGAATTAGTTCAAAAGCAATGCACAAAATGGACGGACATGTGGGAGTGTTTTTTTGTTTTTGTTTTGTTTTGTTTCATTTTGCTTTTTCAACAACTTGATAGCAAATTTGGGCCACAACTGCACAAATATATTAATTGTTTTTCCTGCGTGTCAGCCCTTTTATTTATTCCAGAAGCAAAACAGAAATAAATCCACATCACAACAAGCCAGCTTTCATGTCAAAGTCTCATCAGTATCATCTGGCTTTCATTGCAGCGGAGGAATAAACATCAACGCCTCCGATGTCTTAAAGTCGTTGTAAAATCACACACCACCCCTACTGGCCACCTGTAGACACTGCGGCTGTTGTTGCGCATAACATCTCCATCCTTTACGGCGACTCATGTTTCATTTGTGATGACAAGCATCAAAATCTCAGAATCACGCCATTGTTTTCTATGTCATTTACATAAAACATATGCAAAGTGGGAAGTTGAGAAAGTGTCTAGAACACGTTTTTGAAAAAAAAGAAATAAATCTGTGCCACTCAAATCAACTGAAAAATAGCATTAGACCTTTATATCTGAACATCTTGTAGTTAGTACATAAGAAAATAACAGTGCTCAGCAAAGTGGCTGATATCAATGTCTATGGAACATTGGTTTTGAGAACTTGAATAAAAAAAACATCCTGTAAGACACTGGAGTGGAGTTATTGCCCTTTTATCCCAACTACAGTTCACACAGTGTAGCGCATCAGTCTATTTTGGTACCAGAGGGATAAAAACGGAAAGGTTAACCTTGAGATTTGGATTTGGAGCTGATCCACTGGCATCCAAAAAAAAAAACCATGAAAAATTGAAATTTACCAAAAATCCAAACAATCTATTATTATCTTTAATCTTTAATATCTTTTGACAAAGCCATTCAGTTTATGAAAATAGTCATTTTGCTATATGGGTTGATTTTTCCTTTACAGGCCCATTCTGTTATCCAGATGCAAACCAAAAAGTAACCCTTCCAAAAAAAAAAAAAAAACACACATACTTTTATTAATTCTTAAATTTATTGACAGAGCACTTGATGCAAGGAATGACATTTTGAAGATGGTGAATAAGAATGTGAATGTTTTCATCATGTTTGTAGTAGGATGATGTAGCCACACCATAATTTTAGTAGTGAACAGTCCTCTTACTTATAGGCATTAGAGGAATTACATATCAGCAATTTAGGGGATCAATCTCTTAATTTTATTGATCTATGAAGCAATATGTTGCCGAGATGTAACAAGATTGTGCTCAGTATGGCCAAATACCTACACAAATCTGGGTATTTTTTTCTGTGCGCGTGTGTGTGTGTGGGTGCGTGCGTGCGTGTCTATGAGAAAGTAATGCATTTTCACAATACATAATGTGCCTGATTATGCTGAAACTGCATAAAATCAGTTCCACCTGACTAATTATAACACCCTGGCTGCAATAAAGGCATTCTATAATCGTTATATGTTCCCTGCATCTGGGATGTTTGATCATGTAAATAAAATATTTACTGCCTTTCTTTTGTTGCTTTCCAAACCTCTATGATTTTTTAAACAGCTAACACAAGAGGAGCATAATTAGTACAACTAGATCACAGGGTAAAGCATACATGTGACGCTAATAACCAAGGACAGGCTAACTGCATTACATGTGAGATACATTTTTATTGTATCAAGAGACCGTTCTATTTCTGGTTCATGTTCATGTGAGTTGTGATGAAAAAGAAGATGCTTCAAATAGTGAGGATTTATAAGTATAAGTGGGAAGTCTTGCTCTCTTCCCATGTTAGCTATAACCTGTATAACCATGTATCAGATAGACGCATTGAAAAGAATGTATCTTTTAATATTTATTTTCTGCATATAGTATGGTATTTATGAGATGAATAGCAATGTGTCTCGCGCCATGAGTAGGCTGGGACTATGCATTAATAATAAGTAGATTTCATATGACAGAGGGAATACCTTTTCATGGAAAGTAGGCCATTTCTGGGTTTGTTATGCGGTTGATTCATACCTGCTCTGTTTTAGGTCCAAATGCGTCCCAAAATGCTTTCATTATTGCCAAATTTCTAAAGTTGTAGGCGTCTCTCAGAGTGTTTTGTTCTTTCAGCTCTTCTTATGGAGTGCACCTCCGTGGTTGTCAACATAAGTTAGTCTCAAAAGTGCTGCAAACAGTCACAGAGACATTGCCGGTTAGGTCACGGCTGCTTTGAGCGATGAAGGTGGAATTTCACTGTCACACAAACCCGAGTCGTTAACGTTTATGGCTGGAGCAATGAAGTGGAAAGGAAAGACAGGGCTTTTTCTGCTCCTTTTTGGGGAAGGCCAAAAAGTTGATTTAGACAAAGAGAAGTTGTCACAGAAGCATCAAAGCACAACGGATGGAGAAAATAAAATTTGTCTTTAGCCATGCATGGGTAATTACCACTGTAACACAGTGGACCCGTTCTTCTGGCCTATTGTCCTTCGTTAAACTGGCCTCTGCTTCATCCCAAATAAACTTAAGTGCTCTTTTTAGCAAAAGCTTTAGGCAAGATGACTGGGAGATAGTCTTGACATAATTAATTGTTCCTATAGGATGGTGTCCTTGCTTTCTGGGGCCCTCACATCCTTCTGATGTTTCCCATGCCTCCGTTTAATATTCAGTTATTTTCTAATGCATGACCCGGGGCAGAGCAGATGGCTTCCTGTGAAATTACTGTTGTTTACAATCTATTACACATGCCTTGCACTACTGTGACAGGTCTCTGCCTTCATTGATTAGGCCTACTGTGTATTCGCAGCATCTGCTGAATCCAAAAGGACTATACAAATCATTTTGTTCCATTCAGTTCAAGGTAGCCCATAACAAGGGGCCATTGTGAATGCATTTCAACAGTTTGTGCTGATAGGTGCTTATCTCATAAAGTAAAGGGCAGAAGTTGAAGAACTCCTCTTATCTCTTTCAAATTGTGTAAGCACTTCTCCTCTGCGCATGGAAGTGTGATTTGATAACTAGTGATGTGCTGTAATGCAAAGTCTGAGCTTAATCACTTCATTAGCCTTTAACCTTGGCTAAACATATCAGTGGACTGTGGAAAGGAGTGGACAGGGTTGGCCGCATGCAGCCAAATGTGCAACACAATTGTGTGTCAACACAATTAGATCACATCATGGTCCTGCCCCCAACTACCACAGTAGGTCCCTGGCATATGTCTGTGTCGCCTGATATTACCAGTGAGGACTGCAGTATAAGTGCAGCATAATTGCTCCACCATGATAGAAGTGGGTTAGCCTATTTATACAGTAGTTGGTTTGTCACATTCATAGTGGAATAGTCTCACCAGGGTGGATGACACTTTAATATTGTGAGTGCGCAGACAGGAACGGTGTAGTTGGGCTTGTCTGTCGCATTGTGATCCTGGATGTAATCGTATCAGGCCCCTGCACCAATTTGGAAGAGGGTTAAATCTTAGACAAGTTGAAAATCCATTCATGTCAGGCAGGAATGTGGAGGGAATAATAATAACTGTGTGCAGCGCTAGAGGTGAATAAGCAAGACTCTCCCTTCCAAATACACAGCCTGAGGTAACATTATAGATTAATCATGTTATGGGAGAATAAGCACAACCTCCATCACAGTCTCTGCATTTCAATAAGAGTGAAGTGTTGACTCCCCTAATGATGCATCATTATATATTTCAACATTATACTGTACTGTAATCTTAGTGAAATATATATTGGGTAATAAATATATCCATTATGGTATATATGGAGAAAATACACCTGACAATAGAAGCTCGGAAATGGTTGGAAATGTAGGTCTATCTGTATCATCCTGGAGCTGAGAACTTTGACAGCTGCCTAGTGCGGGAGCTCTTCTAACTTTTCCAGCCAGGGACACAACTTTCAGATTTAGTATCACTCAGGAACCCAGTCTTAAAAAATGTAGTTCTACCAATGGAATCCAGACTCATTAAAATATTCCCTTATTTTTGGTAGATAAACAAAAAGTAATGATCCTTTTTTGGTGTGACCCACTGTTTAGTAAACACTGTCTTAGGGAATGGGGCGGTGGTGAAGACCCCTTTTATCAGAAACACACAACCCCTACAGGCCTCACCACAGCTCATATCTATCCTTTTCTAACATTTTCTGTCTCCCTCTAATCGATTCCTACAAACCAAATAGAAAAGGAATGTGAAAAAGTGTATTTTGAAAAGAAATCATACGTAGTAAACACAAAATACACCACTTGTATGAAATATTGGTTTCAGATATTCGGAATTGGTTGCTCTATTTCACACACGCTTCACCCTTTAATGGGACTCTATTGATCTCGCTCATCTAGTTGCCTCAGTGCACTGAAAATTTGAATGCAAGTGCTCAGCCAATCAGAATGAGCCTATACAACCCTATGGCACTGCACCCTATATTAGGCGAGCGCACCTACACTCTGCATCCACTTTTCTTTAGCACCTGAAGACAACAACATTGCCGAGGATGGCTTCATCTGACACTCCGCTAGCAAAGTATTGCCCAACATGCCCAGACTGGTTGCCGGGGGCGATCCCCACCAGCAATGCTTCAAGTGCCTCGGCGCCAAGCATGAGTCTCTGGGGACAGCAGAACCACCGGGATGCGACTGCCGGCCCTTTTTTCTACGAGGCGCCAGCAGCTCTTGAGCCAATTCTGCTGCTCCCCAGAGCTGCAGTGGGAATGTGACGACAGTGAGGCGGAGTGTGGCAACTGCTCTCTGGTCACAGATCTCCTGCTGCCGGCTCTCCCCCGCCCATTTTTCTCCCAGCTCTGCTATTGGTCAGGGAAGCGTATTCCATTGCAGGCCAAGGATAAGGAGACAGTGGAATACTTTAACAAAATATTCCACCTGGCACCCCAGTTGGCACCGGTGGCCACCAACCTGGGACTGTTGGGTGTGTCCCTGTCATATCTGTTGACAGGCAAGACCTCCCTATTGGTCGAGGAGTTTGATATGACTCTCCACCGGCCACATGAGCTCCAGTGTTGAGAGCAGGCTCTCACATATGACCCACCCTTAGAGAACCACAGGGGAAGCTCCGCTGCCATTATTGAACGACCCAGCTGAGAGCAGATCTCGCTGACAAGTCTTACCGCCGGCGAGGCTTGTTTCCCTGTCAGCCTCCCCGGCTCTACAGCCAGGTAGGCGGGGAAGAGCGGGCTGTTCAAAATCACACTCGCTCTCTTTCCAACCTGCTCGCTCTGCTGACATCCGTGCTTTGCTCAAACGACATCCAGGGGCTATTGAGAGCAGGCTGCATAAAGCGGAGGCAAGACGGCCGGTTTTCAGACAGCAATCGCTTGTCATGCCCCCTCCTGCGAGCAGCACATCCGATTGGTCCGGTCTCCCATGAGCATGATCTGCCCTTGCTGGGCTGATCGGCAGCAGAGAAGGCCAAAGCCATGTATGAACCCTTTCTAGCCTCCGCTCCACAGTGCACTCCAGTTTTGTTGTGTTCCACCGCCATTCAACGGAGTGAAACAGTCATTCATGACCTTGCAAGAGAGCACAACTGCTCTTCCACAGGAAATTCAGGAACTTTTACAGAAAGAGGCTATTTCTGTAGCTCCTCCGGAGGACAGAGACAGAGGTCTATACTCTTACTATATGTCCTTGTACCCGAGAAAACTGGAGATATGAGCCCTATACTGGATCTCCGTCCTCTCAGTGTGTGCATTCCACATGCTTACACTAAAAAGATTAGAATTGGTTCAGCGAGGCGGCTGGTTCACCACAATAGACCTGAAAGATGCTTACTTTCACCAGTTGTATCTAGTTCTACGATCCACCTGTGACCATAGAACAAGATCATTATATCATGTTATACATCTTGCGATGTATAATGTGAGTCCAGTTGTTCTGAAGCAAGCCCACGACAAGTCAAAAGAAAAAAATGTCTCTTTTGTTATGTGTTTGCTAGCTTCTTTTTTCTATTCCCTGACCATGTGCCTCATCATCAAGGTTGCTAGTGGGCTAGAGGTTACTCCTTTAAAAAAGAAAAGAAAAAGAAAAAATATGCCAAATGTGGTCAGTGTTTTCTGTCATTGCTGTCCATAATTCATTGTTCAAAGCCTTTACACTGGTCTCCAAATGGTAAATCTAGATATCAAACAGTTTGCTGATTCTATCTATCTATCTATCTATCTATCTATCTATCTATCTATCTATCTCTCACTAGCAACCAGTAAATCAACAAACACACCAAAAATCTGAAATAGTATTTTTTTTTTTTTCACACTACCTAAATTGAAACAATTTCAGTCCTGTTTGTTTAAATAATAGTATCCATATGGAATATTTGCCCATGAATTCATAATGAAATAAAATGTTGTTGTTGTAGCAAACACAGCCGGCTTATTATCCAGCATTAGCAGAATCTGCAAAGATGCTTATCTGCAGAGATGTTTACAATCCATAGACCTAATAGCGATTATTCAGCCATTTGTTTTGGGTGCCCAGAGCAGTGTTATTGAACCCAAACCCTGTGTCAGCTACATTTCACTCCAGCTGTGCCTGCAAGACAGTCATTAGTAGATGAGGTTGTTTAAAAGGGAGCAAATTAATGGAAACACGTTGAAAAATCTACCTGCACTTAGGCAACGTGCACAAAAACAAAATCCTTTGAGTCGTTTAGTTTATAAGAATGGGTCAATCGGGTTCAATTTCAACCATTTGAATTAAGTCAAACATATTAAAGTAATTGGTAGCCAGAGAACACGCACAATGGAAAGACACAGGAGGTCCTATCTGGGGTTGATAAAGCTCTGGTACCACCTGAGAAACAGCTATTTTTCCAATTATCCTTATTTTGTGCTTCAGACCATTAAAAAAAAGTCTCAAAATTGTATCTATTTTGTTTGCATTCAAAAGCATCAGAAAGTTCTTCAGTTCTGTGGTCATTATGCACAAGCACTTTAACTGCAGTACAAATTGCTGTACAGCGCCGGCGTGACCGTTACCGTGCAGAGTGACATGTTAGTTCTCTACTAATACGAAGGCTCTGGTCTAGCAGCCACACGGATCTCCATGAACCCCCTCTGCACCCCACCAACCCACACCCCCTTTACCACGCACTGCACTGCAACTAATTGGACACATGGTAGCGGTGATATTTTTCAGAGCTGTGCTGAAGAGCTAACCACCATAGGTGATCGCCTATGCTTGTGGTCGTTATCATTGTGTACACAACATAAATAATTCCATAGATATTACAGTGCTGTAGGGGAGAGAAAAGCCAGAGTGACTCCCACCAAGCTTGCAGTTTTAATCTATTTATAATGAAGTCCAGGTTGGAGACAGCGCTCTGAAAAGTTGGCCCTGTATACTGAACTAGCAAACTGTCTGACTGTCTCTCACCCCCATCTTCCACTCTCCCCTTTCAACCTCTCTCACACTCTCCCAGTCTCACTCTCTTCCCTTTTTTCCCCTCTCACTGCCACCTTCACAGATGTACCTGAAAAATGTCTCCCTCACATACTGTGTGTTAAAGGTAGAGACGACAAAAGTGTTAGTGCTCAGCTCAATCCCTGGTCTTCTTTTAACTCTATGGGGTGTCACCCTTCCCCCTTGCTCTCCCCCCGAGGCTTACGTTTAAGAACTTAAAGCCTAGAGCCTAATGACAAAATTCAACACAATAAGCACTAGTGATATGAAACCAAATTGAATTTCCTTGCAATTGCTCTGAATTTATGCTTTCCACTCCGCTACTTGCAAAGCTCATCCTGACACTCAGTTACGAGAGTCGCCATGCAGAAATGTCCCCCCGCAGCCGGTTACCACTCATAGCCAAGATTAATTAACATCCCGGTAAATCTGTCACCCCAATGCTGAAAATATGCAGGACTATGCCCCATTTCCTTATTTAAAAGCAGATATTATTAAAAAAAATCCCTGCAGTTATATTACTGGCTTCCATTTGGGTAATTATCCTTCAAATTTGGGGTAAGTGACAGAGTATCCTGGTGGCATCTGATTAATTAGAATGGGATTTAATAGGCCTAGCCAGGCTCTATTGGATTAATTAATTGGCAGATGATATAGTCTAGTGTTGCAGGCCTATTACGTTAACTGTCACACTGCATTTGATGACGAGGTGCTGGGTGATCCATTCAATGACACAAACATGATTGGAGTAGGATATTAGCCCGCCGAGGGAGGCCCTAGATCATTTTAAATATATGCCGTTAAGACTTTACAGTAATGACAAAGTCATGAATACTCCTATAAATGTACATTACTTGATGTGACTGTCATTCAGATTGAAATGGGCTTCCCAGCAATAGGACACCGCTCACACTCAGAGGAGACAGGTACAATAGCGCTGAACTTTGGCACTCCTTTCTTTCATTTGGATTCAATAATCATTCTGTTTCCTCTGTAGCAGAGCAGCCATGATCGAGAGCCAGCACAGGCGGATAGAGTCTTTTTGGCCAGGAGGGATTTGTCTTTGGCTGAAAGGTGGATGTTTGAGTTACCATATGCAACACAAAGGGTACTTTCCAAGCAGAAGCACTCACACAGCCAAGAGCCAAATGCAAGTTCAAAGTGTATGATTTAGTATGCTTTAAAGCAACATAGCAAAGGTAAAAACAAACAAAAAAAACAAAAAAACAAAAATGAAAACATTATTAACAGCCAATCAAGAAAAGGAAACAGTAAACAACAAACAAAGCTTGGACTTCATTGAATCATACCTCCATTTTCCTGTATTTAATTAGATATGAGATGACTAAAAGTGATGAAGTCAGTAAGATGAGTTACTGTAATAAAACTTGCCATTTGAAGCAACTTTATCAAAACCCTTTCATAAACTCATTAAAACCAATCAAATGACATGGGCACCCACATGGCCATAACATATCAAAGAGTGCTTATCAAGAGCGCTCTTGATCAGTTTGTCACAGAGACACCGATGGCCGCTGCCTTTCTGCAAGACATTGGAGATTTTGACATGATTGCAAATTTATTTCTGTTAATAAAACAGATATGAAAAGTGTGCTAGACCATGGGTCTCTTTGTTTTTTGGCCTGCTCCAGGCACTTCGGGGGAGGATAATATTTTATTTTGTCTCTCTGTCTACCTTGGCCGCAGGCAACTTGCCGACAGATGATAACAGCATTACTCACAATGGCTGTGACAGGAAAAACTGTGTGTATGTTCAAGTGTGTTCGTGTGTGTTTGTCTATGTGTATGTATATGTGTGTATGCCTGCAGATTTTTCATTTATACTTTAGGCCGGGAGGATATTTGACTCTAAATGGCTGGTGGGTTGTTGATGAGATTTGTTTAATGTATGGTTTAACCGGATTGCTGTGACAACTGTTTGATCACCATTCAAAAGAAATACTTTAGCAAGATTTGAGCATTCAGTTTAAGCCATGTAGTGGCATGTAATCAATAGCATAAATGGGTTTTCAAATTGCTTTAAAATGACCAAATTAGTAATCGAAACTCATGGACGGAACAGATTCAAAAATACCCTTGTTAAGCCTAAATATTACAGCGTAATCAGGACACTATGTTGTTAATCTCTATCTTAAAATCCATATGAAGTGTAGAATTATTTCCAGCAAATATCTTGATATACCGTATGCAGTTTGGGAATGTGAGCAAAGTATTTGAGCGAGACAGCATTGTTTCATCAGGAAGCAGCGTGTGTGTGTGTGTGTGTGTGTGTGTGTGTGTGTGTGTGTGTGTGTGTGTGGACGTTGCTAAGCAGCAAGAGAATGGTCCAAAGGGTCTACCTTTCTGAACACCTCGCCAGGTTTTAACCCATACTTGTCTCAATGGGGGAGCTGTTTATGATGGTAATATAGTCTGTGTGTTTGTGTGTGTGTGTGTGTGTGTGTGTGTGTGTGTGTGAGGGGGAGAGAGAGAGAGAGAGAGAGAGAGAGAGAGAGAGAGAGAGGGTTAGAGTTTCTTTAACCAGCTCAGGACCGAGCCGGTCCTGCTCCAGTGCTTTAACACTTCTGAGTTTATTCTCTGAGGGTGGTGGACCCCAGCTGTTTCCTATTTCACATTTCACACATATTGTGTGTGTGTGTGTGTGTGTGTGTGTGTGTGTGTGTGTGTGTGTAGAGAAAGCACCAGGCTGAACCCTGGCAGTTTCACATGCAGACAGTCTCTCCAGACAGCGATCTGCTCCCAGCGGCTGAATCACAGCTACAGTCTGCTGGGGCTGCTAATGCAAACAGGTGAATCGCTGGCAGAATCTTGATCATGCAGACGTACACAATGCTCTGTTTAATTGGTACACTGAGGGATAAAGTTGGTTTGGTGATGCTTACAGGTTGCATATCGCTGTTGTCATGTGAAAACCTTGTGACTCCAATTTAGGCAATTTTCATATTTTCATGTTGTAACTTCGCAGTTGAAGGATTACAATCTCCTCTATGGGTTGAGGAATTCTACAGCCCTTGAACTGAATGAAACGAAAGCCTTAAACCCATTAGATAAAGTCAAAAATACATTGGTGGTTAAGCTAAAAACACGCTTCACGGTTTGTGAAAACTTCACATTTTGGAAATACAAAGTTTTCACCTGATAAAACATCCCCAAGATCTCTGATATGTGCAGGTAAAGACTGATACTTGGTCACACACACACACACACACACACACACACACACACACACACACACACACACACACACACACACGTGCGTGCATACAGAAAAACAAATCGGCCATTTAAAGTTCCGAGTTTAAAACAGCTTATTTCCAATCTTCAAGTCAAATAAATCTATGTATGAATAAATCTTGTTAAACTAGAAAAAATTCTTCAGTCAATACACATCCTGGACTGATTCTTCACCACAGCTGGTGAGCATCAGTGCACTGAATAGCGGTTTACAGCTGGATCGAAGGCTGATTATTGTTCTTTGTCTGACTTCTGATGATGAAGAAAAATACAGACTGAGCTACAACAACAGCACAGAAAATGGACTAACCCCTGCCTATCAAAACCATGCTGTGAGTGGAGTTGTTGCCCAATAAAGTCTAGCCAAAACAGAAGCTAGTTTGAAAAGGCCTAAAAGTACAGAGAACTCAATGGGAAACGACAGATTGCGGTTTATTTTCTATAACTGTTCACCTGGCCCTGCCCAAGGAGGGGAGCAACTTTTGATTGACCCGTAATCAGACATTTTCAAGGACTTTTGTGTTTGTGTGTGTGTGTGTGTGTGTGTGTGTGTGTGTGTGTGTGTGTATGTGTGTGCGTGTGTGTGTGTGTGTGCCCCAAACCAGCACTCTCTGTGATGATATGCTCTGCTTCCATTTTATGCTGTTTCCTTATTTGAAAAATTTCTCCAGAGATGAAAACAAAAGAACAATTTCATGAGCTGACTTTTCAAAAAGCATCATATTCTGTGTTCAGACACCTAACAGCCACGCCGCTGAGCTGCTGTCAGGTGGCCAAGTTGAGCTCGCTGAGGAAATGCCGCCGCAGCAATTAGCAGGATCATATTCTACATATTTGAACCAGAATGGAACTGTAAAGAGTATTTGATGAAGAGTGAATCCCTCTGCAACATCTTTGGCTTTGATGCAGCAGAGTGGAGTCAAAGCCAAAATACTCAAGCATTGGAGTTTCACCCAGATCTATATTTGTGAGAGATGCCCCTATTAGAGTTAAAACATATCCATTTAAAATATACTGGATTTAATGTATTATATCCCCTTATGCTATTATGTCAGATGAGTGGCATTTTAGGCATTTGACTGATGAACCATCCAGGGCAACTTACAATGAGTGAACAATAGAATAAGCTTTAAAGTGATGTGGTTTGGTAGTACCTTGGGTTGTGTAGCTTCCTGGCCATGATATTATTAAACCTTTTTATCTTTCAAGTTAGGGTTAGGGTTAGGTTTAGGTGTAGGGTTAGGTTTAGGGTTAGCACCGAAACTCTTCCGACCAAATTTCAGTGTTACACTTGTTGATTTAATAACATAAAAAAAGTGATTCACTTAAAAAAATCATCCGAATGGACTATTTTTTTTAAATATATTGTCAGAATCGGCTTTGTTCGCATTCATTTATGTGCTAGAAGTGTGATTTTCAGACCTGTTTCACCATACAATGGTAGTGAATGGAACGAGAAAAAAAGGCAATTCTCCAACCGTCTCTACCTGAGCCCCGGAGCAACAGATAACAGACAATTATCGATTTTGGGGTTATATCATGGCCAGGAAGCTACTCAAGCCAAGGTACTACCACTATCACTTTAATTCCTAGATGATTAAAATCACAAGCATCCACCAGTGAGAAGTGTACAGTTCTGCAGTGCACTGACAATATTTCTGTGACCATAGATTGACAATGTAAAAGACTAAAGTGCTAAATGCAAATGCAGTAAGCAGGCACTTCTTATAACAGATATTTTGTAAAATCAAGGCCACAGCGACACCTCCAGAGGGCTCAACAGTAAATTCCAGTGTAATGCACTTTAAGGAAGAGGAGGAGACAGAAAGAAAGAAGTTGGTCCATGCAGTGATGAGGCTGGTGAGGACCGGGGATTGACTGTGTAGGTGTTTGATGAACCAGTGGTGAGATTACTCTCTCTCTCTCTCCAACTCCACTCTCCCCTCCAGCACCCAACAACCACCATCACCACCTCCAGACCTGGCTAGTATGAGAGAGAAAAGCTGATCAGTCACGGAACAGTTTGTGTGTGTGTGTGTGTGTGTGTGTACGTGCCTGTCTGTCTATTTCCTGTCAGTGCTTTGCTGTGCGCATGCACGTCTGCATGCCTGTCTGCAGGAGAGTTTCATTATCCAGTAGCTGATCCCCCACAGCAGCCAGATAGCCTGATCTCAGCATCAGACTCTTAGGGGGGCGCAGCTAACAGATTCCCTATATGGTGCTGAGCACAGACGGGCTCAGGCAATCAGAACAGGGATATCCATCACAGACCTGGCCATGCAGTAGTGTGCAGCTCACTGAGCCGACTTTGAGCCTCGTAATACTTTCCAAATCATCACTCCATTAGTCGAGAGAGAGGTAAGTGAGGGGGGGGGGGGTAAGGGTGAGGAGGCGGGAGAGAGAAAATGGGAGGAGAAGTGACAATGGAGACAAAGCTCATTGATTTTTCCTTTAGAGGTGATCATTCAGTCCAGCCAAGCGTGTTTGGTGTTTTTAGAGGTCTTGAATGACAGGGCAATAGAACAAAAACCCCAAGGGCAGGCATCTAACAGACCAGTCCATAACAGAAACAGGTTTTGCTTTATTGTCAATTATGCTCAAAATCTTGAATTCAATGGATTCTTTTCTGTCGCCCGACTTGTATAACGGAAAAGATCCAAGACCATTTAGCAAGGTGTTTAAAAAATACTTTTTTTCTAATGCAGCATCACTACTTTGTGACAACACAGGATGCCAAGTTGCACCACATTACCCGTGACAAATGCTATCTTTACAACGCCCCAATTGCTGGCCAATAACCATTTACAAGCTAGTTTGGTATTTTATGATCGCTGTTTATTTAGATACATTAAATCATAACATGCCATATTCCATGCTTCATAAACCTAAAGAAATTACACTGTTGAGGAGGCCATTCTACTGCTTGAGACATGAACACCAAGATGATTCTTATCTGCAGTTTCATATGGAGTCATGGAGGGCTATGGAAAGCTAGATTATACCATTTTGTTAACTTTTACAGACATGTAAAATGTCATGCCTTCAACTTTATAACATGAAAACACATTCCTAGTCAATAGAGATAGATACAGTATGTATTCCATTTTATATTTCCCTAAGGGAGATTTTGCTCTGCTTGTCTAAGTAGAAAAAAAAAAAACCTATAGAAATGAAGTCAACATAAAGTGCTTTGAGGCCATATGATTAACACTACATCCATTTAAAATACAACTTCACTTGTCAAGGCCCCCCTGGCAGTAACAAATTGGGTACCAGGTGTCTTGTGGGCACCAGCCTGTGGTGGGGAGACAGAACATGGAGGAGATAAGCGCAGCCTTGCCCTCCTGCCAAAGGACACGACAGATTATGAAGGAACTCATGCATATTCTTTACAAGCCACTGCTCCCTCCATCCAATAAGGAGACAGCTACATTTACTCTCTGTAGAAGTCTCCAGGCATGCAATTTCCTCTCCCCTCCCCCCACACCCTCACAGTCCCTGAGATGTGGTCATGAAATAGGATTTCATGGCTCTGGGGGTTACAAAGAGGGCTAGTAATTGTTCTGGTAGTTGTAACCCATCGGTAACACTTTACAATAAGGGTCACTAAGTTAAGGGTTAGTTAATGCTTAATAAGCATTAACCAACCCTTAATTAACAGTTAACTAATGTGTCTGGTAATCATTTACTAATGGTGTTCATGTTAACTAAGGTATTCATTTGTACATTATTTAATAGTCATCTTTATAAACTATTAAATAATGTATAAATGAATACCTTAGTTAACATGAACACCATTAGTAAATTACACATTAGTTAATTAAAGGTTAGTTAATGCTTATTAATCATTAACTAACCCTTATTAAGCATTAACTAACCCTTAACTTAGTGACCCTTATTGTAAAGTGTTACCAAGCCATCACACACATGCACACACAGACGTACATAACACACACAAATATGCACATAAACACACACACGTCATGCACACAGAATGTTCATATACACACTAACATGCATGCCTACACACACACACACAAGCATACACACACACTATCATATCATCATCATTACGTAATGCTAATGCACAGTTAAACCTATAGACACTTCTTTAGGAACCCATAAAGCTAAGATTGTATTTACTTATAATGTATAAATTATGTGTTGATAAGTAATGCATAAATGCATCATAAATTGTTCATGAATGTTAAACTGTTGCACTCTTGACTGCTCATGTTGCACTCATGATTTGTTAGTACATGTGTTAACAACAGGTTTTGTAGCCCATAATCTAAAGTTGAAACTGTTCATTATGTACAAACATGTTTAACTTTTCCTCAGTATTTTGAATATTTTATGAATATGCTGTTCATGTATTCACAAAGTGTTTGCAGTCCCTTATCTAAAGCTGCAGCAATAAACAATTAATTACAAACATTTATAAAGGTTAGTAAGCTATTTATTGACAGCGGCATTGAGGGAAGATAACAGTTGCTGTAGCCTTTGATTTGGGCTTTTTATTCGTCTCTCAATTTCTCAAAACCAGTTGAATTTGCCTTTGTTTCTATCTGCTTTACTGTTTTCTGGGTTGGTTCTCTCACCCCGAGCATGAGGTAAATCAAATATAACTGTCCTGTGAATAAAGCACATTGCTGTTACTGCATCATCATTTCTTTCCTCTATTCTGACATTCATAAACAATTAGGCATTTAAGCATTACTTGTTAATGGTCAACAAATAATTTATAGATCATCAGTAAAAATAACTATGGGTTCCAACAGACGGGTATATGACGGGTAATGATGTACAACTGATGAACTAGTAATAGTATTCCTCACTTATGAATCCAAAATAACATTTTGACTAATGTTATTATGTACAAATATTTATAATATGATAAGTAGCTTATTGGTATTTAATTTGTTAACTCAAAGTTAGTTTAAGGCTAAACTTTAATTATTCTAAAAAGTTACCACATGGATGAACACACAAATATATTTACACACCAACACACTCACCACCCCCACAGCCTCCTCCATCCGGCACAAGCTCAAGATTGTGGTTTTCTCACAACAGTTCGATATTTATGTAATTAACCTTTTCATTCTAAGTGAGTCAGAAGAGCTTAAATAAGCAGGTTGCTCGTCGTTTCAATAACTGCCTCTTCTTGACGTATCTAATGGGGTAAACTGTCTGCTGTACATGCCTCCGGTTGTCCACTAGCAATCACTTATAATGTAGGCATGAGTAGAACCAAAACAATCAATGTTTTTTATCAATGTGGCTCACCACCATATCCTCAGGTCTTCGACCAGCGTCTTGCAGGAGCTGATATTGCATACTGGACTCTTCTTTGCATTTGTGTGAAATGTTAAAAAGGCAGAAAGAAAGATTTATTTTAAGGAGAGTTTCGTTGCACAGTTAGCGCATATTCACCTGAACTTCCACTCTCCTGAATATAACAATCTTGACCAGTAGGACAATCTGTCATTTTGAATAGCCTGCATATTTCATCACATTTCAATACTTACGCACATGATATTTGATATTACCATGAATTTTTAATCTAATGGTTAATGCTTTTAATATAAGGCCTATTAATGAGAAGATGGCAAAAGATGACGGATAACCCTTAGTTGGGAGGTGTCATTATGCAAAATTGTCGGTTGACACCAGGGAATATTGATCCATCCTTACCTTTGGTTTTCTTTCACTTTAATGTTGACAGCAGAGGATAATGCTATAAATTGTTATCATCACTTATTTAAATGTATCTACAACTCTTTGATGTGCACACATGTAGAAGATAGTAGATGGTAATTTGATATCCTTTTGATACTTACTGAAAAATTGAAAATTGAACATCAGCAGGCAATTAAAAAAAGTGTATGTTGGTCTCAGGCAACATAAAATTCCTGATCTGTGATTGTCATATATCTCTGTGGAAAATGGGACCTATTTCTAACGTTGATGTTAGTATATCTCCATCAAGGTAGAGATTGGAAAGAAATGTGTTAATGTTCCTTTTTTAGCCATATCACTGCTTATCAGTCACAGCTATTTCAAAATGTAATGAACTAACACCAGGTGGTAGGCGGCTTTGATATGTATTTAATATAAATATGTCCTTTCCTTTACAGCGGTAATTAAGATAAAGAATGTGTTCAAAATCTGTATGGACACAGCACATGCAGTTAAATATTATGATTCCAGGCATTCCGATAAACCATAATGAAGCCTGATTCTTTTTCTGGTCTTATTTCAACTAACCTGAACCGCAAGCAAATGGCTCAGACAAAAGTAATTCAGCTGGCCTCAAGATAAGATTGAAACTTCAAGTGACTGCGACTTTCTTGATCCTATAAAAGGTGAATCCACTACATCAGTTCGACTACTTTTCAGCTACCTTAGGCCTGTTGCAACCTGAATTTAAATGTGGTCTGTCTATCAGGGAATGGGAGACAGTGTCATCCAGGCTGCATAAACTAAATAATACATAAACTTAAAGCCTTACGTATGTTATATACCATTAATAATTGCAAACAGAAGTACAAGTGTGACGTCCAGCAGATGTGTTCCACATAGTTTCTTATAATAGCCACAATAGACACCACAGCAGGGTTTACATGTATGAAGATGAAGGCCATTTACTGCCCAGGCAGGTTGGTGGTGGCAGTATGAAGGTGTTGATTCAAAAGGTAGATAATTGAAACTAAAAAAAAGACCATAATACTATAACAAAAAGCGGTTGAAAAACTGTGTGCTGGCATCTTCCTAACAAAATTGAAAACTGGCTATACCTGCGACACCATATTGATTACCCACAGGTCACTACAACAGTGACAGGTAAAGCCTTTTCAAAATAAAAGCATCTTTTATGTAGAGGCATTTTTACTATGATTTTTATTTCTATTTATTCTTATTTGTGTTTTACTTGTATTCCTTGTTTCTTAGCTCTATTTTTACTCCATTGATCTTGTTGCTGTAGCCATTTTTTATAATGATTTTCATTTCATTTTATTTATTTGTGCTTATTTTTTGTTTTTGTTTTTCTAGTGTTTTTATTCCATGCTTTTATTCATTGTGAAGCACTTTGTAACAATTGCTTTGAAAGGTGCTATATAAATAAAGTTTATTATTATTATTATTATTATTATTACTTAACGTTATCCATTACATAAATCACATTTCATTAATGCATTTTCTACCTGTCTTTAAATTATATAAATGAACTAAGACACAAACCAAACCACAGGCAAAACAAAATTTGCCAATTTTATCAAAATGGCTCCTACAACAAGTAAAGTACAATTCCTCACAGAGAAAATAACATGTTATTATATGTATTCAGTTCGCGTGAACACAATAGCGTGTTCAGATTCGCTCATTACCCATTTTTCTCTGGAGGTGAGTATAACAAGTAAATCATTTGTGGTGAGAAAAATGGGTAATGAGCGAATCTGACCACGCTATTCAACACGAGAGAAAGAAAGATTAAGAGATATACAGGGAGGGATGGAGAAAGATGGAGAAGCAGAGAGTGAAAATCCAAGGAGAGGGAGTAAGGGAGAAGAAAAGAGACAGTCTGTAGCTCAAAAATTAAAATAAGGGTATGGACCAAAATGGAGAAAAAGACAGTGTGAAACATGTACTCTCCAAACACATCCAATATCAACCTTAATGAGCAGCTGCACAGTGTGGAGCTGCATGTTGAACACTGATGAATCGCAGAGGGCCTTAAAATAAACATGAGGGCGGGGAAGTAAAATCAATAGAGTAATGGCATGGAACAGTAGAGAGGTCAAAACAACATGATAAGCTGGGGTGGGAGGAGGGCAGGCTGGGCACTGACCGCCAACCCGCCCACCCTCGCCCCCCCTCAATTACTCATTCACATTTTAAACTGAGGCCACGGCTCGGGAGGGAGCGAGTAACACAAGCCCAGCGGTTGCTCCAGGGGAGGCGAGAGGAGAGAGGTCATGCAAGAGTTAAGATGATAGCAGTCATTTATGATTATAGGTGAAGAAGAAAGCATATCCTCATTACTTACACAGTGTGCTACTGTGTTTTGAAAATATATCGACCAAAGCCCCGAGGTCTTTCTACTCTCTGAAGTGGTGGAAAACATCCTTTGAACATAGTGGAAATACAATACATTGAGGTATCAAAATGGGTTGCACGGACAGCTAAAAGTCTCCGCAGAGTCTCTGTGTCTCCAAAATGTCTCTGCAGATAACTGGGTTTCCACTGAGCACGTGGCCCGGAGTGCTGTTCATGACATGTTTGCATGAATAACAGACTTGTATCAAACGTGAAGCAGACGCAGCGCATAAAACATGTGTGGTATTTTCAATCCACTTCTACCATCTGTGGCTTGATATGCAACTCGGGAGTGGAGGGGATAAAAGACTATGATCCAAACTGCATCGGGAAGCCTGTCATAGAATCACGCGGGAGCAATAAGATCTGACTTCTCCTATGCTGCTCACCGGGGGGACGTTCTCGCCGCCTGGCTAAGCTTCAGCTGCCTCCCCTCTCCTCTGAGATCGCTCCAAATATATAAAAATATAATCTTGATATATAAAGCCAATAAAACTTTGAAGAAAAATGGATCCCTTCAATGGGTGAATGATGGGAGCTTCCCAAACTGTTCAACAGCGGCGCTGCAGTACACTAAAGTTGCAGCAGCACCCCCAGCAGCACCACGTGAGATCAGTAGTTTGTATTAGGGAGTTGTAGGGTCGCCCTGCGGTTGGAGACAACATCCTTCAACCGCGGCTCTGACCTTCCTAAAGAGGACAGACCAAAAGAGAATTTCCCTACAGAGATCAATAAAGTATCACACACAATCAACCACTCGACTGTGGAAATTGCCTCAGTAGGAGTATTATTTGGTATCTAAAGTCTTTGTTAGGTCATTTAAGTGACAATCCACCCCAAAACAGATTTCACATTTGTCATTCCTATTATCTTAGACAGCCCACTCCATATCAACCGCTCTCTTCCACAGCACACTGAGAAATCCAAGACTCATGGTACGTATGTCATCAAGACACAAAATCTGGAGCTGCTCCATTGACAATAAAATGGAGGCTGACTTTGTGGATTCAGAGAAGGGTTATATAAGTTTTTTTTTTTCATTGTCATGGTTATGAGCCATAAAATGTGCCCGCATCATTATACAATTCCCAGGTACCTCACTGTATCCACAAAGTCTGTCTCCCATTCACTGTTAAGAGCAGCTCCAGAATTTGTCTCCTGATGACACCATTAATAGTTTACTTGTTTCTACTATTTTCTAGTTGTTTCTCCTTTATGTGCACAAATATAGACTGAGCTATCTTACAGTAACTTGTACCACCGCTTGGGGAAAGCAAGGAAGTCTCAGCTGCCGAAGCCCAGTCAAAATTATATTTATTTTATTCTGAAGCCTATTACACAGTATATGCCTCCTCAGTACCACTTCTGGTCAGTGTTTCACCCACATGGAAGCTCGGTCAGCTGAGGTCAGCTCTGCTGGGGGTATCTATATGCGTGTGTGTGTGTGTGTGTGTGTGTGTGTGTGTGTGTGTTTGAGCTCTGCTATCTCTGCTGTGCAGCCCTGCACCCTGGGCTCCAGCTGAGTTGACAGACCTGCACCCGCCACCCGCTATGGAGAGCCATTTCATTCAAAACCCCACCCAAACTGCACACCACCTATCCAGTTACCACACACCCACCACCCAAACTGCACACCACCTATCCAGTTACCACACACCCACCACCCAAACTGCACACCACCTATCCAGTTACCAGACACCCACCACCCAAACTGCACACCACCTATCCAGTTACCAGACACCCACCACCCAAACTGCACACCACCTATCCAGTTATCCAGTCATCCTGCGCTGCCACCCAGTGGACATCGCGCGCCGCCCAGTCGACAGCGCGCGCTGCCAAGCCGAGGTTCACAAATAATATTATTTTGCACCATTACTTCAAAAGATAAAAAACAATCTGGATAAGTGGAAGTTCACTCCATCACCTCTGCATTCAGATCGGTAGGCTATCTGTGCATGTTCAGCTACACTCCCGCCTTCTACAATAATTAACGCGCGTCGTACTGACATCTGATCTGAAATTCTATGTGATGATCCATCTGTATAAATCTGTAAATATGAACTCCATTGTTGTTGCAGATGAGACTTAACTTCCTTGACTATATCTCCTGATTTCTTTCTTTTGTTATTATTCAGTATGCATAGATCAACTTCAGGTTCTGGGATTAGCCATGATGGTACAACTGACCAAGGAGGGCACACATTAATATTAATAATACCAATTTCCTCCGCCTTAGATTTTAGCTTATTTCCAAAGTTTGTTTTGGCCTTTCTCGCTCTACTTCCGTTTTAAGAGAAGCGATTGAATTTCTGTCCAATCGGCGCTCTCCAGCTGGGTAGCGCGCGATGTCCAATTCGACATCGACTGGGGGCCGCACGCTATCGACTGGGTGGCGCGCGATGTCCAATTGGGTCGCTCTGCGCTGTCGTCTGGGTCGCGCGCGATGTCCACCGGGTGGCAGCGCAGGATGACTGGATAACTGGATAGGTGGTGTGCAGTTTGGGTGGTGGGTGTCTGGTAACTGGATAGGTGGTGTGCAGTTTGGGTGGTGGGTGTCTGGTAACTGGATAGGTGGTGTGCAGTTTGGGTGGTGGGTGTGTGGTAACTGGATAGGTGGTGTGCAGTTTGGGTGGTGGGTGTGTGGTAACTGGATAGGTGGTGTGCAGTTTGGGTGGTGGGTGTCTGGTAACTGGATAGGTGGTGTGCAGTTTGGGTGGGGTTTTGAATGAAATGGCTCTCCAAACACCCGCCCCTATGCCACCCATAGAGAAGACCCCCCGCTTGGCTCTGCTGTTTATGTGTGTATGCGCACATGACTGCGTGCCTGTATATGTGCTTGTTTGGACATGCATATGTGTGTGTATGTGTATATGTGTGTGTGTGTGTGGGTATGTATGTATTATTTGTATTATCACTCTGTGTTACCACATACCTTTTTCATGTGAAGCACTTTGTAACTATAATGTGTGTATGCATGTGTATCTGTATGTGCAGGCGCATGAGCAAATGTATGTGTATGTCTGTGTCTATGTCTATGTCTATGTCTATGTCTATGTTCATGAGTATGTTAATGTGCATGAGTATATGGATGTGGATATTGATGTGCATCCATGCGTGTTTGCTGGACCAGAGCAGACTCAGCCTTGAGCCGAGCATGGCTGAAGGGAGGCGTAGGTGTTATGGCCCCCGCTCGGTACCCCAACCCTCTAGTTAGGCCCTGCCAATCCATAATGCGCCCGAGGAAGATCAGCCAACACCTGACCCCTCGCTGTGTACATTACCAGGCTATATCAATACAGCTGTAGCTAGATGAAAATATTGTAGAAGCATGTGTGTGTGTGTGTGTGTGTGTGTGTGTTGGTGAGCAGCACACATTTTGTTTTTTTCTTTTTCCCAGAGATAGAAATTACATGATCAGACATGATGTGACTCACAAAGGTGTTAGAACATAATGATCCATCAATCATTGTACTGCTATTTGAGGCAGCCAAGATTTTAATCATACCTGGAGCATCTGAAATGACAGCAGCAGCAGGCTGAGGATTTAAAATAGAGCTGAAATGGTAAACCTTGCCTCACTTAAGTTCAGGAGGTATTTATTTGTGGCACAGAGATTTCAAAATAGCTGGGTTTCATGTGGTTCCACTCATTCAACGTATTGCACATTCCATTTATCCTATGATGTATGAGGCAAAACATGCAGAAAAAGTCAAATGTACAAGGACTTTATGCATAATGGCCTTTGCTGAAAATGGACTATAAATCCCATAATTTTGCACCAGTGCATGGTTAAGGGTCCAGTCTGCTGGAAGAGGTCACAGACAGTGAGGTCGGCAGTGACAGCGGTGCAGTGTTTCATGCCAGACTGCAAATTAGGAAGTTATTTTTGGCTTGACCTGACAACCTTGGCTAGTTTGATCATTATCTAGCCTCTACATAGCATATAATATAGCATGACAAACCATACTGCAGTGTGCCACTTGTCCAGATGTATAATAATTTTTGCCTCTTCTAACATTTTGTTTCATCATCCTTGAAATAGGACACTAGGGCTGTTGGCGACCACATACTAACTAGCTTATGGGCTAGTAAGTTAGCTCCATAACAGCTAAAACTGTGATATGACTGCACATTATTATCAACAAGTGTATCATCTTTAATTGGTGTCTAGGTGTGAAAATGCACACTCCCACTATTCCACCCACAGAGTCAAGTCATTTCACACCTTTCCCTATTCTGTCCAAGCATCACAGGCTGCCAGTCAGTCAGTGAACTAATGAGAGACAGTCCCACTTGTAATTACCACACACTCCGTTACATACATGAAATACTGCGATATGTGTGACTTTTCCATCAGCCCGGCGGCAATCATGCCAAACCTAGTAGATTGACAGGCTGAGTGCATTTATAAACTAAACCTCTTTAACTGAGGACATTAATGGCTAATGCAGAGGGAGCAAAAACATTTTTACTGAAGGATTCACAATTGAGGGATCATATCTAGATCATTCACAAGATTTTCAGGTTCCATATGTAATTGAATTGATTCCTGCATTGCATTCCCCACACTGCTGCTTCACAGAAAATATTTAACCTTGCGATTCACTCGAATCATGAAACTCACTCATGAAAAATATTCAGCAGAAAAACAAATGACCAATTTTGTCTTAAAGTAGTGCTAGGTAAACTCCTGATGTACCTTTTAAAACTGTTTCCTGCATAAAAAAATGTATGTTGCCTAAACAAGTAATATCCTTATCTTTTCTGCAGTCGGCTTGAAGGTGTTTTAAAGCTCCGCAGTCAAAGCAAATGAAGTGAAAATTACATGTTTCTTCATCCCATTTTCATGAGGCAGATCAAAATGACTGCAATAAACTTTGAACTGCACTTTGAAGAACGGTTCTTCATAGGAGAGACAGAAAGTGTGTTTGTGTGTGTGTGTGTGTGTGTGTGTGTGTGTGTGTGTGTGTGTCAGAGAGAGAGAGAGAGAGAGCGAGAGCGAGAGAGAGAGACACAAAGACGGAGAAAGAGAGAAAGAGAAAGGCAGGAGTGTGTGTATATGCTGCTCTTCATAAAAGTGTTGCCCGGGGCTCTTTCTGCTGCAAAGTCTGTCCTCAGATCAAATAGGATGGAATAGGTCTTCATCAGTAGGAGAAATCATACACGCAGCATCCCCACGAGAGAGAATGGGCTATATTTGCGTTGATGGTGTTGCATTTCACTCACACAGTTGCTTTAAACATGTACATACGCATTTAATGGATAATTGAGAGGAAGTAAATATCCCGACACTGCTGATAACAAAACGTCTTAACCCCCCCCAGTGCTGAAGAATCCTGTTCTGTGCCACTAAGCCCATTAGACCATTAGCCCATTGACACCAAGACTGTGAGAGTGGAGGCTCTGCGGGACTGTTGGGGTGTGGGGAACACATGAAGAACAACAAAGGGCTCTCCCAATATGGGTGGCATAGTGGCTCAGTGGTTAGTACTGTCACCTCACTGCAAGAAGGTTATGGGTTCGAATCTCTTCTTCAGTCCTTTCTGTGTGTGGTTTGCATGGGTTTTTTCTCCAGGTTTTCCTCCTAGAGTCCAAAGAAATGCAGGTCAGGTGAATTTAAGACTCTAAATTGCCCATAGGTATTTGTGTGTAGTGATTTAAATGATCTAGTATATGATGTGAAGTATGTATATAACATAGTATGATGTAGTATATAGTAAATTATATGAAGTGTATAATATGATGTAGTATGGTATGTGACATGTATATGATGACATGTAAAGCCCTTTGAGACTTGACTGTGATAAAGGGCCATATAAATAAACTAGACTAGATTTAAACAACTCTGTGCAGACACTAGAATTTCGCTGAAACAAACCCCAGATTACAAACGACATGAAACCCTTTCTCAACAGAAAAAAAAGGAGGCTTTCAGCGCGGCTAGGTATAGAAGGCAAGTTAAAGGAGCTGAAGAAGAAGATAATGGATGGAAAGAGCACCTGCTGGGAGAGAACTGAGAACAAGCTGCAGGGGAACAGTGTGAGGGAGGTGTGGAGTGGGATGAGAAAGATCACTGGCTATAAACCTGTTTTTCAGCAGGTTGAACACAGGGATCCCAGGCCAGCTCCCGCCCCCCCACCCCCCCCCACCCCCCCACACGCACCCCCAAGACCGGCCTCACTGGACCCCACTTGCACTCACACTGCCCTACTGACCCTCCCCCTTAGTGAGTGACTACCCTCTCTGCTCTAGACTGTCCATCACTCTCCTCTACTAAAGCTACAAATGATAATTTAGTGTATTGATTAAATAGAGGTTTTGCATATTTTCTAACAACTAGTTTTATATGCAAAAGCAAAAGCATCAGAATGGAGACATGGAGCTAAATTTGCTCTTTACAGCAGTGAGCTAATAAATTCAGCTGGTGTGGTCAATGGCCAATTCCCTCCAATTATAAGACAGCATAAGTAAGAGGATAGATTAAAGCTACTACTAATAGAAGCTGAAACTTACTGACTTGGTGACCCCTTGAGTCCCTTAATGGTAGTATCAGGGAGAAGACACAACATGACAGGCATTTTATTTTATTGATGCAAATTGCTTTATTACGACTTTCTGTCTTGTTTAGGTGAGATCCCCTTACAAAGCTTGAGGGTTTTTTTTATCTCGCCCGCACAGTTTTCTTCACGTATGTTTTCTGTCGTGTAGAATATTTGTTTCACTGCGCAAATACTGTAAATAAATACAATGCAATAGTAGGAAATGGTTCCTTCTTCCGGACACACCAACATATAGAAGCTCGGCACTCTCCACCTAGTGGCGAGCTTCAAAAGTATCTTAGCTGGACACCCAAGTGGTGAATATTCACTCCAGAGGAAAAGTAATGTTGAACATAGAGGGCTAACAAAGTCATACTGGGTAAGTGTATTGAAAAATGGAAGTGTTATGTCAAAGTGAAACATTGCTTTAAATGGTTCAACGAGAGACCAATGCTTTTTGGCATGACTGACCCCTAATCTGGGAGACCGATGGTATATTCCAGATAGCACTATGCATTCCTGCCACAGCCACATCGCCACAGGCGGAGGAGATAGAGGAGTGTAACGATGGGTGCCAGACCATGCATATGTTTCCCTTTTCCTACACCAGATATAAAGCCTACAGCAAGACCTCGCTGAGACAATGCCTCCCCAGAGGCCAGGCAGAGTTATTGTACTACTCTTGCTAATGTAATATATCTGCTGAAGGTGATATTTATTACTACTATAACTAAGGGAAGGGAGGGAGCCAATAACCTTCATGTTCCTTCTCAGTCTACAAAGAGGGCCTATTAGGTATCCCTTCTCTACTATGCTTATATTTCTGGTCATTTCCGGTCATTACCTTGGATCATGATGGCGACAAGTCAGTGACAATTTATTTTCTTCACATGCATACATCTTATCTGTCTTATCAATGACAATTTATTTCTTCACATGAACACAGCTTATATGCGTTATCATTGACAATTTATTTCTTCTCATGCATACATCTTATCTGTGTTAACACTGATAATTTATTTCTTCATATGCATGCAGCTAATTTGTTTTATCATTGACAATTTATTTCTTCATATCACATGCATACATCAGTTTTTTTTCTTTTTTTCTTTTTTAAATCAGGAGAAAAGAAAGTTATGGGCTTTTTGTATGTGTGTATGAACGTACTGTATGTATTGTATTTATGTATGTATCATGTATGTAAAATGGGTGAATTAAAGCATATATTATTGAAGGGTTAGGCTCGCATATGGAAAACAAGCTTTTTGTAGTTTTCTTATCCTCATCCTAACAACTCTTTACCTATTTCATGGGACTACTTTGCAGGTTTATTTTGTGTTAGTATTGTATGTGTGTGCTCTCTCCACAACACCCCTCGAGTAGAATAACACACACTTGTCTACATGCAGAATCCTGGTGTTTCATGGGTTAAACGAGCGGGGGAGTCAAGTTAAAAAAGTGTAGGGAAATGGAGAACTGTGAGAAGAATAAGTGTGTGACTGGAGTGGCCTGTTCCTTCCTGTCATCACTCACTGCACACTGCTGCCTTTGGCCTTTGAGGTGGCGCTTTGAATCCAGACCCACACTGTCACAGCTTATCTCCAATTCAAGATGTGTTTATGTGTGCACACACGTACGCATCTGCGTTAGTGACAGTTTGTGTTTGAATGCACGCGCATATATAGTATGACTGAGTGTGCATGCATGCATATACAGTATGTGTGAGTGCAGTGCAGGCAGGTGAATCTGTCTTCATGCATGTGTGGCCTATTTGTGCTCATGTGTGTGTTTGTGTGAGCGTTTCTGCATGTTTTACAGTGAGTCATAAAGCTCACATGCGGCGCTAAGTTAAATGCCACAAGCCATTCAGTCACTATATCCATGTTTATTTTGATCTCAAGACTGTGTAGAGTAAAATTATAGTAATAGCCTCACCAGTATCACGTTTGTACATCATACCATTTCCTAGCAAACTATGTACTTGAGAGTAGCTCAAATTTGGAAACTTCTTTTGTACAAGCACACACCAATTGTCCTTTAAAATAATGTAAGCCATTCCTCATACTGAACATACTAGTTTCCCACAATCATGATAGTATATTAACTAAAGAAAGCTTTTCCGCATAATCAGTGTACGACAACCTGCTTGCAAAAACTTACAAACGTGTCATGATGTCTTGAGTAAATGTCATTTAGATTTCCCAAGAGGACTGAGAGTGGTGAGAGCAAGAGCAGATAAATGGAAGAATAGGAGATATTTAGTTTGACTTATAGGTTTCCTTATATGAAGAGGTGTGTGTATATGAGTGTGTGTCTGTGTGTGTGTGTGTTTGTGTGTGTGTGTGTGTGTGTGCACATGCGCGCATTTGGATACTCCAGTGCATCTTGCATCGATATGTTTGTATTCGTGTGCGTGTCAGTGTCAGCATCACTGTATTTATGTAGCGTTTACATTGAGTTTATGCATAGTGCATCATGTGGGAATTCATACAGTGCATTGCATTATGAGTATGTCTGCATCACGGGACTGAAACACAATCAGTAGTCTGTCAAAAAGGAGGCTGTGATTGTTGTCACATTTCAGACTGTAATCAAGTTAGTACAAAGGTGACTGCCAGTCATTTCCCTTTCCACCATCTGCTCCAAGATCTTCCCCCCTATGAAGCATATTTGCATTTTTTTCACACCACAGTTCAGTGTGCCGCATTGCTGAAGTTGCTTAATAATCTTAATCTTTTGATCCTTTTGCACACGTCTCCTCGTTGTCCTCAGATGTGTCCTCTGTGTTTATGAGGTTAAATCTGCCTAATGGTTTCTGTGCTCTCCGTGTCTCTGTCTCCCCCCTAAGGCCAGTCATTATGTCCATTTTGTCGCCTGTCTTCCTTAGTGTGCTGCCTTGCTGTGTCCCAGTAGCGATAGCTTAACAACACCAAAGAGAAAGGACAGGAGAGGAGAGAGTCTATGGCCTCAAGTATTCTGTTCAGAGCAATGATAAAGTAACACTACTGGGTTATTATTATCATCATCATCACTCCTGGTCAGAAATTGAGATCTTACAAAGCAAAAGCATGACAAGAGGATTTGTGAAGAGAGGAGCCAGGGGACAAGGATAATCTGAATAAAATAGTAAAGGCCTTACAATTGTGTGCGTGTGTGTGTGTGTGTGTGTGAGACTGTGTGAGCATGTGTGCAGGTGGGGTGGCCGGGTCCATGTCTGATAGTGTGCCTGACCTCCAGACATTCTACATAAATGCAGGGTGTGATTCAGCAATTGAAAAACTGTAGCGACCCTGGAAGAGCCTGTTACTGTTACTCCACCAAAAGGGATATTATGTTGTGCAGTGGCAGCACTATTGCTTAGAGAGTGTGCGGTCCTGCCGGCCACTACATTGGTGTCAGAAGTGGGATGTTGTGGTAAGGTAAAGGCTATTGGAGAGGCATCTCAGCGCAAGAGACTTGGGCTGAAGGATGCTGTAGTTTGGTGGGACAGTGTAGCGACCCTGAAAGAGCCTGCTACTCTGCCTGGGTTCATGCTTGATCACGGCAAAACACGCAGAAATATTTTCATTTGGACACGTTATATGTATTGGAAGATGATCATGTTGATCTGAAATTTAAGCGTGCATAAATGAAAAATTTACAAAATGCACTCTCTCCATTTCTCTTACCAGAACAAGATACAAGTATGCAGGTCTAGCACGATTTATCTGTCTTTAAATTGAAAGATTAGTCTTCTTGTGTTTTGCATTTATATACTGTAGCCGTCATCATGTAGTCCCATGCAAACACTAGCATAAATGATTTACCACCGGCAAATTCGTATATTGAAATGCACCACCATCCTGCTTCTCTTTACATAATTAGAATATGCAAACACAGCCTTCATCTGATCTTTCTGTAAATGCGTTAGTAAGTGGCTACAAATGTTTGATTAGGATATTGGAGTCCATTGTCAGACAGTACAAGGTGCATTTGAACCTTATTTTTAATTACCTGTTAAATGTTAGTGTATTTGTTTTTACTGTCAGGTTTACATTGAAACACATTTGCATATATACACAACTGCGCAAACGACAAGGACACAAAGGACACATCAGGACAGACATATACACAGATTCCCACACACAAACACACAGAAAAAGCAGCAGGGTGGGCTGGTAGTGTAGCGTAATGAGTGGAGAAACTGTCCTTCAAATGGACGGCCTTGGTTAAAGCCTCCATAGCAGCATACATCTGCCTTACTGAAGTGTCCTTGAGCAAGACACTGAATCCCTACCAGCTGCAGAGATGCACCTTGATCTCCCTGTGAAGAAGTGAAGTTTCCCTCTGGGCATCAACAAGGTATCACACAAACACACCCCATCCATACATAACGACCATGCATTTTATCGTGGAGTTTTACGTCTGCAATCTGTCTCAAATTTGATGGTGCACTGCTCCGGATGCTGCCATAACGCGGTCACCTGTTTTTTATAAATCTCAGCCAGATGGATAATGTGCAAAGACACCAAAACCATAACCTTGGTGTAACCTGTGAAATCAATGATGTTCTGCCATGATGATCGGCTTTCAAGTTTCCCAGTTGTCAGGGAGTCGGTCAGTCGGTGGGTGAGAGAGGGCTTTTCACCGGGGATGAAATCACGTCCCTGCTTGTTCTATGCATGTGAACACCCATCAGTCACACACTGCTCGCTTCATTATTCCACCTGCAGGGAGATTCCCCGGAGGGATCAGTTTCATCATGAGCCACACGCACACCGTCTCCTCTTCCCATCATTTGACTTGGTACACAGATGCCAGAGTCCCGGATTCGAAGGGGAAGAAAAATGGAGACAGTCAAAGATACAGTATCTCCTTTTCTCTGTCTCTCTCTCTCAATTGCTCTTTGTCACTCTCTCTCTCTCTTCCGCTCTCTGTCTCTCTAATAAATTAGAATAGAACTGCTGATTTATATTTAGTCATGTGATGTAATCTAGTGACCCTCGATCAGCACTCGGCCTTAGAAGCTTTGTTAATACAGATCCGGGGCCACTGTTAGCGCCTGCCTGGGGATTGCTTTCTAGTTTTAGTTTGGCCCTCACCTAATCTCTCCTCTGCACTGTTGCACCCTTTCTTCCCATCTCATCATTCTCGCTCTATTTCTCTTCTGCTCTCTCTTCCTGTCTGTCTATCGCTCTGTTTTTCTGACTCTGACTCTGTCTCTGTTCCTCAGAAGCAGCCAGCGGAGGAGGAGTGTGGCAGCACCGCATGATTATTCATCCAGGGAAATGCAGAGCTTTTCCACTCACTCACTCAGCCCACGGCCAGTTTGCCTATCTGTGATTAAATTCATCAAACCCCCCCCCCCACCCCCACCCCATTCTCCTCTGAGGTTCACCATCAAAGGGCCTCTCTCTGTTAGAAATAGCTCCATACGCACACGCTAACTCCCTTTACATTGAGTGGGGTGAAATTCTACTTCACTTTGCCCATTTAAGCATTGTGTATTCACCCACAACTTTCACTGTAGGAGTAGTAGTTGTAGCTTTGAGCCTTATAGCCATGACCAAAAACATCACTTGAATTGGGCCGATGAATTTTTTTTCTCCTGTTTATGCAAACTTGCAGACTCTTTCCCCCCACTAGGCCATTACAAACCAAATTGATATTATGCAAATTGGGATAGAAAATGAGCGTAAGGGATGAGGGTTGTACTATTGAGACGGTCCAAGGCTGCCAGCAGTATGAATTAATTGTGTCTTGGCATGTGGGGCCAGAGGAAGCAGCAGCAGGAGGGGGTTTTATCCCTCTCAGTGCGGCCTGGAGCTCTGCTGGAGTTTTAGATCTGGTGATTAGGCGGTGAGGTCGAGCTACTCAGTGGAAATCTCCTCTGAATTCTGAGGAAGCGCTGAAGGCGTGTTCTTGACTGAATCAGAAGAGGAAATAAAGAAGTTTTTTTCTGATGCAGGCTCAGACACAGCTGGCCAGCACAATGGAGATGTAAGGACTTCAAGGTCCTTTGATTAGAATCTGGTCTCTGATTGTAAGACCTCTGATTGAACCATTAAGGACAATGCCAGCTTCCTATGCGTGGATCCCGTCCTTGACTGGACTGAACACCGCAGACCATTGCTCAGCATAATTTTTTCCCAGGTGGTTCCAAACACCTTGGTTATATTACTCTGAGATCACTACTCAGGATTGCTTTATGAGAACAATTTGCATATAATGAAAAACTATGATCCCCATTATACAACGCCCAGCCAAGCACACTTGTTTGTTCCAATCTGTACTCTTACTCACAATTCACCTGAAAATAACTGGTTGAAATGCAAATTCCCTGGATACTCATACTGCAGGAAAAGAAGAAAATGCCCAAGGCTGTATTTCAACGTAAGGCACTGCATTATTCACGAGATGGTCTGCTGTGGGTTTTGGTGAACAACATGAAAAAACCCTCCCATCCCTGATAGACAAGGTATAAATCTGACATGCTACACCTACACCTATCCCTCAGCTCTTGCTGCCCTTCCCAAAAAGAAAACACATATTATTTCACACTTCCCTCACCATTTTTTGCAGGCAATCAGTTATGTTGAGCGTAAGGCAGTATCGTGCAAATGTTCACACCATTAGCACATAACAACTGGAATCCTCAATAAAATGCACCCCCGTGTCCTTCAACCTATTGTAGAAATAAATAGGTGTTGCAAATGTGTTTTTCATTGTACAGCACAATAGGCTATATTGTGTTGCAAACTGACAGTCTTCAATCTCATGAGCCGGGAAAGTATTCTATGGTTTAGCAAATATTTTGTTTTATCAAATACACTCAGGGCCGCATAACAATGAGCTGCATTGTAAACTGAAAGGAAATCACAAAATGTTTTTATAAATGATACTGTTCCCATTTCTCACTTGTTTTTGTTTTAGTCAGCACCGCAGTTTTCCAGTGAGGATGGAAAAATTGATCAAGCAATTGGACTGGGGAAGAGGGGTAGTAAATATTGACAGGGGGGCAAATTAAAAAGCTCTAGGCCAAACACAATGTCAGTGCTCACAATAGAGACATAAAAGGGAAGGTTTTAATGAATGAATAGGTATGGAAAATACATTATGAATTACTGAATGAATTAATTTTAAGTTTATTACACACATCTGGTATAAAGCTGCAAGCCATGCTAGCAAGGCTTTATATAGACACCAAGGACATAAGCTTCATTCAAGTAAAGGACACAACACATTTGCTCAAATCAGTGTAAAAGAACGTTGTAATATTCTAAAGCCAGAACTGCGCATCATGTAATTTTCTTATATTTTGTAATCCAACCTGTATTTAATCAACAATTTCACCTCCCAATTATCAAAGCCCTCAGATCAGAACCCTCACATTTTAGAGTAGCCCTAACCCTAATATTAAACATCTCAAAAAAATGATTACTTTGTGTTTTTTCTATACATTAGTTCATTTCCATGGTTTTCCATAAACCCTTGTGTTGCAGGAAAAGTTACAGTGAGGCAGCTAGACTGGAAAGTCATTGTCATTGTCTGGGTTTCTAGGTGAAGACAACACATCGAGACAGTTAATGTTTGCAGTGGGATTAAGTGCATCAAACTAAATGCAGCTTTTATCATACCACACACGCTTCTACAATCTCCAGGTCTACTCTCAGGTGTGATAGATTGGAAGACGTCCATGACATGAAAATGAGCTGCTTCTTATCTTCCATTTTCTTGGTCGTGCCTCGAACGTGCCTGCAGCACAACAGGCAAGTTGGGAATTCTTTAATTGCATCACCTGGCAATCATGACACACTCTGATCCCCTGGGGAATATGAGGGTTTCTTTCAATTTGTGTCAATCAAAATCGCAGTGCTTAACCTCTGTCGCCTGTCACTCATCTGCTTAAACACGGCAAGTCATGAGGAGTGCAAACAGTAAAGCTTTCACTGGGTGTAACAGGCCTGCTATAAGGATTTTCAATATTAATTTATTATAATTTGCTGTGGGAAAGTATAGTATAGTATTTAGTATGAATTCTAATCAGTATGTATGCAATTAGTTCGTAAATTTCTTACCTTCAATAGGTGGCATACAATCAATGGACAACATGTACATTTGTGCATAATTAGCATAATCATTTCCTCAGTCACAGCAACTTGATGAACACTTTTCTACAATCAGAAAAACAGCGTTGTTGTGAGGTTATGCAAAGCAAAGGCCTCAATCTTGAATGTGATCGCTCTCCTCTCCCCTTGTGTGACCCAGAAACCCGTGGCTGAACTGCTCACAGTAAATATTCTGCTTTGTAACCAGAACCTACAGGGATTCCTAATTAGGTAAGGAAACAGCACAACACTGAGAGTAGAGGCTGGGATGAGAGGGGGAATACTGGAGGAAGTTGGTAGGAGGGGGCTGATTGGGGAATGAAGAGGAGAGGAAGCAAATAGCGGCAGCGGGGTGGGGAGAGGGGGAAGACGGAAGGAAAAAACAGGGGGAAGAAGAGAGGAAGATTAGGGACTTATTAATTAATTATAAGGCGATATCAACAAGAGACATTCATGGGAAATAGCAGAGGGGGACAGAGGCAGGGGGATATGAAGAGAAATACAGTGTGACAGACACAGACATTAAGACAGAAGCACAGAGACGGATAGAGAAATTCACACATACATAAATCAGGTATAAAATTGGATCGAGGTAATGATGGAGAGCAATAAAATACCTCTCAAGGGCCTCTTCAGCATGATGTGGCCAGGCGGCGAGGCGGTCTTCCAGACATCACACTCCCTACATACCTGTCTGTCAGCCTGCCAGCGCTGCATGTCCCATGGATGTAGTTCCAGAGGGGCCAGGCTCCGTGCCTACACATCCTACCACAGAGGCCCTTTGAGTAGGCATGAGACGGTGGCTGTGTGGCCAGGGACCAGTCTGGGTCAGCCAGCACTGCAGAGCTAATACGTGCCTAGACTTTTACCACAAAGCCCCTCAGGCCCCACAGTCAATGAGCCCAGAGATTGCCGTGCCTCTTTCACTTTGGGAGCTCGGGATCTGAGAGGGAGAGTGGAAGGGGGGGGCGGTGCCACGGAGTCTTAGAATGAGGAGTAAAACAAACAGACATTTTAGGGAAGGATATGGCTGGCTGCTTCTACAAGCTTTCTAGACCGTGATGTGTATTCAACAGTAGCAGCAACACAAAACAGTATCTCAACAACCAATCCGCTCTGCTACCATCCATAGCTAAAATTTGACTGAATAATAAGACTGAAATCAGGGGTGTTTCGATATGATTTCTCTGTGTGCATCTTTATTTGCAATTCACACCGGCAGTGTAGGCCTCCTCCAAATCATACTTGCAAATGATACAGGGGAGTATTTGTAAGTGGGTTCACAGGGATGTTGGGAGGTAAGCTGGAGACTAGCTAGTCCACCACACCAAAGCAGATGTTTTCTCTGTGAAATCATCATTATCTTTATTCAGAGCCATAAAACCTGCTGTCTGAGCTCCTTCCTTGTGCAAGTACTGTAGTCCATGAAGCAGAGGTGCTGCGTGTCAAACTATAGCCGGCACGATTCTTTTGTTGCCATTGAGAAAAGCGTCACATACTAAGCTTAGATGTGAAGTGTTAAATTGCGAGGACAGTTAAGACACTTCCTTGATGCTGATAGCACACTGCAGTGCCATTCGAGTGATTGATAATGATATATTACATTTTGATAGTGTAAATCGCTGCTCAAGAGAGTAAGACAGCTCTGAATGGCAACAGAGTAGAGAGGCCATGTGGCTTCTTTGGTCCTGGAGGGATTTTGACCATTTATTTGTAGCATAGAGACTATCCCATAGGCTGGATTCTCTGTGGTCTCACATGTTTAATGAGTGCAAGATATTACCAAATGTCAGAAATGGTCAAATGTAGTGAAATCCTAATAATCAGAAAAATGGAGAAATTTTTTTAAAAAAAATGTACTTTTCAAAGGACTTTCTCGTCATTTGATCATCTGTATGTGTTAGTTTACTATTGCAGCAATACTACGACTGGTGAACCTCTAATTCATTAATTGAGAAGGCGAAGGTCAACATAGTGGTGAGACAGGTGCTTGTGTTTGACTGCACATCGCTGCTCTGCAATCCCAGAATCAAAGCATCCCGCATATCCAGGTCAATTTCATGACAGATTCATCAGAGCGGAGTCGGTGTGTTTGATTGAACATCCCAATGCTTCTTGATCATTCCATGGCCCCCGAACCCGATTCTCCACTCTTACACACAGAGTGAAAATGTCAGAGTGTTTTTTTTTCTCCTCTGTCAAATCCTAGTTTACTGCAGGCTGGAAATTATCATCACTGCTTCTGAAGCGTCAACATGAAAGCTATATTTTCATTTCTGATGCCCATTGGATTTTTTTGTGCGTACAATTCATTTCAAAGAGACTCTGTGGTTGAAGACTATTTTGGTCTTACTCTGGGATGGCTTCAGGTGTGGGACCAGAATCACACAGTGCGAGTGTTGCGATAGGCATACAGAGAGCACACCAGAAAAGCCGGGGGGGAGAGAGGGAGAGAGAGAGAGAGAGAGAGAGAGAGAGAGAGAGAGAGAGATCATCTTCTTTCATTCAGACTTATGTTCATATCGAACTTATTGTTACTACTCAGTTGTAGGTACGCAGACCTGTTGGGGCAGAATAAAAATGGAATTGATGAGAGGAAGTCATGAACGTGATAAAAGACAGTCAAAAATAGCAATCCACGCTTCTCGATAGTGAGCGTGTTTTTTGGTCAGCTTCGATCATCTAACTCCATGGCAACAAGAGAGGTTCTTAGTTAAAACTACAGACTTGGATCAATGATTGAGACTCAAAAATAACAGCAACCTTTGACCTTAGCCTATTCCAGATGCTTAGTACATATTGTGTAGGTTATGATAATTAGTCAAGGAAGCTAGTTACTCAAAGTTGTGATCGCTCTGGGGCGTCGGTAAGAATACACTGACTCACTGGTTGTCTTTATTTACCTCCAGTACACGAGGCACTTTCCACTGAATCCGCTGAATTCAGTTGCAGATAAGTTTCTGTGTGGGTGTGTGTGAGTGAGTGTGGTTCTACAACAATACAACAATAGTAGGTACATTACTAAGATACTTTCAAACTATGGAATCTTATACCATGGTCTGGGTGAATACTCGATTCTGATTGGCTGCAGGGTGTCCATTAATTCCTGTTATACCATGGTCTGGGTGAATACTCGATTCTGATTGGCTGCAGGGTGTCCATTTATTCCTGATAATGGACACCTACTAAGTAGTTCCAGTGAAACTGTCTGTTCACCGTTCTAAATTAATGCGCTGGCTACGTAGTATCAGGTATCAGCCTGTATCTAAAATGAGTAACCATAGCAACAGGGACGCAGTCAAAGCTGCGGCCGACAGTACACATGGCCTATCATTTGTTCGTGAAAATCTTGATATTGATTTGGGGACAATGACATGGCTGGATAGCTAGCTAGTCTTGTTGTTAAACATACTGTCAAATTATATTTACTGTTTGTCAACAGTACGCAATGTAATTGACTTTGAATCTTGCTAGCATAACGTTAGCTTTCTGGCTCATAGCTGATAGCCTGGTAAAACCATCCTGATCACGTGACCTCACATTCTGTTTCGCTCCACGGATCAGTCTGGACTTCTGGCCGCCCACATCGATTTCATGAAATTACAATGTAATCGGGCCAATCAGGGACTGCGTCATAGTTGATGACATGAAATACAGGCCGCTGTTGGCAAAACAGTAATGGCGTCTCCTGAAGCAACGAGCGGTAACGTTAACGTTAGTAGAGTAAACACAGCATGAGTGCAGTTATTGCAGAAATAGACTCAATAACAACAATTAAACAAGAACAAGAGTATGCACTAGCGGAGTTTCTCGGCAGAAAAGACGTTTTCGCCGTTCTTCCGACTGGACTTGAATTTGGATTCGCTGATTGGCTGAAGGAGTTTGTCAAGGCTCACTGAAATCGATGTGGGCGGCCAGAAGTCCAGACTAATCCGTGGAGCGAAACAGAATGTGAGGTCACGTGATCAGGATGGTTTTACCAGGCTACATAGCTGAGCCAAAGGGTTCTATGAGCTGAGCGGACTAGAAATATCTCCCGTTGCCAAGTCGTATCTAAGGTTCGTCCTACTTACTGGAGTAGTGAACAACATTTCCATTGCATAAGAACTTTATGGGATGGTAATGATTGTTCCAGGTATTAGTCAAACCCTCAGGTGTTACCAGGGAAACTGAGTTATGGCTTGTGAAAAACTTTAGATTTTGATTACAAAACGCATGAAAATATAAATTAATGGTCTTAATTCTTTTTTCTTTGGCAAGTAACCATGGTATAAGCGGGATAATGCCTGACGAGGTGTCCATTATCAGGAATTAATGGACTCCGCGGAGGCAACCGTACTCCGCTGCGCATCGGACGGTTCTGGCCTCCCCGTCGTCCATTAATTCCTGATAATGGACACCTCGTCAGGCATTATCCCTTACATAACTAATCATAAGTATTTGAGTAAGGCCATCAAGCAAAAGGAAAACACAGTGACGCATCTGGCAACTCACACATTTGTAACTGACCCTAATGGTGCTCAGAATTACTGCAGCTAATAAGATGAGACAACTGACTAGTATTAAGGAAAGGACAGGCAAAGGAAACAAAAGCATTGGTAAATTATTCTAATGCCACAACAACAATTCCCTGAGCAGTATTACAGACTGCTACTGTAAATGACAGCCGTTATGACAGCAAACTGCGATATCATTATAAGCAGCAACAGGGTCGGCAAATTAGCACGCAGGCAAAGGATAAACAGCCACATTACTCAGTGATGTAGTCTTACCTATGCTATAGCTTACTCACAGCAGTTTGGGGCGATGTGACATTAGCAGGTGAATTTGTACTCACTCTTTGCTGCACTCGAAACTCTGGAACGATGAGTAATGTCCATGCTCAACATGATGCAGTCCAGATCTTAAAATATCCAACTCCTGCCCTGAGCTGAGCACAAAAAAATGACTCAAATCTCAAATCTGATTGGCTGCTAGTATGTAATTACTGGATTGAACAGGGGACCTAACCTTTAAGTGGTACCCTTCAAAACAGTCCATAATGCACAAAAAGCCTCCATTACCCTGTTTTTGCTTTACATTCTCCATCCCATCACTATATTTGAAGATTCAGTGGATTCTGCAATCAGTGAGGTGGCGCTCTCAGGACGGATTAAAAATGGTGCATCGTGGCGAAAAATACCGCACTGATTACATGCAAGAGCTTGTTCTACACGACTTTGAAGCAATCTGAGTTTCGTTCCGAGTACAGCATCAAATCCTTGAGAAACACTTTTAGAGGTGAATGAAACTTTTATACCAAAGTTTCTTGTGTTTCACCGAGTAAAAATGTTGATGTATTCTGCTGCATTAGGAATGCATGGGGGCTATTGATTAAAGTTGGCCTCCACATTGGTGGTGTGTGAAAGTGAAGCATGCCAAGTGCTTTATACCTTGAAAAAGCTCTGCATAAACATAAGTCTTAACTCTTACATTAGTCCATCAGTCCTCACTTCCGAGAAAAAGAAACCATTGATCTTATTAAATTTTTCATTCAGGAGGATAATCGTGAGGTTCCTAAGGCAAAGTTTAGGAATTAGATGCTTGATTAGTGATTCCACCCTGCGTAGTGTACATTCGGGTTCTGTCTCGTTAAAAAGGCTAATGAATCGACTGCTGCGCCAAAGCAGAGGACTCATGCATATCCTCCCCAGGTGTTACCCCATATTTAAAATCCAGATCGGTTTTCGCCCTTCACACCACAACAGAAGCGCTGGAGTCTGATTCGCAGGGCTCACAGCGCCATCCATCGGCCAACAGCATCACTAACGCCATCGCTAAACCTCGCCGCCACACGGGTCGGTCCACAGTGCGTAGTCATCATCGCTGTACCGAAATTAGAAGCAGCATCCAACCGAGGGGCCGGGCCGGTGGGGCGGCAGCTCCAGCCCCAGAGGCCCGCGGTCCCTTGGGTGATTGAGCCGATGCTCTGATGGAGAGGGTAATTAAAAGAGAGGAGAGCATTAATAGTGTATGAGACGATGGGATGTGGTGTGTGTGTGTGTGTGTGTGTGTGTGTGTGTGTGTGTGTGTGTGTGTGTGTGTGTGTGGGGAGGAAGGGGAGGATGTAAAGTTGATCTGGATAACCTGTGTTACGTGTCAGTTCTTTCAGCCCATTCTGGCTGACTACAAAAACATACAAAAGGCTTCAGTGTGTGATAGACACGCACACACACACACACACACACACACACACACACACAAACATAGACACGCACAGGTGTATGGGGTCAGTCAGAGGAGCGTGCACCGTTGTCCATCTCTCACATTAACACCCTCCAGTCCTACCGCTCCCATGTCTACCACAAAAGACATACACACACACACACACACACAAATGCACAATGCACACATGCGAGCACACAACACATTCATACGAAAACAAAGAAAACTCACAGGTAGCACAGAAAATAAAGAGCCACACACATAATGAGTATGCATGCACACAAGTGTAAATGCATGTAGCCCTATATGTTTGGACAATAACACATACTTCCCACAGCACATGCACTGTGGACGTTCCCTGTCCAATACATTACATGAATGGAGTTCTTATTTCAGCAGCCTATTATACATCTGGCAGTGGCTTCTCTCTCTGTGCGCTGTCTGAGTCTGAGCGAGGCGGAATAAGAGGAATAGAATATGAGAAAAGAGATTGGCAACACTGAGGACAGAGTGAGTGTGTGAACGCATAAGAATGGGTGAGGGAGCGAGAAATACAGAGGTAGGAGGAAGATAGACAAAAAGAAAGTTATAAGGGAGAAAAAGGAGGGGGAAAAAAATCTTCCCCCAATGCATGATTTGTTCAACGTGTCATATTTCTTTTGTGGTTTAGGTGTAGCTGCGCCTGAACAAGGGAGGGAAATCAGACCAGACTGAGATGCAGAAACTCTAAGTGAACTTTCCAAAGTATACGAAGCACACTAAATACAACCGAGAGCTTAGCCGGAGCAAGGGAGGCACACGTTGTTTGGGATTTACCGTGTGAATGTTTTTAGTCACGCATGGATTAAGGACAACAAAGCCTTTTTAACACTGGGAACCTCAGTTTAAAAATCTTTTATGCCTGGCAGCCTCACCTATTCTTTCAAAAGGTAGCGCAAATTGTCAGCTATTGTATTCTCTTGATTTGATCATGGATGGAAACATTAGATAGATTATAGATAGATAGATAGATAGATAGATAGAGAGATAGAGAGATAGATAGATAGATAGATAGATAGATAGAGAGAGTTACATAGAGAGATAGACACTTAGAGAGATAGATAGATACAAATAATAGTGGAATTAATAGGGGAATTTAATACCAATTCCACTATATTCTGTGTGTAATGAATAGGAGGGAATAAAGGAATAAAGAATAGACATAAAGAATAGATAGATCTATTCTTTATTTAAAGAAAGAATAGATAGATCTATTCTTTATTTAGTCAAGAATAGATAGATCTATTCTTTATTCTGTGTGTAAGGAGTAAAGAGAGTTGGTTTCCCTCCACATTAACGACCTCCTGACTCCTTGAAAGCAACATTGATCTGATATGAAGTTTTATCCAGAGACACGATCAGGATGTTAATTAGACTAACTTGTCATTCCCCTCGCCCCTCGAGGTCTTCTGGTTCAGTCCCAGTCCATATCAATTAACACGTCCCATGCAGGAGCTCCTGATCCCAAGAGCTGCCGTCTGCATGAAGCCATGTAACACTTCCACTATGAAAAAAAATACATTCTTCCATATAATAAGAAGACCTTTCAACCTCCAACATGTTCAGTAATTAGTAGTCACTACAGTGTCTGTTACTGTAACTGTTAAAATTACTTAATAATTGCTGGATAGTATCACTGTGGTATGTAAATGTCAGATGTGATTGGGTTATGGAAAATCAGCAATGCATCCCCCCCACCCCCACACATATATATTATATATATCATTTTCTGCTATATATATTACTATATACTATAAAATACAAATTGGATGAACCTTAAAGGAAATGTCCACCCTTGGATAATCTTAGACTGTTATCAATCTGTGATATTCACTGTATTCCAGAAGTCATGTTCTGATGAAGTGTTGTAATTACTTTTTTAGTGCACCCACTTTCCCTCAACCTGCCTCTTCTGCTTCTCCTTCAGTGAGTGATTTCCTACATTTCCCAGAATGACTTTCAACAACCCCCAGAGAAGGGGCGTGAACGTGTTGCACTCAGCTGTGGGTAGGGAGGTGCAGGTGGGGAGAGAGTGAGGCCGCGGCCACACTGACCCGTAGTGTCTGTCCGTCTCCGTTCATTTCAATTCATTTTCAATGAGAGCTGTCTGTTGACTGGAAGGACGCGTGTCCGTCTCTGTCAGATTTCCATCTGTTTTGACAGAAAGTTCAACCCAGATGAACCTGACGGATTCGTCACCATCCGTTTAGCTAATCAGAGTCATTCCTACGTTTGTTTTGGAAAAAATGCCGGCGAACACGGAAACAACGGTACGACCAAAACAAAGATAAAACAGAGAAAGGCTGGTATAACGTTGGGATGACTGGAGGTTTTCCAGGTCAGTTTCTTATTTAATTTATACTGCATATTCTGTTTCTTTTTTTTTCTTGTAATACCGTTATGAGCAAAGCTGTATATCTGCCTCTCCCACCATGTTGACATTCTACTACAGCCCAACGGACAGAAATCAAACCATCAATAATTCTGTCCTAAGAGTTCTTCCAGTCAAGAAGAAGTTTTGCACCATGGTCTGTTGAGGTTACTGTTGGTGGAGAAATTGATATTGCTGCTGAGTCTACAATGGTGCCAAATGGTGAGTCTAGAAAGAAGACCTTGCTGTTTTATTCTGAGGAACCTGACATTTACTGTTGATGCTTTAGATAGTTGAAAAAATATAAGATAGGGAATAAGCAAAATACACCAGCAAACAACAAACCGGCCCTAGAAATGTCATAGCCAATAGCTGTTTTTAAAGTGTCTAAGGGTGGATTTTTCCTATAAAATATAGTTCACACATTCTTATGACCTTGGAGAGACTCTGGTGAGTCCAATCAACTGTGGATATCACAACAGGCTCAGTATCCAGAGTGCTTTACTGGAGATGTGGACACATTTTCTGGTTCAAAACTATTGGCACTGTAAGGAGATAAAAAATAATTGGGTGTCAAAGTACAAACAAAAACTCCACAAAATCAGTCTCCATATCACTATCAATAGAGGAGTTATAGGATTCGGGCTTTTGATAAGACCACATGACATAACAGATTAGAATCTTAAATCTTTTATTTGTAGCGTTGGGGAGAGTTTGAGTTCATGTTTACAAATTTCTATTAAAGCTGTCCGAGATCATAAAATTAACACGAATTCTGATTCATAATGGATTTGCACTTTAACTTTAATGGTGAAGTGCGCTCTGCAGTGAATTCATGATGAATTTCAATTTTGCTAATAGTATGTTGATGACAAGTGAGAACTGGGAGATTTTGTGACCTGAGGAGAGGACAGCATTGCCATGAGGAGCTGAACTGGTGGTGTAACATGCACACTGTGTAATATCGCTCCATTCAGGCTTTGGAGACCTCACCAACTTCCCCTCACTTACCGCTCAGGCTTAGAGCTTCGAATTTTGCACTTTTTACAAGTTTCCAATTGTCATGAATGCACAATAAACCCTGTCTTTCAAGCTCAATGCACAATAAGACTAGCAACGGGATCCTGCCAATTACAAAAGGAAAAGCAGCACATCTTCTCCCCTGATTCGTTATTATACACCTGAAAGACATTTGGATTGTGACTGTGAATACAAAGAGCTAAAGGTAAGTTCTTCATAGAAATATGAATGGCATGATGAGGACTGGGATGGAAATACTCAGATACTGTGGAAATAAGTTATCCTGTCGTCACGAAGCTAAAAGAAAGTTGTAATCAGTAAGGCTAGAAGGAAAATACTACACTAGGGAGATACTGGCCTGAAAGTTTGCCTCACTCTCAACTGTTAATGCTCTCACAGGGAATTAAATGCTCATGTGCAAGTGTCATCAGCTTAAAGGAAACAGCCCAAAATAATTCAATGTCCCAAAATCCAAAAGTGGGTCCTGAAAAAGTTTCTCTAAGTAAAAGCTCTTAGCAGGTTAGTTCAGTTCAGTGTGTTAAGAAAATCCTAAGAAATCCAGCGAATTAATTCAGGCAAAATAAAATTCAAAACATATTCCATTTAGCCACAGAAGAGACAAAACATTCCCAAATCGCTGCTTTCCTTCGTTTGAGGCAACAACACAAACTTCACGTCACCCGTGGGGGCTAAACTAGCTCTTTTAAATGCAAAAAAGTTTCACGGTGCCTTCCTGCTTTTCCTCTCCCTCTTCCTCTTGTACCTTTGTGGCAGACTAGTTGCATCTCAGGAGTATTGCTGCCCCACCAACAATGTTTACCTATTACCTAAGAATAGGTTTACCTATTTTTCACAATATTATAAACAATGAAGACGTAATATCCTGCATTTCAATTATTATCCACACTAAACTCCATCTTCTTCCCTTCATACAAATCTATTAAACACCTTTTGGTCCAGGCCCTGCAGGCTTGTGACACATTTCCTTTACTACACCCAAATCTTTAGAAAATCTCATTCCCTCCACAGACCATAGTGCATTAGTGCTGTGGAGCTGTGGTAACGCAGCGGTCACAAAACTAATTCTGTATGAGCATTTACCATTGCACAGGATTTGATATTGCAATCCTTTGTGCCATAATCCAAGGTGAGCATTCGCACAGAAGCCACAAACGGAGGCTCTGCCGTCATCACCATCAGATGAGCAGCAGCATTCACCAGCCACCTCATCTAAATGCAATGAAATCTTCATCAAAATCCATAGCCTACATTCTGCATCTTCATGGAATTCCACATCATGTAGCAATCAGATACCCGGCTTACTCTTACTGCTGCGGTTTTAGTCAGTTTAATGCAGCTCAGTCCTATGAAGCTAATAACGCTCTAGATTTATGGAGGATGGTGTTAAGTTTTACTTTCTCTCATCCTCCTCGGAGACCAGGCTCTCCGTGGCTCGTAAGTCAAAACCCCGCAAAGCAGCAGCTAGCTACCTTCCCTATGATGCTGAATGTTCTACTTGAAGAGGATCGTGGCATGTTCTCCCCAGTGTGTCTGTCTGTTCTCCCCCCAGGCTCTACAGCCTCACAGGGCACCCTGCCAGAGGAAAGGATTAATATTAATTCCCTCCGAATTACTCAGAGATTCAATTATGCAAGATAATGCAAATACCAGGTCTTTCAGGTCTGTTGTACTTCCTCCCCCTCCTAAAAAAAAATCTGCCGCTTGAAGTAGCATTGTCTGACACAGCTATTTTTTCCTTTTGTACTATGCTTTTCTTTTCTTTTCCACGCACCTTGATGTATGACATTGCACCTTTAGTGAGTTGGCTTTCTTTCTGTGCTTGTGAAATATCTTGCTGTAAGGGCAATGGCATCTTTGAGGTATTGCCTCTGCTAATGCATAATCCAACTAAAACTCTGGCTTCAAATAGCAGCTTCAGTAGGCTATTGAAAGCCCTTTTCGCCTTGTCATCTTTCAGCGCTGCACTCTAAAGTTTTGCCTAGCTGAGCACTGGCCTCGGGGGATGTATCACAGGGACCATTAGATCGGAAAGTAGGGGTCTTCAAGCTCCGTTTAGAGGCTTGTGTTGTGCTTGCTTTTCCAAAGGCGCTGGAGCCACGGGGGTCTTCGCTAGTTGGGCTGGCACGCCCTCAAATGCTTCACACTGGCACTTAATCACTTAGATCTCCAGCAACAAAACCAGCCAGGCCAAGCAAGAGGGAAATACATTGGAGAGAGGAAAGAACACGACGGAGCGGAACGCGAGAGAGACACAGAGACAGACAGAGAAAGAGAGACCAGGATGTGAGAAACCTTTTGACACAGTGCAGAAAAAGAGACGGAGAGAGAAAGCGGTGGAGTGAAAGATGGCCGCTGCAGGGAAGCGATTGCCCTTCTTCGCCACGTATGCGTTTCATCAATACTGTGTGATGTTTTTAACAGAAAAAATACAGAAAATAGACTTTTTATCTTTTCTTTTTTACCTTTCTAACCCTAACTCTAACCCTATGGACTTTTTTAGGAGAAAAAGGACAATAAACATACATTTAAAGGCGACAGTCCCAGTAAGTAGAAAAGCCGGGGACTGTGGTGTCTTTACCGTCTCATACTGTGTAGAGATGTGATCGCTAGGCATGCTAGGATGCCAGATTCTGGTTAATTTATTTAAATTGAGTATCTTGAAGTTTGTTTTCAATTAGTTTAGGCGCTACTTTCAGTTAGTAGACGCTAGTTCACAGATTTGTGAGGCTTAATTGGAAACCTTGGGTCGCTTATCCAAGTCCCAGGCCGTTTGTTTGGTCTCGTGTTCCTGCTTTCTCTGATTTCATTGAGGGTTCAACTGAGAATCTTTGTTTTTCCAAATCCCTGGTTGTTTATTTGGAGTTGGGTTGTCAGCTACTACCCTTGATCTGTCAGTGCTGAGACAAGGACAAACGTTTGGATTGCAGTGTTTCAGTACGGTAGGTTTACCTCAGTTGTTTATGAAGACAGACAGTGGTCAAATTGTGTATCAGGTAGCTATGAAACCATGGTTTCAGTTTCCAGTCAGTTGCCTATCAGTGCCACCTGTTACATAATAACTGGCTCATCAAATTACATCCCACCCATTCCAACTATATGCTACCCTCAAAATACACCTTGCCGAACATTCAAACTATACATATGCAACAGTCATTACCTTATTACCCCTAGTCTCTCTCTCATATGTACTCATAATCCCATTGAAAGGCCTATCTATCTATCTATCTATCTATCTATCTATCTATCTACATATACTGTATATAGGTTTCTATCTCAGACCTCGATCACAATACCAATCTTATACCAACCCCAACATCCCTAACAACACTACCAAAACAAAAACAATCTACAAGAGCCACATTACCAAAAATAACCACACTGACATAAACCTGCTGCGGTCTGCCTGCTGAATTCATTAGTTGGATATATTTCTACTCCAAATGTTGGCTCTGACTTGACATTTTGATTGTGTGGGAACAAGCTGCCTGGGTAGCTGGCTAATTGCTATAAATGTATTATTTCTGTATATCTGTGGTGTGTTGAACAAATTCCTCTCTCTCTTTCTTGATCTCGTACACAGGACCAGCGTGCACAGACACACACACACACACACACAGAGAGAGAGAGAGATGCTGTGAACGAGCAAGTGTCCCTGAGCTCCCCATAACATTTCTACAACCCAACCCACACACTTAGCCTCTTTTCAGAGCAACGAGCATCAGAGTCAGTTGTGTAAAAAAAGAAAAAAAAAACCTCAATTTAAAAGACTGCTGGCATCATAATAAAGAAAAACAGAGAAAACGTTCTTTTCCAGCCACATGTGTATAAATGTGTATGTGCTGCGTGAACTTTACTGTGTGTGTATGCATATACAGTATGTTTTTGTATTACAAGTTTAGGCATGCAAGGATTTGTGTGTATCAGTGCGAGTCTGCCTGTGTGTGAGCGCGCGTATGTGTGTGTGTGTGTGTGTGTGTGTGTGCGGCGCTGCCTGTTTTGCTATGCAAACACATCATTCTCTGTGCGGTTGACCCAGGACTTTCCACTGGGATCGGTTGAAGGAGCTTGTAATGCTGTTCATCTCAAATTAACACCCTCCAGTCCCCTTTACACACACACACAGCTGCCCTACTCCATATACGTGCACAGTTTGAGTCTCACACCCAAACCTCCACGCTACCACCGCAGACTGAAAGCAGGCTGACTGAGCCCAGAGGTGCAGGATAGCGAGCAGGAGAGGCGGTGTGAGATAGTGGTATACTGCCGCTCTGCTCCTCTGCTCTCTGCTCCTCATCTGGCTCGCCCCTGGACACAAAGCCCATCCGTTAGAGTGCAGGTCACGCACACCCAGGAATACAGATGGGCGAGTGAGTCTTTCTGCCCCGCCACTCAATGATTTAAAGGGTGAGATTAAACAAGAGGCGCTACCTGTGTATGTGTGGACAGCGGAGGGAGGGAGTACGTGTGTGTACTAGGTTTGTTGTTGTTGTGTGTGTGCACTTCTTAAATTGCTGTGTGTTTATGTTTATGTTTTCGTCGCTGTGCATGTGTACTGTTGTTGTGTCTACATTCACTGCTTTTATTGCGGGGGGTTTGTATGCCTCTCTGTGTGTATTTTTGCGTATGCCTGGGTGCCTGTGTGTCTGTGTGCAAATGTGTGTGTGTGTGTGTGTGTGTGTGTGTGAGTAAACAAGACAACAGTGAGAGATCCCACACAGCATCCATTTAAGCTACAGAGCCCGGTCTGCTCTGAGAGCAGGATAGCGTGGCACTAGCGGACAAACAGTTTGAATAAATCCTTTGCGGTAAAAGCAAAATAATCCTGGCCTTGTACACAAATCATTGAACACCGGCTCTGTCGCCGGTCAGCACTGTGGGCAAGAGCAAAGTTCTTCATTCTGTTGACAACGTTACTCTCGGGGTTGGTTGTGGGTTCTCCTGCTGTTCCAAGATAATACTCATTTTTCAGCTTCACTGTTTACTCTCTAACTTAATCTTTCCTGACATACAAATTAAAGAGCAGACGTTAGAAAAAAGGAGCGCCAGTCCTGGGTTTTTCAGATTGCGTTTCTCTGTGCCAAAGTATTCCCGTTGATCGTGCATATCATTTATTTACAGTACAAGGGTGAATTCAGACATCGAGGGAGTAGGGGAGGGTAGCGTTGATGTTTAACATGAAGAAATAAAACATATTTTTGTAAAGCATACTATGTATATTTGAAATGCTGTAATGTGAATAAAATGTTTTTTTTCCCCTTAAAGTATAAAAGGCAGTTTGTGGGAGTCTTTTTCAAGTCTTCTCCTACGCAGTTGTCATCAAGAGCACTCCAGCGTGCATAAGCTCTGCCAATTTAACAGATTTTATATTTGAAAGAAACACGGTTATTCATGTTTTGACTGTGTTTCATGTGTTGGTGCATGGGCGGTGTGTGTGGTACTGCGGTGTGACAGCTTGATTTAAATTTACTGAATAATGGTTGTGATGGTCAGCAAAATAACTACTGCGCCTCTTGATAAATGTTTCACTAGTATTGTCCGGGGTGTGTGCGTGCGTGAGTGTGTGTGTGTGTGTGTGTGTGTGCGCGCGCGTTACTGCTTCAGCGAGACAAGGATGTTTGTCTCTCCAAAGATGGCAGTTATAACACCTTGAGGGGAAATCAGTAGGAAGCACCACTGATGAGAGGATACTTGTGTGCTTGTGTGTGTGAATGTGTCCATGTACTCCAATGTGTGCGTGTGTGTGTGTGTGTAGAGGTACACAGAGATCTATGTGGGTGTGTGCATAGGGTTTACCACTTCAACCATTGAGGCATTACGGTCAGCGGCTGAGTACTCACACCACCTAGTGGCGTGAAGGCCTCCTATCATTCTGTCTTCGTAGGAAACAGCAGGTAGATTGACAGATCGACAAGTGAGCCGGCTTTACAAAGAAGCCCCAAAAATGAGATGGTGAAACCTGCATCACCCATCCAATCTTTTCAAGTAAAACATGGGGGGGGGAAAAATCTGATGCGAGTCACATGGGGGTTAAACGGCTAATTTCTGCCTGTGTTAATCTGGCCAAAGACAAGAAACATACACACTGGGAGACAACAGGTTATTAAAGAAGAGGCAACAGGGGAACAGGGGAGGGGTGAGACTGAAAAGATAAATGAGCCAAGCCAAGATTGACAGAGATTTGGAAGCTACACAGGGAAATACGTGGCCAGAGACAGAGGGAGATGGAAGGATGAACATGGCGAAGCTGGAGAATTGCATTGTAGTTCTCCCCCTTAGGCTGTGCAGCTCGGCGGAGACGCGTCTGATTGACAGGTGGGAAACAATGTTAATCCCCTGTGCTCTGCGTCCCTTCTCCCTCATCCTGCCTTCCACCTTCCCTCCCTCGCATTTTCTCAGCGGGGGACATTGCATCTATCTCATTAGACTACAGGAAATCCTGGCCAACACTCCTCTTTGTCGAAAGAGTCCTTTTCTCTTCATGTTTATTCTTCATCTACATCCTTGGCACTGATCACAGGGAAAATGTGCCGTCTTTGATGGCATTGCCTACATTGGAGAACTGTAGCATGTATAATGTATGGGAGGGGATGAAAGGCGAAGATGCCTGTCAAGCATGTACAAGATTCTTGCTCTTGTGAATTTATTTGATTGTAGCACCCCGATCCTCTAATCATATATCTGCGCACTGGGCGGGGAGACGAACAGACATAATTACATGTTTGCGCACCGTTCACCAAACTTGTTACCCCATCTCGTCAAGTTCTGACATTTCCAGACGCGGGGTTTGTTTTTCGTCTCTGCTCGTCGTATCGCGGTTGACACAGCTGTCGCGTGCATGGGATCAGGGGTGCCAGATACTATTTCACCACACTCCCCAGGCTCCCCTAGCGATTTGTTGGTTTAAGAGTCTGTGGTAGCAACAGCAACAAGAATCCTTTGTTTCCATTATGCAGCAGTCAGTCAAGCCGTGGGGCCTTGTCCACAAACTGTCACTGCTGAGTGCTGTTAAGTATACAGACCATGCTTTAGACTCTCACTCCATCCCAGCGAGTTTGTCAGGGAGGAGAAAGAAACAGAAAGGGGAGGGGACACACACACACACACACACTCTCTCTCTCTCTCTCACTCTCTCACTCACGTACAGACACACTATCTCTCTGAGAAAGCGTTCACTTGTAGCCTTATAGGGCTACGGAAACAAAGAGAAACACACGGTACAATACACAGTCAAGCATTCAGTGGTTGCTATACGCATGACTACCAATACCAAACTAAACATTACTTCTGTTTGGTAAAGTGTTTACCTCCCATAGCACTGAATATATAAAAGCCCAAGTTACAAGTCTGGAAATGAAAGACTGGATGCATTCCCGCTGTTCAAACAATGGAAGAAGCAGACACATGGGGAGTGTACTGAAAGTAGCAACTTTTTTTTCTTTTTGAGATACAACTATTTACATGTAACCAAAGACAATGTCCTTGAAACTGGTACAAACATTTTTTTTTTCTCTTCCTGCGGGGATTTTTTTTTTTCTTTTTCCAAATAACAACTCAGAAATATTGTATAAAATAAAAATATCAGCTTCGGGAAAAAAGTAGTCTAAGCATTTTAAATGTCCATTAACCACTATGTACAGGAGTATTTACATTCTAAAATTCCATTCAAGACCAGATTTTGCAAAGTAATTCATTTACAGTAAACACGTTAGTTATGTTCACTGCAGCCCTACAAACCAGATAAAACTAAAGTAATCTGCTTATATAGGTATGGCTGTCATTCAATCAGTGATCGTACATGAGCAGTACAAGACATTGCTGCTTTAACAGACAGATGTGTTCAAAAGGTTCAGGTGCATCAGTATCGGTAAAATGACACCACAACAGGATAAATAAATGGGAGCTTAATGAGGGTTGTCCAACACTGACACATCATGATGCAACGATAGTAAAGACGTACAGCTGCAAGTGGCTGGACATACAGAAACATGAAGCCATCAGAAAAAAACGCTCATGTCTATTAACATGAACATAAAAATTACATTTCCTATTTTTTTTTATATATGTAGCAACGGTTTGGATTAAATTTTGAGACATCACACATGGGTTTCAGCCCAAACCACAATACAGCAGGTTCTGTAATACACTATGCCCAGCCACTGAGCTGTGTCACATGGGATATATCATAATGAAACGTGATGCGAAATCTCCAGACAGAAGTGGCATGTCACATGTCGTCAGGTCAAGACATTGCATTTACAAAGGAAGCGAAAGCATTAAATTAAATACGTTAAAATCAAAATTAACTTCATTGCTAATTCAAAAGGAAACTCAATCCTCAATTTCTTGAGTAATCCATCACATCTGTTATACCAATAAGTTTAAATGCATAATTACATAATGCTGAATTAATTGAAATTTAAATACTCTAAATATACCAATATATTTCCAAATTGATAATGGGCGAGGAGAAAAAAAAAAAAAAAAAAAAAAAGCATCCAAAAATTCATATTAGCATTTCATTTCCAAGTGCCATTATCAGTCCAATAAAAAAAAAAAAAACTTGACATGTCACGCAGACCCGCTGATTTCTTTTAAACTAATTAATTAAAAGACAAACAGAAAAACTACAAAAAAAAAAACATGCCCTCAAAGGAAAACAAAAAATCTAAAAACAGACGTTGCCCATCTTGTGACTTGCTACCTTGCACACCTTACAAAGATAACGGGCACGATCAGTACAGATAAATCAAAGCTTAAACATATTCTCTTTCCCTTAATATCCATCGCAAGCCAATTGCAAACATGTAGGTAAATGGATTTATGCATTCAAATCATTCCACACAAGTTTACATAGAGACATCATTCTGACATCCATGAAAATGATTCATGTTTTTCATGTTAATCAATGATTTCACCCTTGGCTTCAATGTGGACAAGGAGAGATTAAAATGTAATGATCCATAAAATTTGATTTAGAAGTTCACACTCCCGCTAAGCATTACTGTTGCGACCATGAATCTGAACCTCGCAGTGGAGAGAAGACTCCACTTCAGAGACCAGATGTCTGTTAGGGCTCTCACCCCTCTGGGACATTAAAGAAGAGGTGCGCATTGAGTCCATCTTCAAATTTGACATTCCACAGATAGATATTTAGAGACTTGCAAGATTTGGTCTCTCATCTCGCCTCGCCTCTGCCTGATTCCCAGTTACCTGAGGATGAATCTAGTACTTATCTGACTCTGTATGTGGCATTAGTTTAACGGAACTGACTGAAGGGATCTGCATCTGTTAGCTAGCAGGGCTTTGGTTCAGGCTGTGCTCCAGAAGCTGCTGAGACTTTTTGTATTTGAGTGTGTGTGTATGTGTGTACACGCACATCAGTGTATGCCTTTATAGGTGACTAAAAATTCAGAGTGATAAGACGAAGTCAAGGGGACACTGGTGAGCCTCCAATGACCCTTTGTGGCTTCTGTCGGGATACGGGCGCCGGAATAGTCTGGAGTCCCTCTGATGTGCAGTCAGAATGTGAATTAGCTGTCTGGCTGTCTGTTAACAGTGCTCCAGGTAGTCGATGACCCGCGAGATGGACTTCTGTCCTGTGGTGCCCATTGCACACTGTGTGTGGAGAGAGAAAACAAAAACAAGAGGGTGAGTGTCCATGCTTGTATCACTACAGTTGTGAGGACCAGCTAGAGGCCCAGACCGTGAGGATTTTTGAGGACATTTTGGCTCCTGTTCACTTGACAAGGCGCCATTTATAAAACAGATTTCAGTTCCAGTCCTCAGTTCTGACAGGGTGAGTCACATTCCAAGCCGTTGTAAAATATCTGATAAATGCAAACCTGCGACCATGTAACAGCTAATTTTAATATTAATGCATGAACTACAAACAACAACTCATATCGGTACTAGACCTACACTGCTTGGCGAAAGAATAACATTTAATTATTCCTGATTAAAAACAAAGTATTTATTGAACATTTGCATTACAATGGTTATATAAAAGCAATCTGCCACAACAGACTGTGCTTTACAGTGATTTCAGAACAGCCAAGAGGTGTTGTTACCTCTTTTGGGTTAGGCTTAGGTTTGTGTTGTTGTATTGATATGTAGGTGAGTTGGAGGTTAAGGAATGGATTTAGTCTGTGGAAAGCTCTCACTAGGACAGAGGACAGTCTTCTCTTGAAGCACTTTAAAGCATTTTTTTATGTGACTTTCCGTCACGCCCTGTATACGCATTCAACGGCTGGAGAGACAGTTTAGAAGAGCAATAGTCAGACAGCCTTATCATATATATTGCTCTTTAAAGCTGCTTCAGACATTACGCACTGCTCCATCCTTTCATAACTGAAATAAACAGAAATAAAAGCTTCCATTTACTTTCACATTCCAACATTTCTTCAGTGGGGAGCTGAATGTGCATTTGAAGGGAAGGGCTGTAATTTTAAGGAAAAAATGCATTTGCAATTTTCAGACTGCAATTATATTTTAAACAAAAGGGAAAAGTGCTCTGGTGCCATCACTGTTCCTCAAAACATGTACAAAGTTTGTTCACGCTGTTGCACAAATGACCCCCTTAAATATAACGTCTCTCTGGTCAGTGCGTCCAATTAAACTCAAATATTGGCCGATGGAAACTTCGATACAATTTGCACTAAGCATTGCCTGAGCTAGGGATGGGTACTGAAATGTGTTAAGTGTTTACAAAATGTTAGGCCCTCCAGCGCCACATTTCAATACTTGTATTTTTAGTTCAATAAATATAGCACAGGAAAAATCCCTTTTATCGTTGCTCTTATCTCAGCCTATCGCTATCAGCGTTCTTGTATTCAGCTTTACTTGAGACTGGCAAAGCGACGCGCTACCTCTACACGCATGGCTATTGGCTGCATGCCAGACACACGACGCAACTGAACCCCAGTCAAAACAAGCTCTTCAGTGCGCATTTCCTGATGATATTTCCACAATGCTAGAAGAGAAGACGATAAAGATGACATATTTGATATTGTAGCAAAGCGAAATGCAACCAAATGCGACGCAATATCGAGTCCAACTCAAACACTGCCATTAATGGCAGCGCTACCTCTTTTCTATTAGCTTGCTTCAGACGTTAACAGTAGCCCGACCCTTTTCCACGTTTTGTTTTTCTTTATTTTACCCCTGTGCCATCCAAGAAAGAGCTAACCTAGAGAACATGATTGTTATTTTTCAATTAGCCACCAGCCATAAAAGCCATCCAGATCCTTTTAGGATCAGTCAGTCTAGCCTCCTGCTGTACACTGTTGGAGGGAGACTTTTCCACCTTCGTTTGACCCCGTCTCCCCAAGCATCCTTAACTCCATCATTATGCGTATTCTCAACAACAGTTTGATTCATTAGATGGTATTCTCTATTTAATTCAATAATTTACAAAGATGATACATTTACATCTTAGTAGTATTGAAAAAGTATTGTCTGGTACTGGTATTGAATTCAAGGTACCAATACAGGATTCCAATTTTTTCATGTGTCACCCTGCCCTAGCCAGAGCCGACTTGCTTTTTTTTCCCTCCCAAAAGGAAAATATAATTTCACACTCCAAAATCATTCTGGCTCAAATTCAACATTTTTTTTAATCATCTTTTATCACAGGCATGACATCATCAACATACACGCTGATGACAGAGGGAAAAACAGATATACTCACAGTGAGGTTCATGAAGTTCAAGAACTTCTTCAGCATTTCTGTCATGATGGAGAAATCCCCTTTAGGCAGGTTCTCCCTCACAGTAGTCACATTGATCTGGGGGGGGCAGAGTGGAAGGAGTAGAAACATATGAATATCCTCAAGAAGAGAAAAAACACTTGCTGGAAATTATTAGCTTTTAATTGTTTGAGTTAGGGTGGTCACACATCATAATTTTATGCCTCAAAACTATACCAGACTAACTATACACAATACAAAGGAGCAACATGATCGAGAGTAAAGAAAGCTACTATTTATGGTACTCTAGAATCAATCATGTATCGTAAGGGTCTGGTACATTTTGGTAGTATTTAACTATTTTGGTGTGTGTAGGTGTGTGTGTGTGTGTGTGTTAGTCTCACCTGGCTGCCCTGGCAGAGGCAGCCCAGCAGCAGAGCGGTGTAGGAAGCTACAATGCTGTCCTCCATATGCTTGCCTGCGTGCTGCAGAGCTACAACATACACACACAGGGGAGAAACAGAGATTCAAAATTAGTCATACTGCTTCTTTTGGAGGGGAAGGTTTCAAACTTTGGTGTTGAGAACTGCCGAACAGATACAAATTTGGTTGGAAAATTTCCCTATGAGAAGGACTTTGCCCTAGCACACCCCATCAGAAAGGCACTTTTCTTTGTAGCTATGATTTACTGCAGAATTACATAACAGTCTGTAATGTGGGTGACAAATTCAGTGAGAATTCTTACAAAAAAATCATATTGTTGCTATTTGATTGTGACACAAGGATACAGTTTTATGTAACTTTTGAGTTTTGATGCTAATGCTTAGAATTTGCCCTGCTTCAATATAATCAAAGATTTTCTCCACAGTGTGTATTGTTGTAGGCCAGAGAGTCTGCACAGCACCATTAGACTAGATCGATTACATAAATAAGATAGATAAAACAGATTAGATAGATATATCGCATGCCATTTAGAAAATAGATGTCTTAAACAGAGGGTAAAAAGGTAATAAACTTGTTCCACATATTAGACAAATAACTGTATCAATAATTTAATAATAATTTAATCAAAATTACTCGGATTATCATTTTAGCCACAACCAAACAGCTCTTACATGCACACAACACACAATTCACACACACTCACAAACTGCTTTACCTTTATTTAGGTCCAACTCCTCATCCTCCTCCTCTTTCTTCTCGTTCTTCTCGTTCTGGCTGTCGTTGTTGTTTTCGGATGCCACCCACTGGATCTCTCCCGACGTCTCCTGCCACTCTCCGCTCTGGTCCAGCGCCGGCTTGGGCGCCTCGCTGATGAGGTCGTCAGTCTTGGCCTCAGCCAGGATGGCAGCCCGCTCTCTCTCCAGGAAGAACTGGGATGTGGAGAGACACAGACAGATGTCACATCCATTCACAAACTTATCTGGAGCAGAGGAACGCAGCAGCTTTTTAATAATTCAAAGGGAGTAAAGGGATGGAGTCAACAAACAAGGTAGCCGAGGTATCCCTTCTGGCGAGGTCAGAAACCGGGCGGGTATGACAACACAGTAGAGCTGGAAACAAGACCTTTAAACCCTGACAGGCAAAGGTCATTTCAAACTTAATCACTAATGTATTCTCAACAGTTATAATCATGTTGTCAGAAAGGTGCATGCACCATCTATTGAGTCAGTTGGACAAGGAGCTGGCTTGATTATAGCAATATCAATAACAAAGTTAAAACTAGTCACAACAAGATATCATTGTCATCATCGAATTCAAGTCAGTGTTCAACTTGTAACTGTAAATGTAAAGTCTGTGCATTTATTCCAAAAGCAGAAACAGATGGATACAGCCAATGGCTGTGCAGTAGGCTATGGAGAACAGAGGATAATTTTAAATTATAGTAATGTTATTATCCATATTCATTAATTTGCCAGGGTGACAGTCAAACTTTTAATACACTGGTTCACCTGTTCAGACAGGGCCATATGTTTGAAAATTAACTTTTGCAAGCACTTATCCTTATGACTGCTCATCACTAACTGCCTCTGTTCACATTCTAACTTCAAAGGAAATAATGAAAAGCTCCCTTGCAGTCAAGAAAAAAAAAAATCTCAGTCAATCTCTGTTAAAATATTCATTAATGAGTCCTGGCACAACTCCTACCTTCACCAGGGCAGCCAGGGCACCAGAGGACTTGGGCTTATCAGCCCCGTCTCCCTGGGTCTCGGCTGGGCATGGCGGCGCCGACTCCCCCTCTGTCCCCGGTTGTGTTGGGTCAGCAGGTTGGAGCAGGCTGTCTTCCAGGCAGCTGTCGGTGACATTGTACTCCATGTCCACCAGATAGTGGCGGTTCCTGGCACTGTACTCCACAAGGTTAATTAGTAGGCCCAGGCCCTGGTGCAAAGAACAGGAGACACACACGCAAGAACACACGTACACGCACATACGGAGGCAGGCAGGCACACATACACACACAGAGCAAAGAGACATGCTGTTAGGATATCCTTTTAACTTAAGTCCCTATCACACAGCTCCCCCTAGCTGTTCCTTCTTTTTTTTTTTTGAGGTCCTTACCAGTACTCGCACGTCAAAGCGCTGCTCCTGGGGGATGTAGCGTGGCACCCGAAGGACACAGTTCAGAGCTGTTACTATCAGCTGTTCCTGCTCTCCTGTCTTGGTGCTTCCCCACTCTGCAGACAAAAAAAATGATGTTATTCACCTCTTCTCCTAGTCAACACACCTGCTTAACACCCAAGGATTTCATTGCATAGAGATACAAGGCATGGCAGGATCTTAAAAGACCCCATAAAATGGCATCTTTACTTCCTGAATTTGATTTGATTTCCAGTTAAAACAGGATGTTGGGGCGGGGCATAATGCAGTGAGGGATCATTCAAAAGTCTAAACCAACAGAATATGAGTCAGGGAGAGAAAGGCTATTTTATTTGATGGGAGGGGTGTGTGGGGGCGGGATTGCTAAAAAATCTGATGGTTTTATTGGTTAGAAACTTACATTTACGCAAACTAGTGCAGCATGAGGTCACCACCAAAGATACTGTGTTCTCCAGGAAGTAAAAGTAACGGGAGTTCATTTCATGGGGACTTTAAAGTAATCATTAATAATGACGTACCGTTGTCATGGGTAAGGTTGAGCAGCACTCCTATAATAGCCCTCATGCAGTCCTCCACAGCCTTGCCCACATTACTGAAGCTGCAGTGGGGCAGCGCCGCGCCTGTCGATGACAGGGAGCTGTTGTTCAACGCCCTGCTGTATCGCTGGATCATATCCTCACAGTACCGCAAGCCACTGGAGAAACCAAGAAAAAGAGATGGAGGAAGAGAGAAGGTAAAGAGCAAAGTGAAAGAAAAATGGGAGAAGAGGGACAGAGAGAACAAGGGTGACAGAGAGACCAGGAAGAGAAGTAGAGGAGATTGAATGATGAAGGGTAGATTGAGAGAGATAAGACAAAAAGACCAAGGGAGATTGAGATGGAGCATGAAGAGAGACAGAGAAGATTGACGAAGACAGAACAGAGATTAGATTATCATAGTAATCAGATGAGGTTTTGTTTACAGGAGGCGACATAAGGTCACTGAGCTTTATTTGACACAATCCTGACACCCAGTCAGTGCCCACCAATACAGGAATATAAACCGAGGGCTGCATACTGGCAGAAGAGACCCAGACATTGGAACATGGTGACTGCAAGGCAGCATTTCTTAGCCAGATAAACAGATTCATTACATTTTGCCACAGTAGTAACATTCTACAAACATGTCTAGGAGAAATGCTGTATATTACGTGTTTTATTCCTTTGTTAATGGTTGTATTGTTCCACCAAAGGAGAGCAGACAGCCTGTTGTTCTTGTATATTTTTACTCGTATTCAACAGCCAAGCAATATGAGTGGTCAAAGACACGTTCCAACTGTGCTGGTAATTCCCATTAAGTACAGCTTACCATTCTTTATTGGCTGCTATGCCAACTCTTGCAGTACCCAGGGAGCTAGTTACGATGTTATTTTCTACTGTTTATTCCTATGTGTGCTATACTAATTTGAAGATTTTTTTTCAATAAATAGACATGTTGGTAATTGTTTTATAAAAGCCATAATACCCCTAAGGACATTGTTTAATGTGATGGGTACAATGATGATATAATAGGTATGGGGGTAAGCTGTATAAAGAACTATTACTGCTATATTAATCTATGGCTCTGTACATTGCAGTGTCCAGTCAACGGTTATAGCTCCAAGCTGTCTGGTTCTCACCTAGCAGAGGAGACAATGAGTTGTGAGTCTTTGTAGGCGATCAGGTAACCCTGGTTCTCTGGGTTCTGTACTGTCACCTGTTGGCAGAAGAAGAGAAAGATTGACGATAAAGGAATAAAAGTCAAAGAAAGTAAGTGAAAGGAGAAAAAAGGGGGTGAAGAAAAAGAAAATGAGGAGTTCAAATACATTTGATCAAGGACACTTCAAGACAGAAAGTAACAGGACATATTGAACATTTTAAACAAAGTGTTTCATCAGATAAGGGTAAAATCCACCATCCAATTCAGTTTGCTCGGTGCTCAATTACTCTTGTCCTTGAGTGGCACTCTTGTATGACTTTGGAGAGAGAGTAAACCCAACTTGACAGCGCAGTACTTACACTCTCAAGCACTCTCAGACATCTCTCAGCCCCCCATAAGGAGGCCACCAGGTTCTCCTTGTCATCCTCTTGGCTCAGGTTCTGCACACACTCTTTCACTGTGACAACACACACACATAGGCACCTGGTTACTATGCAGCCTGACAGTTACTTAAAGGTCAATACTGTGACACACAACACTGGAAAATGATATCACTGCCCACACACACATGCAGACACTTGCAGAACTCCCACTTGTGCACTGTAACATGAGCAAGATGGCCTTCCCACACACCTACCTTTGTCTACAATATGGTCCAGGCCTCCCAGCAGCCGTAGTTCTTCTTTGAACCAGTCCCCGGCTCTCTTGGAGGTCAGAGAGAGCAGCGTCTCCATAGCCAGGTGGCCCGTCTGCAACAGAAACAACACCGTCATCATCATCATCATCATCATCAACCCCTTACAAAGACAACATGATGTACATCTGCTAATGCCCGAGGGCTCACAATAAATCAAATTGGAACTGATTTGAACATGTGCTTGAGACTGTGATTTTTTTTTAAGTCATTAATCTCTTTCACACACTACCAATTGAACAAATTTGTTAGAAAGCCATATCCACAGCTGATGTTGACTTAATAGCCAATCAGTTGTTAACCAGTCAGAAGCTAGAGAGGCAGCATGGAATAGTCAGAGTGAGAGGATAGAAGAGCACAGGAGATGCAGGCCAACAATGGGGAGGCGGTTGTTGGTAACAAATACAATGATTTGGTACAGAGAAAGAATTCAACATCAGTTGTTGGACGGTATTTTGGATTCAGGAGAATGGACGGACCACAAACTCAGCTTCTTGGCAAAAAATGTCAAGACAGTTGTAGTAACAACAGTAAGCAACACAACCAACCTGTTCCAACAACTCACACTACGCCATATAGAATTTTGAGAAGAACGCATAGTGTCCAAGTACCAAGTAAAGGTACAACACGGGTCATAATAGAATATGGTTTATGTCTAATACGGGCTGTGAGCACTCAATATTGACATGTTGCACATTTCTGCAATGTTAGGCCAAGGGCCGTGACAATATAAATGATATGAATCACATTTTGCTTTTAGAGCTTTTTCCTATTTGGCATACATACTCTGACACCCTTTCGTTTCAGAGATATCTGACATTCTAGTGTTAATGAAGCAATGCATCCGATTGTGGATGTTCAGTAGGAATATATGTTGCTGGGTTATGTGCAGTAGTGTGCTGTATTTGTGATAGATAATATTGGCCTGGTTGAGTGTGAATGGGAGCAGTGAAAACTGATCTTCTTTGTTCAATAACAAATATTGACACTGAAACTATAATTGACTACACTCTGGCCTCTTTGTAACCGAGCTATGGCTGATAACAAGTACAAGGCAACAAGTGCGGGTATGGTGCCATCTCTTCAACATGCTGAGGGAACACAAACAAACTAATGCCTTTATTGGATCAATTCATTTGAGTCCCACTAAATTGTGTCTGAAACACATAAGTGCAATTAAACAGCATGATCTCCATGGCTACAACTGTCATTATCTTCACAACAATGACCGCTCAAGGCATCATTTTTCCTGACACTGTGATGCTTTCCAGATACAAAGATAAGTATATCTGCATGCAACCATTGTATTTTTTAAAGATAACAACATGATCTCCTCTAGGTCCAGGTGCTTGTTACACTCTCCCACACAGCTTAGTAACAGGGAGAGGGGAATAGGGAGAGTGGTGCCTATGCAAGGCCAAATTAGGTTGATGTTGAATGTTTCTTTCAGTAAGATAACATATATTATAAAGCTACCTTAATGTTTATCAGGTCCGCTTGTTTAAGACAACCACTCAGAGTAGGAGTAGCACTGTAGTTTAATCTAAGATATATCCAGAGGCAGAAGCCTTTTGATTTAATATGTTAATTTTATTGTTAGAGGATAACCCACCGTGATGTTTTCCAGGTCAAGGTGCTTGTTGTGCACCGTCTCACACAGCTTCCTAATCTTCTCCTTGACCTTTGCCACCTCCTTAGCGGTGAGCTGGTCCGGTTGGGCCGAGTGGTCCTGCTCCAGCTCCAGCAGCCGGATCATTAGCTCCAGGCAGGCCCTGTCCAGGTCCATGTTAAGGCGATCCCGGCTCAGAATGTACATCAGGGCAGCCGTGCACAGAGCGAGGTTCTGAAAGAACAAGAGAGAGACTAATGGCTTTTACAAAGGGATGGAGGTACCCTAGAACTTCCATAGGTCAACGGTGTGATTCCCCCAGACTAGTAGGGAACACCTGGATGGGTAAAGTGTATCCAGGGTGACTACAGGCTTTTCACACAGCACAGGCTTAGCCTAGGGTTATCTTAACCCTGGGCTAACAGTTGGCCCAGGGTTAGCTTAACCCTTTTTCACACAAACATTTCACCCATGGCTAAATCTTAGCCTAGGGCTAATGATTCACACGTCTGAATATTATATGGTAATAAAAAACACTTTAGCCTAGGAATGCCACGCATCGTTGCTTAGCAACGTTGTGAAGGAGAAGTTTGATTTGATTGGACAACACACAAGTGACTCAAAAGTCTGGGGATAACCCGAAAGAGTCGGGGATAACCCTGCTCAGGAGCAGGGCCAGCTATCCCTGGGCTAAAGTCGAGGTTCTGCCACTTTGGAAGACCTGTGTGAAACCTTTGTTAGCCCAGGGTAAAACACAACTTAGCTCAGGGCTAAGGAAGCATTTAGCCCTGGGCTAAGTGCTGTGTGAAAAGCCCTTTTTTAAGGCCATCGCAAACAGTTGCACAACCAAGGAAATCTCTCACTAGAAATGTAGTGCACCAAGAAAAAGCTAAGACTTGTGAAACTGTATTCAAGACCTTTCAAGGCTTTTAAGACTAGAAAGAAAGAAACAAAGAAAACAACAATTAGTTAAAACTGGCAAACATTTCTACCATCTGTCCATTTTCTCTAAATTTCTAAATGTCCATTTGGTAATATTACTCAATGTTGAGGGAGATGATCTAAAGTGAGTCCAGAGAGGTACGTGACAGAAGAGTTTTACTGACCGGGTGCTGTGGAGCATCACTGAGCATCTTGAAGACCTGTGCCACCTTCCCTCTGGCCCGCAGGTGCATCCTGAAACTGGGCATGGCACACCGTGTGGCCAGGCTGATTATACTGGAGCAGTGAGGGAGGGAGGGGCAGAGAGGAAGAGGAGGGAAGGAAATAGTGTTTCAAAGTAAATACAGAAATCTTTGTCAGGTATTTTTCAGTCTCACTCCAAAAGCCAAGATGAATGAGACTATGGGGCACAGCCCTCTCTAAAATCCGTATCACCATTTGTAGATTGAGATTTTGATTCTTTACACTTTGTTCTCCCTGTCTAAAGACTGAACAATATCCTCAAGGAGGCTGGATTCCCCACTCTCCTTGCTATTAAACATTGCTACAGCTTCAGATCAAGTACTGAAACAAAGGTTGCCTCTCCTGAGCGGATCTCTTTTTTAAAGTAGGATGGCAGTATTTTTTAAACAGTCTTTCTGTTTTATTGTAGAGTAGAGAAAAACCACAGTATCTTACCACATTACCACAAAAGACAAGAGGGAAATGTACAAAAAGAAAAGGACAGAGAGGAGTAGATAGCAAAAAATAGAGGTGCACCGATAGTATCTGTAGTATCAGAATTTGTGTCAATCCAGCTCCCATGTACTGTCCCGACGCCGATACTTTAATGAGCTGCGCTTTGGCACAATAAAACACTTTTCTGGCAGGAGGAAAAATGTCTGCAGTGTAGTGATTCTTTGATCTCTGAAGCAAAGTGCCAGCTGAGTCAAATGAGGTGACTGGCACTGCTGAGAGTGGAGAGGCGAAGCACCTCCCTCCCCTTAAATGTATTCACTTAAGTACTTTGCATTACTCAAATCAATATAGGGGTTTATTCTGTACTTTTGTTTTTTTTGACTGGCTTGACACTGGAAGGCAAACCAACATGAAAACACTGAATTGTTGCAATTTGTGAAAAAGAATATTCTGCTAATTTTCTATTTTATTATTATCATCATCATCTTTTATTTGATTGCGGACTGTTACACAATTTTCCATGCATATTCTGATGAAGTGAAGCAATTGCTCCTGTAATTGTTTTATAATAGGCCAATACTAGGCGACATAAACGAATGTTAATTGAGTGGCATGTATCGGCCCATCTACTTAATGAAGTACTCATATCGGGTATGAAAAATTTGTATCGTGCACTTGTAGCAAAAAACCCTAAGTCAGAGCAGACTTGGCAAGCACCTTACAGCCTGCCACCAGGAGGCCAGCACTAAGTGGTTTGTCCTCTTACCTAAGGCATCTTGTGTTGAGTGGCTGGCTGCTCTTCAGCCCTGTTTCCAGGTATTCAAAGTCATCTGTGAACTCTTGGTTCTCTCCAAACTCCACCACGTCATTGAAGTGCTTCACATGCTGCACCACCGTGTATAGCTGGTGGAAGGGGATTGGGGTTAATCACATTTAATTGCAATGCTGTGCAATGGATCCAGAGACCCATGGACGCAGCACACGCACACAAGCACACACAGTGAGAAATGCTTTGATTGTAAAGTTCTGGTCTATTGGTTCCATTAGCAGCATTAGCTGACTGTGCCAATACCCTTCATCAATAACAGCTCAGTCTAGGGAGTCAGGGCCTGATCAGCGGTGACACTGTATGTGTGTGTGCGTGTCAACATTCCTGCTGTGTGGACTCAGCATGCCATAGGACAGGACCTGAGGTTAAGACAACACCAGTGTATGTAGCGACAGCTTAGCTGCAGCCATATTACTTTAGGGGATCTATGGCTAACTGCCTGATCTGGAGCCAAAAGGACCATCTGCAAATGACACAAGCTGTAGGAGGGCTTAAATGAAAAGCAACACTCATCATTGCTACCCCCAACCCATACTGGGATTCAAATAAACAATGGCAAGCTTAACGGCATGCTCCAATGAACACTAACCCTTTAAAACCTGTATGAAATGAATAACAGCAGCTTTGCTGGGCAGGAGAAAAGAGATTAATTCATAACAGCATGCAAACAAATGCAGTGAAAACTACACACAGATAAGCATTTAGTTGCAAAAGATTGAATGCCCCCCTCCCCTCATCGCCTGGTAGTGGTGGCTTAATCGAGTGTCTGAAAACACCACATCTCGCAGCATGCCCCGGACTCACCTCCTTGTGCTCCTTCCTGCATTTGAGTGCCGTGACGATATCCTGGTTGGGTCGCGTGGGGATGGTCTCTGACTTAATTACTTTGGGCGGCGGTGGGGGGGCTTTGAACAGGCCATCGTCTTTGTGGGAGTTGCTGTCCTTACTGCCGCTTGATAAACTGGCCTGAGGAGGAAGAGGCGGAGGAATGAGGTTCATAGAGAAGTAACAAAATCTGTTTAATGACATGTCTGGAAGATTTGCCACAGCTGAACAGTCTCTTAGGCACACAAGTCTTTAATATAGGTTGTTAACATGGATGTCAGATGAGGTAGTGTAAAGTTAACAACAACTTTTAAATCCTAGTTGCCAGACACTGATCAGCTTAGTCTTTGCGCAAACATTTCTTTCCATGCAGGAATTCTACACGGACTGTTAGCCCAGCTTAATCCTTGTCTAGGAAAATGGCTCCATGTAGACAAAAAGAAAGAAGTACAGAGTAATTAACACAGAATGGAGCACTAAGAGAGCAACAAACAATATACTGGATTGCGGACAGCAGGGAACTGGTATCTGAATGTGAATGGATAGGACTGGTAGGTTATTAGCTTTCCTATAACACCCTGTGCATAGTGCTGTTACATTTATTGGTAAAATAAATGCAAACATGTTTCACTGTCCAGAGTGTGTTGGAAAATTGTTGAAAACACCGAAAATCCATGGACATCAATTGGAACCTGACATGGTGCCCTTTTGTAGAGGTTTCTGCATAACACTGAAGGCATGTTATAAGTCTTCCATCACAACATGACCAAAAACTGAAGTGAGGTAACTTTTTCAGTATGTAATTTCTAACCACTAAGACAGCCATATCTTACCGGAGCAGTTTGAGATCGAGACAGAGGAGGCGGAGGCATCTCTTCTGGCTCGGGTTGGTTCCAGTGGCGAGCGTTATACACAGCTTTAGCAGGGGACTGGAACACAGCAAGAATTTTAAAAGAGTCAGTTTGGTAAAGCTAAACAGAAGCAACACATAGCACCAGATTCAAAGCCTTTTGGATTCAGCAGCCTTTCCCAGACTGACATGACCTCAGTGTATCCTTTACATTCATTTAGCTGCAGTGGCCCAACCATGGAAAACTAAAAATCTTGTAAACACAATAATAAACAAACAAACAACCAATCCTTGGGTGCAGAACCAAAATTCTCACCACCCCCCACCTCAACAAAAAAAAAAAAATCTAAAAAGGAAACACTGGACTTTCAGCAAGATCTCGTACATGGATCTCAATAAAACAGTCTAGCACAAAGCTAAAGCTAATGCTGTGAATAAGCACTACAAAACAAACATAAATATTGCAGAGTGCAACGATGGGAGACTGAGACAACAGCAGCCTCAGTGTGGAGCACAATAGTCCCATAGCAGTAAAAAACAAAACATTCCTTGAGAATGAAACATTGTGTGACTTATTTATATAACATGAAGACAATGTATGTAATTCTGTCAGTTGAAAACAGTAAACGCAGGGAATTAGAGGGACAGATCACAAACAACCCAAAGCCATTGCACAAGACTATCCAGCTAAAGCAGAGCACTGCAAATGAAGACGATCCACGCAAACACCACAAATCAAGGCTGAGTCATACAGATGAATATCAGCCTGACCAAGAGGTAATAATTAGAGATTACTGCTTGCTCAACACCATAGTCTGTGTAATTACAAAACAGTCTAACTGGCAATTACTCAAAGAAATTGCTAATGCCAAATAAAGGAGAAAAATGGCTTGCGGTGAATTCAGGCAGAGAAACGCACAGACAAATGCTAGATAGGTTCCCAACCTTTTTGGGTCCACTGAAGATCTTTTTGGCTCCGGTGCCAAAGTCCTTGGATTTGTCGCTTGACTTCCCTGAGCGTCCCTTCTGTCCCTCAGTGGCCCCTGGGCTGGAGTCATCAGAGAAGTCAAAAGCATCTGTTGGAGAGACCAGATTGTGGACAGCAAGGAATTAGCATCAGTATGTGAATGGACAGGACTAATTTTTAGAGTTAGCTTTTATATAACAGCCTGAGTATGGTGCTTTGACATTTGTCTGCAAAATAAAATGCATGCCGTATACTTCAAATGAGAATTATAAATGTTTCTACACTGTAACTGACCATCGGCACAATCCAGAATGTGTAGAAAATGTCCCATGAACATGGTATAATATAAAAACAAAACACTGACTTCAATTAGAATGTCATCCAATTTTTCCCAATTTCTGAAAAGATGCCAGTGTGTAGAGGTTTCTGCAGTAGACTGAAGGCATGCTACAACTCTAGATAACAATATGACCAAAAACTGAATTGAGGTAACTTAGTTTACCATGGCTCCATGGCACAGTGGCCAGCCCACCTGTATTGCTGCTGGCCTGGCTGTCCTGCGAGTCACTGGTATGAGGGCTGTCCACACCGGAGCTCAGAGCGGCTAAGGCTGCTGCCGCCTTCTTGGCCTTCTTCTTCTCTTTGGCCTGGGAGCTCTCCTCATCACTGTCACTCTCGCTCAGGTCGTCAAAGCCAAAGTACTTGATCTTGTAGCTGCTGCTGCCCGCCATGGCGCCCTCTGACCCCTCCTCGCCCCCGTGGTCCTCTTTGTCTTCAAAGCCAAAGAACTCCAGCTTGGTCTCCTTCTTGGTCTTTGTCTGGGTGGGTCTGAACCTGGGGAGACACAGAGAAGAATGTTTTTTTTTTTACCAAGTCTTAACTGAGACTGTAGGAAGGCTGCAGGAAAACCGAAACAAGGAAAACTGAAGAAATGACACATGACAGAAAACAACTGGATTTAGAAGTAGGGATCGAAACTATTGCACAACTCAGGGTACAGAGAACAGTTTGAAAGTCACAGCTGATGGAGGAAGCACAACACCAAAAAACTGATTAAGAAATAGTAACAGTTTCCTCAAAGATGATACAAAGAAAAGGACTCTGTGATGAAAATGTGAGGCACATCAGTCAATTAAGACAAGACCGAATGACTACCATCTTTTATATTTCAATTTGCATGACAATGACCTGTATGTACTGACTGTACTGTATTGAACAAGGGAAAGAGAAAACAACACTGCATCTTACCGAGTGGGTTTGGGTGGCGGAACGTCTGACTTCTTCTTCATCTGGCCTGCCTCTCCCAGGTCGGTAGGGGCAGCTGGGGTAACCAGCTCGTCCATGCTGCGATCCATGGAGTCCTGGATGGTGACGTTGCACACTGACAGACAAGAGGGGTGCAGCACTGTGTAGTCCCGTACTCTCCCCCTGCCCCTGCCCGCCGCCGGCTTGGCTGCCGGCTTGGCTGCCGGCTTGGCTGCTGTGTTAGCATTGGCAGCAGTATTACTTGCACTCGCGGCAAAGACACTGTTGGGTTTCACTTCGGCACACACTGTTTCAGGGGGCTTGCTGCTGCTATTGTCGTTTTCTGCAGATTCAGAGGAGGTTTTGTTAAACCGACCGGGCCGCCGGTATATCTTACAGTTGGAGGCCCTGAGGGTGAATGGAGAAGGGGGAATGTTATCCACTGGTTCTGCTGGAGGCTCCTGCTCTGCACTTTTCATCCCTTCAGAGGGGAGTCCATCATGGGAGTAAGAGGACTGGGAGTCTCTGCTACCTCCTGGTGCATCAGTAGAATCTTTACCATGAAGGGAGGCGTCTATACTGGGGAAAGAGGATACGGACCGCTGGGTCCCTACGGAGTTCCTATCATCAGAGGGGATTGTCTTTGAAAAGGAGGACACGGCTGCAGATTTCGGCTGGTTGCTATCTGATGTGCTTCTGTACCAGGACTGACTATTCTTTACAGCTTTGTCTTCAGATGTTTGCTTGCCTGTGAAAGGAGAAAATTTGCTGTGGTCACATCAAACAGTTGACATTGTACCTGCATGGATGCAGACAGGAACTCTACTATCAATAAAACTAATAGGCAGAGATAAAATACAAAATGACAGCTAAGCTACAGAAAGTAAATTAACTGTTGTCCCATGAAACCAGGAGAGGGCTCCTTAAAAATACTGCAGCTACATCTGATGCTGTGGTGCCTTTGAAAGTGAAAATTCAGGTTTCAACAAGTTACTCTTATCACTGAACGTACATGATCTTGTGTAATGCACATGACTTTTTAACAGAGAGAAAACAAATAGCCTAATGCAGCAACTGTAAACACTGATTTATATTTAGTCTGTCAGGAACAATCAGAAATGACATCAGTTGAAAGTGAGGCTTCTTCCATCCTCTAGTGCCAAGCACACAAGGCAGCTGGACAGGCTTAACTATTCCAGGTAAGAGTATCATTTGTTTCAACAACAAAAAACTTTGCCAGTGGTGCAAGAGACCAAATACATAACAGTATAACAGAGGCCATTTCTATGAGCAATGCTCATATCATAAGTATAGCACAGTAAGGCACAGGGAGTAGGCTATCTCATTCAAGATTTTGTAACATTATAATTATTAGTTTTGGTATTGATTACTTACTTGTGAATTTGACTGTTGAGCCTGCAGCGCCCTGTGCAGAGGCCACAACGGTGGTGGTCCCACTGCACTGGACTGAGGCTGTCTTCGTCACATCCCCCTCATCTGCTTTAGACTGGGACGCACTATGAGAGGTTACAGTCTTGGACTCATCATCACTGTCAAACCCAAATGGGTCTTCATCACTATCACTGTCCTCAAGCCTGGGCCTCTTGGGGAGCTCAGGAACTTCAGGTTTTAAGAGAGGCCTTTTGGCTCCCAATTGAGCCTTGTAGGTGGTCTCGCCCCATTTGGTGGTCAGAGTGGGCTTTTTATTGGAAAACACCTCTTCAAATTTAGAATTAGCTTCTCCTCCCTTGCGGTTGTATGTTTTACCGAATCTGGATGTCATGTTGGTTGCTTTATGTTACATATTCCCTGTGGACAGAGGAAGACAACTGTAAAAAAATAAGTTACATATTATTACTCGGAGAAGACAAACGTACCTAACTAGCGTCGTTATAATAACTACATTAACGTTACAAGTGTTAAGTTACTCAAAGCACAACTTCATCAGGATCTCTGTCTGAAGGGGAAATGCACCAACAATCTATCATTTACCACCAGATGTTATAACAACGAGGGAAGCGGTTAGTTCTTTGCGATCATGTTATCTAAATCAGATAGATTAACTCTGTTAATTAACTGTTGTTAGCTTACATTAGCTCACCAAATTAGCATAGCTATCTTGCTAGTCCCAATAGCATGGATCAGATAACATTATCAGTCATATTGGAACAACAACTTAGAAAGCTAATGTTACCTAGCTAAACTTAAATAAGACTAGAACTTCTTTTTACTAGTTAGCTAACATTGGAGGATTTCACAGTCAACGTTAGCTAACGTCGTATACGACTAGCTCCTACGCCCGTTAACTCCAGCTAGGCCTGCTCCTGCTTGTAAAGTTACTGTAAAGTTAGCCGTTAGCTACGACAATGCTAAGCTATAGCTAACGTTAGTCTTCTGTTTACATTCCACATTTGATTATATCAAATACCGGAAATCAGCTTGTGTGTATAAAATATGACGAACTCAATGTACATATAACAAGTTATAGCACTACGCAGAGATAAACTGAAAAATCTAAATACGACGCGAGTGCGAAAGAACAGCAACATACTCTTACCTTCAACTCCGATGAACAACCGCTTGTTCTAGCCAACCGGCTAGGCCTGATCTTCCACTCGCGCACAAACCAAGCGGGTAAAGTCCGTTCAATGCTGCAAAAAACAACACTAAAAACACATCACTAAGCCGAATTTGTTCTAAATACAACGCCTGGAAATAAAGAAAAGTGGTCTAAACGCATCCGCGGGTAGTATAGCCTAAATATTGTGGATAATCCGGACTTTTTTGCATTTTGTAGTGCCACTGACGGCCATTAAAATTTCCCCTCCCTCTTCGTTCCCTGCCAAGACCTTTGAGTGTCGTTCGCCGCAAGACGAGAACTGGCCAATCAGCGGCAGGGAGGCTTTCCGGTGCTGAGAGATTTCGACTGGTTGTGCCAGCAAACGTGACTATGATTGGGTAAAAAATTGAAACCAAAATAGACGATAGGGGGCACTAGAGGACCGCAATAGTTGTGAACTTGAAGTTGAGCCAAAGAGACTGATGCGTTCGAGAATGTAGTGCCATCTTCCTTCTCTCGGTCTCTCTCGTGTGTAGGTTAATTTATCGACTAATTGATTTTCAAATGAGCTTCCTTTCATAGCCTAGTAGCAATGAAATTAACCTTGAGAGCTGCAAATCTGCAAATCTCTAAATCGGTATCCTGTTAGATTGCAATTGGGCAGCTCCAGAATAACATCACAAGTTACTGTCCTGTTGTTCTGTCAGAAACATATAACAGAAAAATGTGTGTCCCATTTTAGAGTGTATTGTTTGTTGCTTCAATATGACCACTCCCTCTGCCTTCTACCCATAGGTCATAAGCCACAGTAGAACCTACTAGTGATTACTGTGGACTAAATGTTCAAACACCTGCAGCATGTCGGAAACAGTTGCATTTTAGATCACCAGTGAGTCTTGGCACTGGTCTCGGGCGCAGATGGTGTCAAATGAGTGAATACTGCATTATAAACAGCAGGGCAAAGTAGTCCCAACTGTATCAACACTGAAATGGCCATTACTCAGCCTGGACACACATCACAACCTCTCCTTCAAAGCCTGAAAGTCCTCATAAAGCTGGACGTGGGCATGGGGGACAGCTTTTTGGTAATGACTGGTGTCCAATCAGAAACAGAGGGCTGGTAATTTCCCATGGGAGCCATGTGAAAACCCGAGGGTCATAACCTTACCATGCACTGTTAATTGAGCTATTTCTGAGTGAGGCCTATTCCCCATCTTACCCAAAGAAAAGCAAATAAATCCTACTGTATAGCCATATATTTTTTAAGTATGGCCTAAGGTTGCTGTCAAGACAAGTCATACAAAGCTTCTGTTTATTTTCTGTATAATGCCATGGTGCCAACATTGATGTGTGAAACCTGTTGAAAAAAACATATTTCTATGTTTTTTAGACTATAGGATTAGTCCTACCTTGTGCTAGATCATAATAAAACATGGCCAAAGGTTTATTCTAAGGGGTCAGTTCCTTCCATAATTATGCAGCATTTCTACTAAGAGAAGCGAGAAGCAAATGCAATCCATCTTCAGCCAGTGTACAGAGTAAACATATTTTGGCATCTGCATGTAATTGGGCCAGCAAAGAGATGGTCAGTCCACTCCAAGGCGTAGGGGTGATGAGGTAATGCTGTCATGCCCTGGATGACTGATGGTTTGAGCTCAGGCACTTGGCAGCCTGGCAGTCGTGACTTCATTAACGGGCAGACCTTGGCCCTCACAGCTGAATCCAGCGCTACATACATATAAACTCCCTCCCAGAAGCTTGTGTGTGATGTTTTGTTTTGGAGGAAATTAGTCATCAAGCTGTGTCAATGTTTAGTGAAATAAAAACTTAAAATTTAGAGACTGTGAAAAACATCTTTACAACTCGAGTCAAAATTCTGTATAGGAGTTTAGTGTGAAATTATACTTAACAGGAGTTTATATGTATGGGTAAATAGAGTTGACTGCAACATTGATAGAGAGCCATAAGATGGCAGCAACACTTAGGTAGCACTTACACTGTCACCTCTGCCTCAATATGAGCTGGAAGTTGGGAGTGAACGTACACACATTTGTCAGTTAAGTACTGTATATAGTACTTAAGTGCTCACATTATATCAAAAGAAGACTAAACTAGTTTTCTGGTCCGGTAAATTCATATATAATCATGTGTGATGATACATGCCTGTGAGAGATATTTAGCATGATGGCAACATGCTTTGCTGTAATACGGCTGCCATGTGATATATGAGAATGAGAAAGAGAAGGAGATTCAAATATAAAGGATAACATATGAAAACATAGGATTGGAGACATTTATTTCCTGTGACCTTTAAACATGAATACATGATTTATTGTAAAGCTGTTAATCCTCTGTTTGCACTTGCTTGGAGTAACTGAGTTATGATGGGTTTAAAAAGTTGAGAACCTTTTGGAGAAGCTTCCTCTTTTTCATCTAAAAGTCTTCATCCAATTCATCCGAAATTTATGTACTTAATGTACTGAGACTCTGAGTGTGTTCCTGCGAGCCCCTCATCTGTGGCCACTCCATCCTGCATCAGATCCCCATTTGGCCCGCTCTCCTGTCTCTGAGGTCAGCCTGCAGGGCCCCCGGCCCAACAATCACACCAGACCACTATCAAACCCGTATGAAGGCAATAAAATCAAATCTAAACCAGATCCCAACTGGCTTTATGTCCCCCTTGTGTGTGTGCATGTATGAGAAATGGTTAAGCAAACACTGCACACGCACAAAGAAAATATTGTAATGTCAGCCTGGGTGCAGACCATCTCAGTGTGTGTGTGTGTGTGTGTGTGTGTGTATATGTGGGCGAGTGCACATGTGTGTGTGGGTGCATGTGTTTGTGTGTGGCGTGTGTGTGTAGGTCTGTGTGTGTGAGAGAGTGATAGAGACAGAAAGAAAATGAGAAAGCAAGCAAAGATAGTGTCAAAACAAAAGAATGTAAACCCTTTATTTTCTTCTCAGTACAGAACACATAATCAACAGAAACATTAAAACTACAGTACTTAAAAAAAGAAATTTAGAAAACAACAATTATACAAATCAGGTTTGCCCATAGAGTCTCTAAATTGTTTAACATCGCCATGGAAGGCCTGCTGAGCAAAAGTCTGTACTGAAAAAAAAAGACACTAAAGTAAACAAAGTAGGTAAGAACAATATGCCAATAAGCGTCTTTAATGTTCATGAGCAAACAGTAGTAGCATTGATCAAAGCGTACAAGAATAAAAGTGTAAATACACATGAATGAGAAAGTACAACTCTGCTTTAGAGTATCTGTACAGTCGTTCCTTTCAAGGCAAAGCCAGAGTTTTCCTGGATGCGTGGCGCTACTGGCCATTGGCCACAGATCCTGGGGGAGGGCGTGACATTTGAACCCCCTCCGATACCCATATAAGGTCCATTGGTGCTAAGGAAAAGTGAGCTCCAGCTCGTGTGTTGAGTTTGAGGGAGGGTCAAGGGTCGATCTCCATGGGAACGATGTTGACGATAGCGTCCTCATTTCCACGGCGCACCACTACTCTGAGTGTGGCATCCTTCTTGATGGCGGCGCTGACGTCAGTCGCCGATGAGATCCTGTGGCCGTTGATGGAGATGATGACATCATGCTCTTTCAGACCGCCACTGGAGGGGAGAAGAAGAAGAGATGATTGAACAAGGGCTTCATAAATGGCAAGGACATAAGTACATCAACAAAGGGTTTATGGGTGTTTCGTATCCCGAGTCTTATATCTTAGTAGGTTGAAATGGTATTCTGGCACGATTTCACCCACTAACACGACTTGGGCAGATAACACTGGAAAACAGGAAATCTCAAGAGGGGGACTGACGCTTTCCAGCATGTGGCCTTTGTCACTGTTTGTGACAAAGTATGTTTTACAAACCCAGATGAAGACCACATGCCGATACGTGTCGGTTTTTACTAATAAATCTTTGTTCTCAGTACAGCGAGCTGGAATTTCCTCTTTCCTTTGTGTCTTAGTGAAAAGAATAAAAAACAGCAGGTTGATTTAAAGATTGGTGCTGGGCCTATAGATGTATTATACATTAGCAATATTAAATGGCTCACAAAAGACACATTACTTACATGATAAAACAAATCAAGTGTCCCTCATGCGTTTTTAGTGTTCAATATTTAATGTCACATATTTAACTATTATTTTGCACAGGTCTGTTTACAGGTCTGTATTGTACTGATTAATAGAATTACAAACTGGAAAAGAAAAACAACATATTTATACTTTATAGAACCATCATTGGAAATTGACCACAATCATGACTGTGAATGGGAGCAGAGAGAGGGGAGAGTGGTTAGCACATAAAACACGTTGAGCAAACACACACCTACAATAAAAGACGAGTAAACCCTAAATCACACCAAGACGGAGGCGGTTACCAGAAGTGATATCAAAGTGTGACTCTCAACACAACAACTTCTTAATCACAGCCACATGCAGACACAGACCACCACACCTTCGCTTGCACCAGCCTCTTTTAACACAACTGCAGTTCCACATTCCTCTAACAGTGCTTAGCTACTGTATGCCATTTAACAGACAAACGTGACTAACGCTGACTCCTCCAATGGAGCAAAGGAGCCATCTTTCTACAGCAGGGCCAAGCAGGATTTCCCAAGACCATGGACCAACACAAAATACTAACATAAGATCAAAAGTGCAGCCCAGAAAAAAACATCTCCGTACGCAACAAAATGTAACCGGAACCACAGAAATGTCATTATGCAGAAAACGGAGTGATTTAACCAATGAGTAAGCCCCGACAAGGCCTTGTAGTAGAGACCACTCTGGGGAGAGCTGAGTGAGTAGGCGCAGGAAAACCACAGAGCAGCTAGCAACCTCCCTGCATGAGGGTTGAAGGAAATAGCTGACCTCAGCGTCTCCCAAGCCCCACTCTGCTAGAGTTGTGGTAGTGGCTGATTGGAATGGGCTGGGATTGTGGGAGGAGGGGGATATTTTAGAGGGCCAGACACTCTAGGCACGCTGGAGCGAGCCATGAATTTATGTTTTACTAAGGCAGTTGTGTAAGAGGCTTTGTGTGTGTGTGTGTGTGTGTGTGTGTGTGTGTGTGTGTGTGTGTGTGTGTATATGTGTGTAAGTGCACACATGAGAGTAAGAGGAGAGAAATAAATGAAAGAAAGAAAATGAAATGTCTATTTGCTATGTGAGTTCGCGCAGGAGAGGAGAGCCGGGCCAGTATTGTATAAATTCAATGCATGTGTATAGCGTAAAGTGCCAAAGACAATATCCCGTTGCTGAGAAAGAGTCAGAGGCAACTCGCCCTTGCGCTTCATTGAAAACCATATTGTTCCAACCAAGTTAGTTTGTACTGAGCCCACGCCTCTGGAGCCATATGAGCAGAATATTGTCCTTACGCTGCAGCTGGCGTCTTCGCGATGACTTCCATAACGTAGGCTCCAGAGGTGATGTCGGGGAAGTCACGGTGCCGAGTCTTCAGCTCTTTGGCTAGCCTAGAGGTAGAGAAGGGGGATGTAACCGATAGAAGTGCTTTGCAGGGTTGAGAATTTAGTAATCAATCAATAATTGTACCTATAAACAAGCAATTGAAGTGCTTGTTGCCATATCATATCCTAGAGAGCAGCAGTTAAGGGAACCAATCAATACTTTTTGTGATTTAGCAATAGCTTTGTATGGCACCATATAATGTTAATAATCAAGTTGTGCATGAAGTTAGTAATCAGAACTTTTGACTTCAACTTGTAATTTATCAATAAATGTAATGCTGCCATGACAATGGTGATGTACATCTTCTATGATAGTGTGTAACTTACCCTGGAGTGAGCGTCATCATCCTCACACCAATATACTTCTTCTTAGCTGCTGTCCTCCCTACAGATGGACAACAACAGAATACAAATAGAATCAGTCATTCTCTCATGTGCCAGTCCTGATTTAGATTTAAACAAGGCTATTCTGTTGGATTCAAACACATCATTCAGGGGTTACAACTGCTGTCAAAACACATAGGAATAGAGATGTCAAGTCAGTGGTAGGGTCTGTGTGTGTGTGTGTGTGTGTGTGTGTGTGTGTGTGTGTGTGCGTGCATATGTGTAGGCTACATACTCCAGAAAATGCCTTTTGTGTTTCATCATACATTTTGTGAGTCTTGTTTTCCAGCTATTTTATCATATAGACAAGTCAAATCAAGAAAGCCCCTGAAAAATAATCTCCCAGCATTTTATGACATCAAATTGGCAGCTCCAGATAAAATAGATGTGTGTGATGTTCCAAAAGACTGGGCCAGGTACAGGGGGAAAAGGCAATAAAAACACAACTAAAAAGAATAACCAGACATATTCTGGGATCTGCTCCTTTTGTAGCTTATTTGCAATGTTTAAATCCTGTTGGGTCATGCAGGGCAAAGATCCATATGGGTAGAAATGTAGGAAATACATCTCAAGAGAGCATGCAAAGATGAAGAACACATGCTCTAAAGATGGTGTCATGAATTAGATACTCTGAACTCATATATGTGATCATGGGCTCTGGGTCCAACTCTCGCAGCCCTTTTCCAGACTTTGCCTCCTACGCTTTGTCTTGATTCTGAATGAAAGCAATAAAATGAAAAAGATAATAAGCCGCGTCAGCAACAGCTCATACCTCTGGACTGCCGGTCGTAGGACTCCGCCAGGAACTGTCGGATCTTGTCTGAGGGTATGGCGAAGGAGATGCCGGCCGTCACTTTCAGCGTGTTGATCCCAATTACCTCGCCATCCTAAAACAGCAAACCGCAGCTTAGTCGAGTTCAGAATTTTAACATGTCATAGAAATGAAAAATGGCTTCTGTGTGCCAGTGAAATAAAACAATTCTTACCAGATTTACCAGAGGCCCTCCAGAGTTGCCGTACTGTGAACCAAGAACGATAAATTACTTTGTTTGTGTTTATAAGAGAGAGGTGGATAGCAAGAGAGAGGAAAAGAGAATGCAAGTGTAAGTGTAACGTGCTGATTATGCATGCATGCACATACTGTATGTATTTGAGAGTGTGTATTATGTATGTGACTGACAGACAGCACTTGTGCAGTCGTCTATGAATGTGCAATGAATTCTCACATTCACTTACATTGATGATGGCATCAGTCTGAATGTAGTCCATGTCGGAGTTGCGCAGGCCCAGCTCCTTGCCTCCTCGCTGGGTGGTGCTGACGATTCCCGTGGTAACTGTGTTCTGGAGGGAAAACGGGCTGCCGATAGCAACCACAAACTCCCCCGGCCTCAGGTCTGCCGAGTGGCCCAGCAGCAGCACGGGAAGCTTGGTCTGGACAGGTGGGAAACACAAGGGGGCCAAATTTAGGTGGAACACATCCATGAGAGGCGTTGATATTACTAGCAGAAGCCAAGTTTTATAAAAACTCTCAGCAGAGAGTGAGTCATTTTTGATTTAATGCTCTAATATTTCAACTTTCCTGGCAAACATTTTCCCAAATATGACATTTATCAGGGAGGACACCTCTTTAAGTCAGGGTTCAGGAAACAGAAGATAATACATTGTTACTACACACCATATGTTAGAGAAGGTGCCAAAATCACTGAATCATATTTAAATGGTGGACTATTCAGTCTTAAAGAAACTGATAAGCTCAATGTTGCAAAAAGTGCAATTATTCTACTAAGCCTCAAAAACTCCTCATGATGTTTTAAGAGTGGACAGTAGGAAAGTAATCGCTCCAGAACCACAACTCTTCTAAACACAACCCACTCCATGCTGCATGGCAAAGCTCCCACAGAAACACAATTACCACTTTTCCACAGCAGGGCAAAGTGAGATTTGTGCCAGCGTCAAATCAAAATGCTAATAACCGAGATCAAAAGCTTATTTGTTTGATTGAAACTGTAGCCCAGCTGACAACTCATCCCTGTTGGCAAGTGCATGCAAAAAACAACCACAGATGCTGGAAAACTGACTGGTACATGGTAAATAGTGACTAAGCTCTGGCTGGCCCCGTCAGACCGTGTAGTGGAAACCAGGCTACAGACAGAGAAAGGATATATTTATCCATCCGCAGTGACGGTTTCCGTTTCTGAGTGAAATCATCTCTGTTGGGCAGCCCGCAGCCGAAGCCCACGCACCGCCACATCACGTTGGGTCTGCGCACGGACTGCACCCGATGCCCCGACACACACCAGGCCAGCACTATCTCAGAAGAAGGACCTGTCCCGTCCACTCCTTCTGTGTATCCATTTTGTTTACTCAAGGTTATAAATAGGAGTCGGTGGAGGCTGCAAGGTAACTGAGACAGCAAGACAAGCTGCCACAGATACACACAGACAAAAGGATCTATGTGAAATATGCATACTCCCTCAAACACACACCATTCAAGTAACCTATCGTCGTATTCTCAGTCGTAAAACATGACACTTCGCTATCCATGGAAACACTGTCTGCATACACCATCTTGCTCGATGTTTATGTATTCTGCAGACGTGGACAAAATAAGCTGATATCATCTGTTCCCTAAACTACATACAGCCAAAATGGAATTTGAAAAATGAATTGTGGAAATAAATTTACGGAGCGATTTTGATTGAACAGTCTGTGGTTTAGACCTTGTTGTACACAGAGGCAATCTCAACCCTTGAGGTGAAGTTATTATTAGAAGACGACAAAGATAGTGATAGCCAGTAACTGAGGAGGGGAACCTTTTCACCCCACTTCCCACCTCACCTCACACACACGTAAAAGTACACACACACACACACACACACACACACACACACACACACACACACTCTCACTCACAAACACACACACACACACACACACACACACACACACACACACACACGTGCACATAATGGTTCAAGTCCAGGTTCTTGATTCCTGTGGGGACATTTGCACATTGTGGGAATGTTAAAAGCAAAGATGGAAAACACACAGATACACACTCACACACACTCACACACACACACACACACACACACACACACACCTGACACAGGAGTAGCAGTCTGCATAATCACCCCCCCCCCCCCCCCAACCTCACCCCCCCTCTCCCTTCACACTCCATGTGAGATAAGAGCATAACCAGATGGAGAGAGGAAGCAAGAGAAACACACAGCTGAGAGAGGACATCAGGTGGATGTGAGTCACTGCCAAGACATTCAGGACTAGGCTACTGCCAGTTATGATGGTAACAGTTAGAGATACTGGCGGTGTCATGGTTACTGCCGCTGTCGGGTAAAAACCTTGTATCTCCAAAATGTCAGCTTTTCAGGAACTAAGAAAAACATCCTTGTTTTTAGCTTGAGTGCAGTGTATTTTTGATTTTAGGGGGTTTTGAAAGGGTTTCATGAAACCCATGAATTTATGACACTTTCATAAATGTAGCGTTGTTGATCTATCTATCTATCTATCTATCTATCTATCTATCTATCTATCTATCTATCTATCTATCTATCTATCTATTTATCTATCTATCTATCTATCTAACTATCTATCTATCTATCTATCTATCTACTGTATCTATCTATCTATCTATCTACATAGTATGTGTGGTTGTGAACATGTTCTGCATACACAACATGTTCAGTGTATATTGATATATACAGTTACACATATAAACAAAAACATACGCATACTCACACACTCCCATGCACACACACGCCTACTCTTACACTCTCACACTCCCACAGACAAACACACGATCCTAGGAATGCATCAGTTCGCTGACAATCGAGGAGCGCCTAGGTGAGAAGGCAAAACAAACAGGGAACATGCCGACGGCTGTCCTTTTTAAAGACCGCTGCTCCAGATATCACTTACTAATCACGACTAGTCAGCAATCTGGAATGACTTGTGAGCCATGTGAGTCCGGCCGCTCCTCCTGACCACCCAAGTGACTCACCCTGCTATTTCAGATGAAGGTCCGGACGCACCAGAACTTCACCCAACAACACTAGCCACACTTAAGGGAAGAGGGCAAGGTGAGAGACAAACACCGCAAACCGCAGACAGAGAGCTTGAGAACGTGAGACGAATGAGTTGAACGCAGGGTTTGATATTACACTGATGCAGCAGGTCGGCCCTGATGGCTGCAGAAACCAGCCAAAGTCTCTGGTTTTCAGCATCAATTTGAACATACCTGCTCCAGTTCTGAAAATGGCTGACCCATGCATTTCTATGTGTCACAGTGGGTCATTCAAATAATCAAATTTGCATGCTTGGGTAGCCATCTACTGTCTCTACTAGTAAAATGAATCCCTCTAGAAACGGGTGCTTTTCATTCTCAGGCATTTTCTACTTTATCGTGGGAGTAATGACCTAAACTACCTCCAGTAGGAACACACATTTTAGATTTCTCTGTCCCGTTACAGAGAAACCACGTTTTCCAAGTTCTCAAGTGTTTAGATAAGAGAGAGAATTGGAGCATCAGATTTAAGGAGGGAGGAGTAAACAACTTTGTTTGCTCTCATCGCTTCAGAGACAGCATCGCTTGGCACGAGTTCAGAAACATTCCAGACTTTTTTTTTTAAATCCTTTATCACCGAGCTGATTTATGATTCAGCCTACTGTACATAGATAGATTTTGTCACAGTTAGGTCAACGGGGACAAACACGGAGCGGGAGGAAGAGGGGCCGAGAGATAGATGGACAGATAAGCAGGCGGGCGAGCAGACGGTAAGAGAGACAGATAGACTTGGAAATAGCCCCCGAGTTGCAGTAGAGATCTGCCATTGTTTAATGTTACAGCCTCGGTCGTTTGGAGGGTCGTTTAAAAGCCATTACACTAACTACCGTTTTATGACCTGAAGTCCAGGTGCAAACTCGACTGCAGTGAAGCTGTGATGGACTGTGGCTAATAGTTTCTGCGGCAGGCGCGTACATGTGCACACACACACACACACACACTCTCACATGAGAAGAGGTTGCCTTGGCATGAACCCTTAAAAACTCAAGTCTGTAAATTGAAACCCACACACCTGGCAGTCGTTGGATATACAGACAGACCATTTTAAAATACACACACACACATACATACACACCGGCTGCTTAGGTTGAGGGAACGCGTGACCTGTTCTGTATACTTACTGTAGTCACTTGAGCTCCCCTGTTTCTTTCTTACAGGGGACTTCAAAGCCGGGAACATAATTTTATAAGGTCTAAAATTCATAGGTGCAGTAAGGTATAGGGTTTTACCCGTGACGCCTGAACTTTTGCCCTTGGGGTTGTGCTAAGGCAGATAAAATAGGGCAGGATTCAGCATGCACATACTTAACATCAAGTCAGGGGATCAGAAGATCAGGCTGAGGGGTGGGAGAGATAGGACAGAATGTGTGTGTGTGTGTGTGTGTGTGTGAGTGTGGGTGTGTATATGGTGTGTAAGTGAGCCAATGACGTATTTGTGTGCGTGAGTGTGTGCGCGCGCAAACGCTTGCACATTTGGTGGACTGAAAAAACGGAGATATAGGTGGATAACAAAGATTTCACAGCGCTACACACAGTAAAAGAAATACACATGGAAAACTATATCACAGGAGCTGGTGCTAATCAAAGCCATAGTCAATAAACGTAATAGATGTTTGCTCCACTAAGCAATTCTTAGAAGTATAGGTAACATCAACATATTCCAACCACATTGGGTAAACCATATCCTTACTGACATCGGTACGGAAACCAATATGGCTTCCATATGTTGTTATGAAGGTCTTAGTCCGTCTAAGAGCAAACACATGTGTGAGTTCCGTCTGTGCGCTCCGCTCAGTGTAGTTTTACTTGGTTTGAGTCTGGAAGACTTGAGGGCATCTCAGCTCTGGCTAGACGTCGCACGGCTTTGAACAGCACAAATCACACTGATCAGAGGAGATGCGGTCTTATATGCGGGCATTTGGGCATTTGCCTCTTCCTTCCGTCTGTGTTTTCGCATGCCGAGCACAGGGAGCCTGCGCTGTAGCCTGAAGCACTGACTGTGAATTTTGTAGTTTACTTAGTATTGAACTGCATAACTGTCTACACTGTACATGCAGGGATGATAGTGTGGAGAGTAAAACCTATGATCATAATAGAAGGTCTTATACATTTCATTTATTATATGTACATTCTATATTTTATACATTTTATGTTTTATATATACATTCTTATCATTATACATTGGGGTAATTTCTACTGAATTAAATTATATTGAAATCAAACTGCTCCTCATTTTGCTGGGAACCCACTGGAACCTCCTCAAGGACCTCCGGGAGTCCCTTGATCCCAGTTTGAGAACCACTGGTTTTATCCACGGCCCTGTCTGTTTGTGCCGCACTTCACTGTAGCCTACACTTAAACGGTGGAGCGTGACACTTGCAAAATTGAGGCAGTAGATGCTAAAAAAAGGTACAAATGGCAGATGGCAAACAGGATATACTGTTAAATCAGGGGCAAGTGATGTAATCTGGAAACTGCGCAATGTGTATGTAGCCACTGATGCATTATAGCCTTGTCTATTTTTAGAGCAAAAACAATATTATCTGACCGTCAATGAATGTTTCAAATCATTTTTTTGGTTATCATGAAGCTGATCATGGCCTGGTTCATTTGAAACCTTTCAACCTCTCAAAACATGCGTCTAAGTCACGTCAGCTGACTAGCAAGCCCAAACAGTTTGGGGTTAGGCTACTGGCTGTCCAGCTGGCTTGGAAAACAACTACGTAGCTACAAACCAGGCCAAGACAAAGCGCAACAGGACCCAGCAGGGCCAAAGTGGGGAGGACGCTGAGCAGGCTTTCTTTGGCTCCGTTCCCACCACACTGCATCCTCGAGCATGGGAACCATTTTGGTTACATGAACATGGGAAGATGGAGAGAGGATGGGACAGGAGGGGAGGATGTGATTCATTTCCCCTCTGCCTGTCTCTGAAGGACGCCATGCAGCGTCTTTCCATTGGCAGTGGAGTGTGTCCTCCGTGTCGCCTGGTAGGGACCAATAAGAGGTCTTACACACACACACATACACACACACACACACACGCACACACACATACACAAACATGCATGCTTTGATTCATTTTACTATTAATTTGAATAATTGCTTGCAGTTTTGCTTCATGTCTGTCAGTGCTCCCTCTTCATCTATCAAGGGACTACAAATGAAAATAATCAATCTCTTAATTCTGAGGGAGTTTTTGCCCACTGTGCTAAAGAAATAAATAAATAAATACAGGCACGCATCGATACGTGCATGCACTCTTTCTCTCTCTCTCTCTCTCCCCCTCTCTTTCACTCACACACACACACACACACACACACAGATGCACAGACACAAACACACACACACACACACATTCCAATAATAGCCCTGTCCAAACCAGCATCAGGCAAGCTGCCCAGAGAGAATGGTCTGTCCGGCCGCATAGAGACTCTTAATACTGGGTGATGGGTAATACAGAGACAAACAGTGCCATTGTTACATGGGACCATATGGGAAACATGAGGCCTGTATTCACTGCCACATTGCAACTTGTAAAGTTGATTTCAGCATGAGGATTAAGTTAATGGTTCGTTTATTGGAGTTACATCCAACAGTTTCAGTGTGTTAGACCTCTTGGCTAATTTAATATGCTACCACTAGTTTTGAAAATATCAATTCTCCCACAATTGATGCAGTGGAATTGTTTTAAAAGCTGCAGTGTAAACAAGTTTCAGTGCATTTGAGATGAAATCCCCCTAAGAGTTGTTGCATTTATGAACCCAAGGTTACTGCACTGCGCATGACATGCAATAAAATGATCTGGAATGATTTGAACAAAATTTTGCATAGTACATCTGAGTGTTTTCAAGTCATTCCAACACATTGTGATTGCTTCCAAGACTGTGCAGGTCAATATAAGTTAATATGGGTAATTCAAAGTCATTCCAACTCAATGAGATGGCTCCCAAGTAAAAGTAAGCGCTTTCAAGTCAAGAGTGAGTCCTTCCAAGTAAAAGTGGATGCTTCCAATTCAGCGTGAGTGCTTCCAAGTGAATGTGATTGTTTCCAAGTTCGGAGTGAGAGGATGGGGTTAATGAGAGGGCTTTCAAACCTGAAGCATGATTAGTTCTATCTTTATCGTCCCACTGCCACATCACACAGCGCACTCATTAGCCTATTAGCTCACTTAGTCTTCCAGACATATGGATCCATTTTCCAGGCCTTGACCACATCTCTCTCTCTCTCTTTCTCTCTCACACACACAAACACACACATGCACACACTTTCTCCCTCTCCCTTCTCTCTGTGTCTCTCTCTCTCTCTCTTTCCCCCCATACTCTCTCTCAGGAACAAGTGAGTGCAGCACTTTTTCCCCTTCCCTTTCCCTCTGAAGTTCCAGCTGCTGCAGACAGACTAATGCCTTCCCCAGAGATGAGGGGCAGACCGCAGCCCCGGGAATCGTCTGGGCCCTGCCACCAATAAACTCCAATTTCTCATAGAGAGGAAAGAGAAAGCAGAGAGGGGAATGGGTATGCAGAGGGAAAAGTCAACTTTAAAGTCCCTCGCTCAAACACATGTGCAATTGATTATTGATTATCCCGGGCCGAGTGCTGACTTTGACAGCAGTGACCTAGTTTCTAACGCACTGTATGCTGTGAGGCATGCATTGAGACAAATAAGGAGCAGAGAGACAAATGTGGGAAATAGGGACAGAAGAAGGGCGAGGAGGGAGGGGAGGTGGGAGAGGAATACAACATTCAGGTTATGAATTTATGAATTCACATGTGGTATTCTTCTGCCATAATGTAGCCCAATCAGTGCTTGTGTACATGAAAATCTCTCTCTCACAAATCTGTCAACTAGAAAAATAAGTCTCTAATCTGAGATGCTGTAGTCAAGAATCTAAATTTGTGGACTCATATAATATTTAACTTTTAAATCCATTTGAGCTTTATATTGTAGGAGTGCTATCAATTCTAAAACTATCTTTTCTTGTCCATTTCATTCTCTATGGAGCTGTACATCAGTGCAAAAACAGATTAGGAGGCAGGAGACACTTCTTTCTTCTTCACTTCTCTTTCTGTGGTACATTAACTTCAGTGAGCTGTTTATTGAATATTTCAAAGCTGAAATTCAGAGTTATTTTTCTTTAAGTACGCAGACCAGATACCCTGTAGCTATAGGTTTTGATGACTGTATTTTCCTTCTATACTTCAAATAAAAAATGCTTACATTCGCTCTCCATGCTGCCCTTTCATTATCTCCCTAACTCACACATCCTCTAATTTCCTCTGCAATGACTCTCACTAGCCCCAATTATTACACACACACACACACACACACACACACACAAGTGCGCAGACACACAACCCAACCTTCCCTCATTAGCAGAGATGCCAGTTCCATCTGAATCATGAGGCCCTTCCCATGTGAACAGAGCTTTTCTCGGCGTTTGTCATTTAGTCATGGGATGGGAGGGCTGCTGCGACTTTGCACGATGACTTCTCTTATGCTCATTTTCAAAACAAGCAAACATGGACAAAGGTCAACCACATCTAACCACAAGGGCTACGTCAAAACTATAACCACAAAACCCCCTTCTAGCTATTCTTAGGATTCTCATGAAGTTGAATGTGTTTTCTACCAAAATGACACATGGCTATAAATCATTCTCGTCATTTGATAACAATTACTTATTTTATTGCAATCACCTGTTGTTTGCCTACCAGGATAAACACACTGGCATGCAGTGGAATGCTGTGAATAAATTTGTGGGGGAAAATCAACAAAATATGACACATTTCCTTTTCATTGCCCATATCAAATTTGGAGAAACAACGCAAAAGCGAGGACTTCTGCCATGATGCAGCATGGAGCGTGGTTGACCAGGGTGAGCAGAGATTTATAACACATGCCTCTGCTACATAAAGCGCCACACATTTCCAAATCCGCAACAGCACAAGAATCTGTCAGCGATTCAGTGAGCCTGATTTTGAGTCACACAGCACAGGCTGTCCACACTGAGCATGTCTGATGCAAACAAACACAAGGAAGACCCCCTCAAATGAAGACCGGCCTGTCATCAAGGCATGGGACGCCTTTTATTCTGGGCTGAACAAAAACAAAGCATCTCTCAATGCTCTTTTCAGCCCTTGGAGGCTCACACTGTAGGCTGAACAAAAACTGAGTGTCCCAACCTCTTTTCAGAATTGGGGTCTTTGTAGTACACCTTGTGCTGCTGTCATGAACGTCTATTCAGCCGCCCAGCCATGAGAATAAGCACCATGATGCATTCTGCACTGCTCTGACTCCTATAGTCCATAGCCCCCGGCTTTCTGCCAGGCATTCCTTCATATGACTGTTGGCTGTGATTAACGTGTAATGTGGATCGCTCCAGTCCACTAGACAGAGAAATAAAGACAGGCACACAGGGAAATGAAGAGAACAAGGGAGAAAAAGAAAAATTGCAGCAAAAATGTATGCCTTGTGCAAATTTAAAAAAAAAAGAAGTAAAATACACATTTTTGAGCTTACCTCTTTGCCATTAATGATCAGTAATGGCCTCTTTCTTGTAAATTGAGCATGGCACAGGTTTTCACCTGTCGGTAATGAGTAACTGTGAGTGTTTCTAAGAAGAATTGTGTAATGACTGACTGTTGTTGTTTCTGCAGCCTGTTGTGTCTGCCAACAGGATCTGCTGACTGCCAGACAACTGTCTTTACAAGGACCATTTGGCTCCAATTGCATTCTCACTTCACTCGCACATTGAAGAATACGTCTCTAAGTTCTAGAATCCTTTCATGCCAAAACATGTTAACTTCAACTTCTAATTTCTATTCCCCAGCTGTTTTATTGGAGAATTACACAACAGCAAGTTAATGTTGCTGTTTTGTTGCCCTGCTCCACAGTGCAGAGGGCTGGGTTTGTCGACAGTACCTTGACAAGATCATCTCATCCCCACTGAATCACAATGAAGTGAAATTGCATCTCAGTGTTGACTAGAACCACATCTGTGGTTCTCAACCTGGAGGTTGGGACGACCCAGTGAGTCGTGAGATGAATTTAGAGAGTCATTAGCTAATTTATAGAAGGTGACACACATATTTATTTCTACCAAGTTAATTTTTGAAATGATTGCTTCTCTTGCAAAGTGATTAGTGTTTGCAGTGTCTGTGACACTTCCTATAATAAACGAAGTGAAATTGCCTGAAAAGGGAAAATTAATATCATCCATTGGGGTGAAAGTTTACTATTCTGTCTGTGCCTGCATTGGTTGTGAATAGACATCCCTTCATTTTTTGGGGTCAAGATCCAAAAAGCCTGAGAGCCAGTTGGGAGAGAAAGAAGAAAGAAAGAGTTCAGTAGGAGAGAAAAGGAAATTTCTCCTCTAATATGTTTCTCTGGCCTGGAAACCAGTGTTTAAAATTCAATCTGTCTTCTGGGTGTTCAAGCACTCAGTGTCATTCTCACAAACGCTTGCATGCATGGAATCAGATATTGCTCTCTAGAGCAGGTAGAGCTACTGTGCATTAAGCCACAAACTCCTGCGAACGTAGTATTAATGCCTCGTAAAATATTCCAATCCATACAGTTTCCATTTGAAATGAATAGGCAGAATATTTATAGAAGACTCAGCAAACCCATGAAAAGTGAAAAAGAGTCAATTGCTGCATTGGCACATTATAGTTATTTTCCTTCTACTAAAAATATTTTCACTCAAAAGGGACGTCTCTAATTTTTAACTTGGGTCAAAGACATCAGCTGATTCTGGGTTGAATTCGTAGAAATTCATCTTCCATTTGACAATATGAAAACCCAAACCAACCACGATACCAAAAGTAATTTGGAGATGTGCTTTCAATCAGCAGGATGCATGAGCACGTTTCACTCCATTCTCACTAATGGATAAATCATTATATCATTATATTATACTGTATATATATTAATTATACAGTTTGTCATAGCTTGCACGACTGTGAAATATGTGTGGCTCAAGGCAATAAAACAAGGGTGTGTGATTTATTTTATGTCAAGGCACATTTAGCTAATTGACCCAAGTTTTTTCAGTTTGCTGGCCTCGCTGACTGCCTAGTGCTTTGACTGACCGGTGACTCAATCTTGATGAGGGCGATGTCCGATTTCTCGTCCACGTCTTTGATTTTGGCGTCGTAGGAGGCGCCGCTCTTTAGCTCCACCTTCACCCGGTGCTTGTTGGCCACGACGTGAGCGTTGGTCACAATCTGGCCGTCCTCCGACACCACGAAGCCCGAGCCGCTGGCCACAGCCACCTCCCGCTTAGAGTAGGTCATCCTGCAGGGGGGGAGAGGGAGGGAGGGAGGGAGGGAGGAGGAAAGAGGGGATTAGAGCACTGTTACTCACTTCACTCTTTCAACGTGTCTTTTCTGTTTCATTATCCCTGTCAGAAGACTCAAAACAAACTGAAAACACACCAAAATACTGCATGAGGTAACGGCAGTGTGAGAGTAGAAAGGCAGCGAAGAAAGGTTAGAGCATGCGAGCGGGTGAGTCCCACAGGTGAGTCGGCTTAGCATTTAAGTAGGTTCTGCGCAGGTAATGTTTTGGGAATAGGAGGAATATGTATAAAAGTTAAGTCAATTTGGCAGACAGGTATTCAAAGATGAGCCAGAAAGAGAAAGAACACAGAAATCCAGAGAGGAAGAGAAAGAAAGTAAGAGAGAGAGTGCAGCATTACCGTACACCCTAATGAAAACCCCTTTTCAAGCCAAGCTGAGACAGAAACAGGGAGAAACGGTAAGAAGCGACAGAGAGAGGATAAGAGAGCCAGTTTTGAGTGCGGGTGGTCAGGAGAGTAGAGTGAGAGAGAGAGCCATGGAAATGAAACAACTGAAGACTTTCAAAAAGGGGGTTTGCAGGCCATGATGACAGACAGGACAGAGAGGACACACGAGAAACATGAGGTATGAAAGAAGGAGGAGAATTAGACATAAAAGAGGATAAGAGACGGTGTGATGATGAAAAAGAAGAGGCACGTTGAAAGATTGAAGTGGAGAGCAAGGTGCCTGTCCGACTAGTGTGGTCTGGGTATTGCACACAGGTGGGCTGTAAATTCTGGTATGTCGCAAAGTTTGACACACACACACACACACACACACACACACACACACACACACACACACAGGTGCATGGCTCTTACTTGCGGTAGAGTTCAATGTGAACCACAGACGGAGCAATTCTCTCCACCACGTCGGCGATGAAGTTGTACTTGTGTCTTGGGCTGTCTGGGTTGTCCTGAACTGGAAATACAACACACACACACACACACACACACACACAGACGCACACACGTAGGATGTCAGACGGCTAAAAACAAACTGAAAACGCACCAAAGTACTGCATGACGTAACAGCAGTGTGAGAATAGAAAGCCAACAAATAAAACTGCTCTTTATCATAACAGACCAGGGAAAAGAAAGGATGACAGTCCATCTGCGGTTCAGACTGTCTAGGTCACACACACACACACACACACACACACACACGCACACGTATGCACACACTCATCCCTGAACTCCTAAACCTGGCCATAACCCTTGTAAATAAATACCTAACCTTTTCCCTAACCCTTACTTTAACCTAACCTTAATTATAATCCCAGGTCTCAATTTAAGCTCTAATTCTTAAATCATCCTTTTCCAATGTGAAAATTGGCACAAATACCCTCAATTCTTAAAAAGTCATAACACTTCTTATGTCAAGAACTCAAACTGGTCTTCAGAAATATAATGTGGCAAGTATACATTTTGTGTGTACTTGCCAAAATCACTGAATCACCCCTCCCACCATCCATCCATTGTGGGGTAAGTCAGGAAATGTTGACTGATTCACCAGGTAATTAAGTCCCACTCAGAAGACAGTAAAAACCCCATTTAACCCAACCTATAAATCAAGACTCCCAAGCTCTTTCTCTCTGTACTTTCCATTTTTCCATTCGTAAACCCTTATTTTGACAAGTACCTCAAACTATTTTGTCTCACAAGGGCCATTTTCATTCATTATATTCTCCTGGAGGACCCAAATTTGTGGAGCGCTTGTCAAAGGCGCCCATAAGCCCTGGGATATCATTGATTACAGTGAAGGGTTAAGGAAGAGAGAAAGACATTCCGCCTGAGGTGCAGTTAAGCTAACACAAGCGTGGAATGAGCACTGTCTTGCCGTCCTGGATGCCACTAAATTATACAGTATAAAGTCCTCAAAACATTTGTCATCCCGCAGGGGGAAAATTCTGGTATTCTGCACTCTCAGGATCACTTTCGTCTGTCTTGAAAAGTGTAGAGATGAATTATATCTAACAATCTCTATCTATCTATCTATCTATCTATCTATCTATCTATCTATCTATCTATCTATCTATCTATCTATCAACCTATCTATCTATCTATATGATTCATAACCTTATTAAACCTATTAACATATTAGGAATGGGGTTTAGTTTATGTTTAGGTTACTTTTTAAAAGTACGCAATAATAAAACACACATCAAGTAAAGTGATAGAAAGTGATGAAAGACAATGATAAAACACAAACTGAAAGACAAACCATATATTTACACAGGTGAGATTAAAAAAAGAGGCTTGTAAACAATGAATGGCCATTAATGAACTCCAAGAGGCTTACAAACAATACATGGGCAATACTGAAATAAAAAATCGAACCAGTTTTCTCCAAACCTTTACTTATTTTGTTCTGCTCAGCCTTGCCAATGTCCGAGTTGAACCTCTGAGCTTATTCCAAATCCTAACATCAAATAATTCCTTCTGATAAAATGAATACAAGTTTCTCCCCGCAGTAAGTGAGAGTAAGAGCCTGTAAGTAATGGAAAGGTTGTAGTCATTTTCCCCACGCTAGCTGCACTCTCCAGGGAGTGTGGTCAGCCCTGATAGGATTAGACAGAGAGGGCAGGCCCAGTGTCCAGAACCTGTGTTGTTTCTGGAGCGTCCGTACAGGTCATCCTCCAATAAACTGTCTCTTTCACTTCACTACAGTATGATGAGTGCTGGCTCCACACAAACACACACACACATATATGCACTCCCAAAGGCACAGCCATACAAGCGTACACATACAAAGCCATACATGCACACACACACACACACACGCACATGCAGATGTTAATTTGTTTCCGGACACACACTACTACCGCTGCGGTGCAAAAGAAACGATCGTGGACCTCGGCCAGGTGGTGACGATTCGGGGAAATGGGAAATCACAAAACAGATGTAGCGCGTTCCTCGGCTCGCCTCAGCGTTCGCAATGGCAATCCAGAGCCGGCCGGGCGATCGTTGCCCGGTTTATAGACAGTGACATATTGGTTCACACTGAGGAACTTGGACGGAGGTGAGAACGGCCGAAGTTTACAGCTGTAGAATCGAGTCGACAGCTAGACACAGTGAAAAGCAGCTGTCTCCTTAAAAAGGCCAGAAGATATTTTAATTCAACCCTCACTTCAAAGTGCTGAATGTCATCAAAATGTGTGGATGGAAAGTAGGGCCTTTCATGAGCTATCAGCTATTTCTGTTACAAAAGGATAGAGGATGACATCATGTCATAAGTGGCTATAAAGAGCAATATATATGATAAGTTGGCCAACGTGTTGCTTTTATAACATCTCTCCATCTGTCGAATTGTTGCCAAAAGTTGACTTTACGGGTTTTGCAGCTGAGAATTAGTGATTTACTTACTCACCTTAACTAAATGCGTAGAGTATATACAGTAACTGTCCTGCTACTATTCAAAGTATTAGTCATCTTCATCTAGACAAAGCTGTTATGAGACCAGCATGATAATATGTTTTGATGTTTCTATTGATTAATCTTCCTTCAAATTTAAAATGTGTGAGACACTATAGAGTTTGATAGACAGATAAACAGTGATGAATTTGGTTTAGGATGCTGTGACCCAAGAAAGACCCACAGAAACGCAGACACATATTGAGAGAGAGGGGGGAATCATGAGAAAGTGACCAGAGAGAGCACTTCTTAGACTCCCACTTTAGATAAGATACACTTTAGGATTTGGAACTCAGTAAATAAAATTAAGCATCAGTTATCAGTATTCTCATGTCAAATCGATTATTTTCTGCATTCAAGTCAGGTATTTGATGAGGGAAAATCATTCAAACAGAGGTTTTTAGGAAGCAAAGTTCATGTAAAGGCTCACACACACACACACACACACACACACACACAACCCCCACCTTACCCAAACACACATAACCCCCATACCCATCACCCCCACCCCACTCTACACACACTGACCCTCACCACAAGCCTCCTCGCCCAAGATCCCAACTCCCCCTCTTCCTCTACTCTCCCAGCATACCCGCTGGTTTACGGGCTCCTGCAGGCGGAAGCAGCCGTTCCTCATCCTCCACTGAAACTAGATCTGGCTACAGTACCTCTTCTCTTCTTCAGCTGCTCAGTAATCCAACTGCCATGCCTTGAGACTCAACACACACTATCCATAAACCACTTTGCTACTGTGGGGACAAAACCTGAAAAGGGAAAGTCATTCTTTGGTTGAACTGTTCACCGCTCTGCATATGCAGCCTGTGATGGGGGGAGGGGATGAGTAGGCATCACTTTGTTTTAAGGTTGAGAACCACTGCTGTAGTGGTGCTTGGAGAGTCACGATGATCACAGTCACTCAGCAATGTATAAGCTATTAGAAAAACCTTATAAGCCATTGATGTTGGCTCAATACAAGTTACAGATCTTCAATGACTCAATAGACATGAGAGTTATGACACTCCAGAGTAGGATCAAGAGCCATTTAGCTTTGATGAGGCCTGACTCTTCTCCGCAGTTACAAAGATATAGACAGTTTAGCATTGCTGTCATTGCCAAGACACATGAGCAACATTTTGAAGCAGCTTACTGTGCAATTCTGCAATTTACTGTAACCAACCTTATTTTTCCATTCCTGTTAAGGCAATGTTGCCCATATTGCCTCAAAAAATGTGCCCACACATCATCCCCCAATGCAGTTTGGATGTTTTTATGAAGAGTGCAGGTAGTCCTCCCTCTGTTAGTATAGAGTTGGTTGAGGAGAAGTATATAATTAAGTGAGGAGAGAGTACTAACAGCATGCTGCATAGAAAGATGTTTTGGTATTCTCTATTACAGCACCCTGTCATGACTCACCACCAGCGACATGAAAGAGTCTTTTTTCTGACACAGTAATAGTGAAGCCTTCAGACAAGTAACTATATAAGTACATTTCATCATTTTTAAACAGCTGACATCCTTGCAGTGGTATGGCCAATCCAAACCATTTGAAGTTTTATTGTTATACATCATGCCAAAATGGTGTATGAAGGTGAAAGTGATGTACAACAACTACTGTGAATGCACACAACACTCACAATGTTCCCGTCTTTAGAGGTTTGAAGACATCGCTCATTTGAAAACTTAAAACTTGCTTATACGGTTATTTATCTCAAGGCTTTCGGTGCACTGCAATTCAAAAGTTTAGTAGGTTTCATTGTGGCCCAACATTGACTAAGCTGGCACAAGTGTGATGACTTGATGGACGAGCCCACAGTGTGAATGGAAAAGAGAGCGGAGGGGGCAGAGAGGAAGTACTGTGGGCTTGGAAAGTGACATCAGGTTTGTTATGCCTTATCGGTGTGATCAGGGGATGGGAGCAATACAAACATGATGTTCCCCTGCTGTGGTCAGAATAAGAGTTAGAGGGGACACAAAAGAGCCTTTATCGGGCAGGGACTACTATGCCAGAAGCTGAAGCGGAGGTGGTCAGGCAGCAAGAGAAATGGAGAACTAATGAGTATGTGAATTATGGGCAATCATGAATCCTAGGCAGAGAGGGTGAACGGGAAGGAAAATATTTAGGGAAAGCAGACAGACACACAGAAACAGCAGCAGAGACAGAACGAGAAACAGACACGAAGACAAAAAGGACAAGAAACATGCAAAAAGATCTTAGAATATTAAGAGTGGTGCAGACAAGTCAGGGGAGAAGAATGTGCATAATCAGCACATACAAGTCACTAGGCAGACAGAGTAACAATGGGATTGTACACTCTGCAACAGTAGACCAGCAAACCCATAAAGACCAATGCCAGTCACTCACCAGCTATGAATTATATTGGGTTTTTCCATTGGATGAAAGTTTAAATGGACTATTAAAGCATATTGCACTCATCCTTATGCCAACACCTTTATTTGCTTAGATCTGCCTCTTCTGAAATTCCTCACATCAGCTTATTTCTGCAGCCCCTATATGGCATTCTGTGTCAAAAATGAGTCATTTAAGACAAATACGACCCAAAACACATGGCAAAATTTGACCTAAATTTCCTTGCCAAATCAAACAGCTTGCATAATCAACATTTTCGGAGTCCAGACGCAAAATGACATCATGCAAAGTGTAATTGCATGTGTTCTCTTAATGCGGAGCCGGGTTGCAGAGTACTGAGGGGCGCTCCGAGGGGCCGATTCTTTCTTTAGCGCGGGGCCCTCGAGTACCTCAACCCCGGTCCTGCTATCTGTCTGAGGCTGAGGCCAAGGCTGAGACATGGATATGATCACATCCTCTATGCCGGCCTCGTTACTAAACAAAGAGATACACACCTATAGACAGTCTTGTTCACCAATTGGTTCAACGGAGCCAGTCTGATATGCCAAAATGAAATGTGACTGACTCATTCCTTACACTGGAGCTATGAAAATGATCAATAGGCGCTATGGGAAATCAGTGACACCCACCTGACAAAAAACCCACCTCTAGGAAAGGCTTTGCCACCATTTTGCTGTAATCGTGGCACTTTCAGACATAGCTGCTTTTGATACAACTTAACCATTTAGATCAGTGTTTCTCAACATGGGGTCCGGGGACCACCAGGGGTCCTTGGGGGGGTTCCAGGGGGTCCCCAGCAAATTGGTGAATTGTTAAACTTCACCATTATTCCATTTACAAGAAGTGAACACAATTACAGAATGTAGAAGAAAGACTATTTTGATCATAGTTTCTCTGTTATCTCTCTACCTACAATACAGATAGTCATGGAATTCTGGACAAAATCATATCTAACAATAAAAATATTCTCAGATTTGGGTCCAAGAGACAAAACTTCATTAAATGGGGGTCCGTGGCCCTAATGTGGATTAAATTAGGGGTCCTTGATGTGAAAAAGGTTGAGAATCACTTATTTGGATAGCCTATATGCCTGACAAATGTGAAGACATAGTCTGCCTCATTGTTCTGCTGCGGACAGTGCTGGTGTCTTGCCTCACTGCTGCACACGCAGACAGTGTTTGATGTAGGTGTACACCTTGCCAAAAAATTTGGTCTACTAATTTTGTGTTTTCTCCACCGTCTCCTGCCTGTCTTAAACTGCCTTCAACAGTGAGGGAATTGTGGCTTTGAATCAGTGCCAGGCATTCCTTCATACGACTGTTAACCGTGATTCATGAGTGACAACAGAGAGAGAGAGAGAGAGAGAGAGAGAGAGAGAGAGAGAGAGAGAGAGAGAGATTCCTGGGACACAGTGAGTTTCCAAGCCTTGAGGTAAGTTATAGGTCTTTCAGGCAGCAGGTGTTGAAGTGAACTTCTCCATTCAGAACTGCACACATGGTGCCCACTTCAGATGGACATATGTAAAACACATGAATGCACACGCACATACACACACACACACACACACACACACACACACTAACATTGGAGAATGACATGATGTCTTTACCACCTGTACTTGTGTATAAGTGTGTGTGTGCAGTGCGTGCATGCATAAATGTGTGTATATCTGACCATTGATCATTCCTGAATATCCCTTGTGTCATTCTAAGACATATCACACACACACACATACAGCATTAATGATGATAAATGATACACTGATTAAATGGTACAGAATATGCATTCTTGGCTGGACTGTGCTATTTCATAGAGAAAGCAGTCTGAAGCGAAGAATGATGGTCTGTTTGTTATTCAGTTCCACTGATTATGATAACATACTTTTCACATGACCCTCTGATAAAGGACAGGTCCATGCTGAAACACTCAATCATACCAATTATTACAACTTTGGAACTCAAGTGCTCTTAATTGTCTATATCATTTTCCAAAACGGCTTTGAGAATTCAATTATGTTCTATTTAGGTTATACAGTCTTCCCCTGAGGCAGATCTTGGATTGTATTTTATAAAACAATCAAGAGGATTATGGCCATGTGACTCTATGCATACCAGAGATAATCCAAAGCTTTACATCAGGAGAGAGCAGCTCATGACTTCATTCAACCAGGCAAAACTTAGAATGGTTTTCTGATTGAGTCTAATTGTAATGCATGAATGAAGTGGCTCCGAAGAAGGGAACAACACATTTCAATAGTGGCCCTTGTTATGCTAGACACATGGGGGTTTTGTGCCGCTGAATGCAGCTGTATAACATCTGTGTGAGTTCAGCTCACAGCCGCCCGGTGCCCGGTGAGGATGCAGAGGGTCATGATCAAGAGCAATTTGTGAAGGTTCAAGGTGAAATACGGTGAAAAAAGACAATTTACGCACGTAAAGTATAGCCAATATGGACATGCTATGGCATATGACTGACCTAAAAATAGGTATAGGTATGTTTTTTTTCACTATAATTAAATCCAACGATCCCAAATAGAGAATGTATGAGAATAACTATTGTAATCACCCTCACCACCACAAATAAATACTAAATCAACAAAAAAAAATCTTCCTATAGCCTATACGGGACAAAATCCTAATCAAATGGGGGTAAGTGGCCTAATGTCTGTCTATCTGGGGGGTGCCGTCGCATGAAAACTCTAGTGAACCCCTGATGTGGCCTATACCCGGCTCAACCTGAGTGTTACCTTTTCCGCAGGCTCCCCGCTGAATGAAAAGAACAGGTGGCTGCTGCAGCTTCTGCGCCCGGTGGCTGACTCTCTTCAGCTCGCAGATATTCCGGTAGGACACCCCATCGCTCCCGCAAACGGGGTCGGCAGCTTTGCACGCGCAGGTCCCGCTCTTGCTTCTCCTCCTGACCGTGACGGAGTATCCCACCCCGCCGGAGACCGAGCACTCCAGCCCCTCTCCGCACACCGGGTCCCCGAGCTTCCCGCTGCCGCCGCAGGCTTCGCCCTCTCCCGACGCGCACACGGAGCAGCAGCGGCAGGCGTCGAGGACTTGTCCCGCCGGGCAGTCCGCCGGTAGCCGGGGACACATCGACTTGTCACACCGAGCGGGACATCCGATAACGTACCTGCTGGAGATCTGTGCATCTGCCGGTACGGACGCAAAGGCAACGGTTACGCACAGCAGGGACCAAAACATGATTCAATCTAAAAAGAAAGCTAAATGATGGACCTAAAAAAAAGTTTAATACAAAGTTTTAAAAAAGTTTTCTAAAAGTTTTCCAGTCCCTCTCTACTTGCAGTGTAATGGGATGTGAGAGCTCAGTAGTGCTGATGGGGGGAGTCGCTTCAGCTGGAGAGGCATTTAACAGAAGCCGCACTGCCACTGCGCAACATTACGCGACTTTGCGTTTTTGCTGGCACTGCATTTATAAAAGCAATACACTTTATAGACAATCACAACAAGCCTGGTGATTGGTGCCTATAATGTGACGTCCTAAACGGAAGAGCTGAGTTATTGATCTATTTCCAGCAGCCTATTTTAGTGAGAAGCGGACGGGGCGGCGGCTTGAATGAACCGTAGGCCTGTATCAAAAAATATCACAAGATAGAGCAGAATAGTCTATCTGGGAATAGAGGTAACATATATAAGCACTTTGTAACGTGTTAAGAAAAGTGCTCTATAAATAAAGTTGATTATTTTTTATTATACAGTAGGGCTATAATAAAAAGCCCTATACAAATACTATAGTATTTGCAAGTAACCATATTGCAGAAATAGTAATCGTGTTTTGTGTAATTAATAATAAATGGATCCTTTATTGATCTCCATAGGGAAATTATCCTTTCAGTTGCTTCCCTGCAGGGAGGTCAGGGAGGTCAGGGAGGTCAAGGTCATCTACAGAACAGCAGGTAGTTGCTCCTTGCTCAAGGACACTTAAGCAGGACGGATGTTTGCTGAAATGGGGCTTGAACCTGCCATAATTATTTTCAAACAAATACTAATAAAAAACACCTTGTGATGGAAAGAGCCAACCATAATGTTTTATATATTGCAGAGCGCTCCATGCATCCTGCAGGCCTATTTCCTACTTGTGTTTTTTACTGGTCCCTTTATGAATTAGTCACTCTTGGCATCAGCTCAAGCCTTATGGCTAATTAGGAAAATCAGCGGCGGAAAAAGGTTGGGCGGATTATGGGACTTCTGGAGTTAATGTGGCGCTTACACATAGCCTACATGTAAACAGTGAAAGTAATTCTAATTGAATAATTGCATCATTTCTCCATTCATTATGCTCTCCTCCCATTTCTGTGGGTTAACAGCAGCCAGCAGGCAGCCAAATAAACAACTTCTGACGGGAATATCCTAATAACTCAATCATGGCCAAGTGTAAATCTGTCAAAGTATAATCAAAACCATTTTGTCTCAGCATTGATCAGATGACTAATTGCCACTTATTTGTACCACATTCTCAATCAAAGGAGAATTTGTTTTCTCGAGACATACAGTATGTTAATCTTAAAAATGGTTTGGTCCATACATTGCCAACGTTAAGGGAGGAAATTCCAATGTTATAACTAAGTGAGACTTGGCCAGTAATAGGTGGTGTACAGGCGAACAACACATCTCTGTTAGGTTTAGCTGTCTGTGGTGAGCTATAAAAAGAGTCCAGTAAACAGTAGGCCAATGAATCAGTGTCATAAAGCGCTCCAACACAATGTGATTGATTATGGGCTCAGGGGTTATTTTAATGGCTCTTGGTTTTAATGTGGTGGCTGGATGCAAGAGACAGCTTCTCTGAGCCGCTGCTTGGGGATGGAGGGACTTGGGGGACGAGGCCCCCTGCGGCGCGCTGGAGCTTTGGCTAACACAAGCCTCTGTATCCAAGAGGCAATTAGAAAGAGGCATAAAGGGATGGAAGGGAGTCGTATTCTGTTAAAGACTGGACCGCTTTGTGCTGTAATGCGGAATAGCAAGGAGACAGGAGGAGAATGTCTTTGACCTAGAACCTCTGACTGAGTGGCAAGAAATTTTTTTTAATCAAAATGAGAAGGTACATTAATTTCTGTGGCAGTAGATTTGAGTAAACTGTCTGCACAAGTTATGGCGCCAGTATACACTCTGTTGATTGAGCTCAAAAAATGAATGAAACTGTTTAGTAGATGCAGCAGTTAACAAGACCCTCCAGCACTACCGGACCCATTACAGCATGTGATTTGCCCATGGAGGACAAGGGCATAGGCGCAACATGGTGGGAAAATATGCAGATGAAAACAACCTCATCTATAAGGAACACCCATTCTCAAACCAAGACCAATGAGCATAACCATGATCGGACAACATTGAGGTCTGTGTGATCTCTCCCCACCAGTCTGCATGTGCTGGCTCTATGGGAGGCCGCTGGGAGACCAACTGGGACTTGTGTTGTGTTTCTACGCTTGCAGCCACACCAAAGTCCCACTCCCTCCACTGAAGGCCAATAAAGAACTGAGATATACTAAGATAGATACTAAGATAGAGTGCTGAGATGTTGTTGCTCTCTCTCCTTTCTTGTCATCTGTTATCCACTTCACACCACCTTTATCATATCCCTAGTTCATACGCTGTTGACATTACTAGTGCTTTCTGTGGCCTCTATACACCACCCCCTCATTCATGTGCACACACACACACACACACACAATATACTGAATACATAGACAAAAGCCCCGAGTATGTCATAGCTCTATATCTGAGTGACTGGACAGGTATTACATAATTAGTTTTGCTCCATGACCAGCCAGCTGACCTCACTCTATAAATCCATCCACACTTATCAAGCCTGAGGCCACATTTGTAAGGAGCACCTCATAAGTACGGATGAAAGATGACTGCTTATTCACATTACTAAATCATCAGAGTCCTGGAGAAAAAAAAAGATTTTCCCATTGATGCTCATGTATTTCTGAAATTTGTAGTATATTTTTATTGGTTTGGCATGGTCTAACGGTCATAGATCATTTTCCACATATGGAGGACAATGTCAACTGTGAATTACAATAAAAAAAATGGATGCAAGGCTTTTGCAGGATGCTGACAACATAAAGAAAACTCCCATCCTGGTCAGTGCTCTGAATTCTACCATAGCATATCATGTGCTGCCTGATTCATTTGCCTTGCTTTGAGTCTTATATTTTGTGTTATCTTGTGATTGATCTTTCACTCTTTGCATTTCATATCATGTATGGATGTTTGCGCTGGCAATGGAATATATTTCCATTCTGATAAGGCATATTAGTGAAAGAACCTGTCTATTAAGCTATCTGCATGCTTTTGGAGGCAATGCAAGCATTAATTCAGAACCCTGTTTGTATTCAAAGATCATGGCATGTTGGTGAGAATGAAGTGCAGTGTGAAAATTTGCCCTTGTCACCACAAGAGGGCAGAGTGAGCCTTGCTGAGTGGAACCCACTGAAAGGAAGAGCTGTGTAATGCCAAAATGGTAAATTTCTAAAGCTCTCATTTCCCTCCACAGGTGAACAGTGTTCCCAGGAGATGAATGAGAGCAATAAATATTGAATAATAGAAAACCCGAGCACATTTTCAATGTGTTTATTTCTTTCAACTCATCCACATAATAAATAATGACAATTCAAACCAATTACACAAGACAGAAAAGGGTTGAAATAGCTTGGCTTTGTTGGGCTGAAATGAAGCAGGCACTTTTTAAACGGCTAGTTTATATTATTTTAGCAGGGCTACAGTGGATATTTTTTAAATAAGACCATGAGGCAGTTGCCTACTATTGGGTTAATCCTCACTATTTGGCAACACAGATACAAGGAACAATACCAGGAAACATCTAAAAGCATACCAAAAGAATAAACCTACAACACACTGACCCGCACACAGCTCTATCATCTCTATCTTAGTAACACACACAACACACAGAGCAGCCATGGATAAACAAAATCTTGCAACAGAAAGCCAATCTGTGGGGAATCATCATTAAAATGGTAGCATGCAATTGAAAAGTGTCTGAGCTTGAACTTTTTCTGTTAAACCATGATCCAAAATGTTAGCATGGTTCATATAATCCACTACAAACAATGGACTGCAAGTTTAGGTACTTCAGGTGCCTCTCAGAGCACGGGGCTGATCTACAATACCTGATCAGGCCGCATTGTTGTGATTTTTATATGTTTCTTGTGTACTTATTGTTTATATATAACTCTGCCATGTCATTCATTGTCATGAGCACTAGTCCACAAGGTCAAGTTTCACTGAAATGTACTTAGCAAAGTAATGCTAGGTCTGCAGTAATATTCAGAGGGTTGGATCAATGCATGTCCCGTGATAGCTTTCACAATTTTGTTTTTCTTGTGTGTTTCTACACAACAATCTCACTCTACTACCAGAGGGAGATTTGATGGTCAGCTTGCTAGAATTTAAAAACGAGTCACTTTTGTCACTAGAGACTCAAGTGTACTCTAGGTTGTAATCATGATTAACATTCGAACACTTAAAAACGCTTGAGGATACCACTGAACGATCTCATCCTCAACCCATCCACACAGTTTATAAACAATTTTAGATTTCACTGATTGAATTAAACATTAGCCAACAATTCAAAGAGACATTTTAGTCAAGGGTTTGGCAACTGAAAGATAATAAAACTGACAAAGTCATTGGTACCGTTACTGAATGTGACAGCGACCTAAAACAAGTGATACTCACTGTACACCAACTAAATGTGGCTGCAATACATCTGGTCTTACATACACACTTGGTCATACAGAACCAGTTTCACAGAAATGTGTTCACGACTAGCCCTAGACTCGCATGACCTTCCAATGATAATTTCCATTGAAATGAGGACCTGATCTCAGACTAGGCTTGACCCATAACTATGAAACTGGCTCACAATGTATTGCACAAATCCAGAGTGCTACAATTAGTGTATGAAAGGACCATACAATTTAGATTAGTACAGAGATTAGACAGGTGGTGAAAAGCCAGTCCTCAATTTGAGCACTGTTTTCAGTCATTAGGAAATAGCTTGCACCCTTAAAAGCTCCCTTATTTACTTGGCACAAAGTGGTTTAGAAAAATCCTCGGCCCCACAAATATTGTCGAGCAAATCTTTGTGTGCCTATGCAGGTTAAAATAAAGCTCTCTCATTGCATTTTAATCAGCATGAGTAAACTAATTTGTACTTTTTTTCTGACAACATCAACTCTAAGTAAATAAATAAGCCATTTTAATACAAGAGCAGGCGGGTGGAGAGGGGTGGGTGAATAGTGGGTCACCTTTGGCACACACAAGTGCAGCTCAGTGACGACCCCACTTTTTTTTCTTACACATTGACGGTGTCTCGAAGAGAGAATCTCAAAAGATTAGTTTGTGCTGTTGTACACTCTCGTCCACCATTAACTTTGGCTTGGAAACCAATGCCTGCTTTTCTAACACAAGTCCCCCATTGTGATTCCTCCTGATCTATGCAATTTCTTTGAATACCAGTCCAGATCAGTAAGTATTAAAACATCAGAGGTGAGGGCTCAGACCTGGCTGACCGGCAGGTCAGCGTCATCCAGGTCCAGGGTCGGTTCGGGCAAGAAGGGCCCAAAGCTGCTGCGCCGTCGCCACGGTGACTCCAGAGAGTCAGTGGTGGTCGTGGCGGACACGGGTGTGTCACAGGTCACTTTGCCAGGCGCGTCTCCTGCAGGGACAGGCGCGGCGGGGCATGGCTGTGGCTGGGCCGGGGCAGGAGGCTCATGAAGTGCTCGCTGTCCCATGCCAGGCTGCGAGCGTGTGCCGCACGTGACAGCAGCCCCCCACTCTGGGTAGCAGGGTGGCATGGCAGATATGGGCGAGCGAGGGACGGGGGGCCCCGCGGGACTGCGGTAGAATGTGGAAGGGGAGGAACGGCCACCGTGTTCCTGCAGCAGAGATGGTAGGAGGACACAGAGAAAACAAGACGAGTTTAGATATTGGTAAGACAGTGAATCATGTCAACTGTAGTTTATTTGTAAAGAGCAAAAGTGAGTTACAGACTCAGAGTTTAGCACCAGAACTGCAGTGTGGGGCCTGATGCAGCTGTAGTAGAGTTGGTGTTGAAGGTGGTAGGTGGTTACAGTAGGAGGCGCTGAAGAAGGTAGCATTGACAGAGTGGTGGTGGTATTAGTAGTAGTAGTAGTAGTAATAGTAGTAGTAGCAGAAGTAGTAGTAGTAGTAGAAGTAGCGGAAGTAGTAGTAGTGTCAGCAGACTATAGCTTGGTAGTGGCAACAGGTAGCAGAAGAAGAGCAGAGTGCCTTAAGAAGCAGTGGTTGGTTGCTCATTATTTCACAGCTTTTCACTGTCAGATTTCACTCTCTGAAAGACAAGATGGGGGTATGGAAGAAAGAAGAAAACAGAACAAGTAGTGAAAGCAAAAAAGGGTTAGCCATGGAGCAGTGGGTGAGATGTTGGTTAGACCAACATCCCAAATATAAAGCATCAAGATAGTCCAATACAAATAACTGTCCACGTTAAGGTGTTCTATTTTGATACAAGGGTTCTCCCAAACAGTGCCTGCGACTTTGCAGGCTTGTGAAACGTCTAATCAGTAAATCCACAAATTATCACTTTAGTAAGAGTAAGATTAGTGAATCTTAACAGTTCCCAAGCACCAACATGTGTCAAAATCCTGGGGAGAGCCCTGGATATATCAACAGATTTAGTGTGTCTGCAAATCAAAGCTGTTAAAACAAAGGTGTAACATTTAGTACACTGTGGTGTCAGACAATATGGAAACCTTCATCTTATTAATGTGTGTATGAGAAAAAGAGAGACGACATACAGGCAGCGAACAGGAGGGAAGAGGAGAGACAAGCAGGATGTCACACATCTAAGACAGGTACACAGCTGCAGCAGACTGCAGAGGTAGAGATAACAGGGCATGAAGGGGAGAGAAACAGACAAGAAAGAGTGAAAGACACACATACCAAGTCATAAAGACAGAGACAGAAACAGGAAACAGGCCTAAGATTTTCATGGTTGAGCTGGTCAGGTAGTTAGTGCAGTGGGTGTGCGTTTTGCGTGTGCATTGTACATGTACTGTATACTTGCACACCAAATGTTTCAATATGAGCATGTTACAGAGTTTAAGCACTGAGGTATCACCAATAATGACGAAGACAGGTGAAAACTATGCAAGTCAAGCTGTGAGAGTGGGAGGGAGGCAGTGACTGCAGAAGGTCTTTCCAGTGGTTATATGATCGTTATAAAGCTGTTTTCAGTCATTTGGGGAGGAGCACCTGGGAAAAAATATTTCTGAAAATGGCTCCAAGTATTTGAATGACTTAAGGTGTGCTTGATTTTAGTTGCCATGCTCCTGGCGACAGACATCACATGCAAGAGAAGCTAAATCAAGCATACCGCGTGTCTTATCAAATATGTGAATACATGTGAATATATGTGCAATGGGCCTAAACTTTGAGCTGAGCTGAAAGTGTGAAAGAAGAAAAAGAAGGAAAGCAAAGGAGGAAGAGAAGTAGATAAGAGGGGGAAGCAAGAGAAGGGGTGAAGGGAGGAGTGCTTGTTGGGTTGTCATAGCCATACATGGGGTGTGTTTGGTTCTTAGCAAAAGGAGCGTCAGATGTGCCATCAGATCCGATCCGCTCCCAAGACCTCTAAAACCAAAAACGGCCAGCCAGTGAGTGGAAAAACAGTATTAAAAAAGGTGAGCTTTTAGTTTAAAGGGGGGATTTAGAGGAGCTGACATACGTGCTGCTGCACTCCCCGATTCGGGACGTATACCTCTGTATACAGGGGTTTGACAGCCGTCTGGCCTGCCGCATCTGCAACAACACAGTGCAAAGCTGGATTAGAGCAGGGGGGCTGTCTGCCCACAGGGAGAGGAAGAGGAGGAGAGAATGTGACAAAGATAGAAAGGAAAAAAAGAAAAGGCATAGGAGAGCAAAGAAGGGGGTGAGAGAAAAACAAGAGCAAGAGTGAAAGAAAAAGACACAAAGGAAGAAAGAAAGAGGGAATGGTACAGAAACAGACTGCACAGAGGAGTAGATACTGATTCCACCCTAACCAGAAGGGACCTACTGCAGCAGAGGACACTCTTCCCTCTGCAGTCAGTACTAAGGAACTGGTTTAACCTCTCTCTCCTCACCTGCCAACGCCAACTGCCCGTGACTATGCATGTAGGACGCAGACAGAACTGATTAAGTGGTTCTTTAAAGTCAGGCCTCGGTGTATAAAACTTAAGTACTGCACTGTGCCACAGCTATTTGGCCCTGACTAAGGAAACACCACAAGCCATTCTTGATGCTAGAAAGTAGACACAGAAGAGAGTCTGGGAGGGGACAGAGCGTGCAGTAATCCCTCGCCCCGAGCTACACGGAGTGCAGAGGTAGAGCCAGGTCAGCCTCGCTCCCTCCACACGCAAGTTCAAGTCATGTGGCTGCAACGCCGACGTCAAAAGGGTCAAGTCTCAAGTTCCCATAAAGAAAGCAAAATCAGGTCAGCCTCGGATCAAGTCACGTTCTGGCCATCTTGGATGTCAGTAAGTGAATCAATGTAATGCACTTACAGTAATCTTTTGAGCTACAGATCACTTGTGTAGTCAAAATTTTAGGCAAGATCTGCCACTAACAGAAATTTGGCAAACTCTATGAGTTTATTCTTAATCACAATGTTAAATGAAGAGCTATGTGGGCTAAAGAGAACAGAAATTAACTTTCCTAATGATTTAGGCTGACTATACATACTACTGTACTATACTACTGTTCCCAAACATTCAAAGGGTAGATGTCAGGGTAAATTAATCTGAAACACACTTAACATTCAAAACAGATCACATCCAGTTCACAGTTTATTGTTGACATATCACTTTAATTTGGGCATTTGTGGCTGAGCTGTCTGCAGTGATTGCCCTAGGCTTGCTTGACAAACAGAAATATGAAAATTTCAAATGTTTAGCCCCCTCCCTTTGAAAATACAACTTTGAATGTAGATCATGAAAGTGATGTGCCCAAAGTCAAAACACATTCTGTCTGCCACAATAACTTTTTACTCCCAAAATTATTATTGCATGCTGTTTGTAATACATTTTCAAATGGAAAGTCCTGGAGGTAAACAATAATCTATCTTTGCAATGCTTGGGAGCTTGGACAAAAAATTTAAAAGAGCCATAATCAGACAGATGTGCTGCTGTGAACATTGGACTAGTTAGGCTATTGGTTGTGTAGGTGCCTGATTGGCCAAACAGTATTGTTGTTTCTTTTCTCAGCTCTAGCAGGGTTATCATACCTCGGGTCACAAGTAAGTCTCAAATTACGCACATGCAAGTCTAAGTCAAGTCTGAAGTAATTTCCCCCTTTCCTAGGTATGTCTCAAGTCATTAAATTTGTGACTCAAGTCCGACTTAAGTCTAATCATAATGACTGAGTTTGAGGTACTGTGCTGTAACTGTACTGTAGTGTGTGTTACGTACTGTGGCAGCAGACCTCCCAGGCCCCCGCTGGGCCACAATGGCCCCTGAGACGGCCTTGATCCAGCTATGCATCTCCTCTGGACTGTCCGCCTGGTGAAGAAAGAGAAAAGAGAAGGAGAGAGCAAGAGTGAGAGAGAGTGTGTGGATTGGAAATTAGAATGACACAGATGAGTGTTGGGAAGAGAAACAGACAGCGATGAAGACAAGCAGAGAGGGGTGGAAACTGCAGTGTTTAGCCTGAGCATCATGGCATGGTAACATCTGATGAGGGATGTGTGTGTGTAAAAATCTACATCCCATTTACCATGGGAAATGTCCTCTTACCTGTATATAAAAGGTCCTAGATGTAGTGACGACTTCAAACAGATTATCGCGCATCATAATGTCACTACAACAAAAGAAGAAAACAAAAAGTCAGATTATATCTTACTCATCTTAAAAAAAACAATCAGCGTAAATCAGTCACAAGGAAACGCTGTATTCCCCTGGATATTAAAAAAAAAAAGTTTTTGGAGGTTTTGTACAATAGGGTAAATGCTGAGACTTGTTAAATACCTTTGTTTGCACTCCTGGACTTTGTGAACTTCCTTCAGTGGAATCATTCTCAGAGGCTCTTTCTCCTGATGGCAAGCAAGGAAAACACAGTGTAGAACAAGCAATGAATGGACCACAGCACTGATCAATATTGAAAGATGCCAAAACTTAAAGGAATACACAGGCCCGTTTTTACAGACTACTGTCTAGTGCAAGTTAAACGTCTTTATTTGTATAGTAAAAATGCTTTTCATACAAATTTGCCAAGATGTTGCTTGATAAATGAGGCTGTCTTGCTTAGTTTATTTTTTGTTTCACAGGGATAGCAGGCAGCCAGAAATAGCAGACTGCTAATTCTCAACTTTATTCCCTGGCGGGTGTAACTTTCTTGACCTGGCTATTTGATACAGCAGACAGACAGAGAGTCTTCGTCCTCGGGCCCTGTTGATGGCCAAATAGACACATAATGCTGTCAAATAAGGGCAGATCCTGACGAGGACAGGTCATGGGACACACCATATCATCTTGAGGAGGGTCTGAGCCTGTGTGTGCGCGAGTGAGAGAGAGGCCAAGGCAGGGTAAACAAGACATGCTAGGACATGTGAAGTGGAGGCACCGAATTCCACTGACTGAAAATGAAACATGTCAGAACTTGGGAGTGTGTGTTTGGTGTTACTCTGCCTTAGACTGTGTAGGTGAATCCAATCCATGTGTATCATCAATAACAGGCATTTATTGAAGGCTTCCAAGAGTTTCATCAAACTTAATTACCAGATCTGATTTGAAGTAACTCATTGAGTTTTCTTCCAGGAGGAAATATCGTCGTTTCCAGTTTCTCATCTGGAGAAAATAGAACAAAATATGAATGTTAAGACCTTTTTGTATAATTTCCTGGCAAAAGACAATCTCTCACTGTTGACAATTTGCTACACTAACAAAAGCAGCACTCTTATTACAAGTTCCTACAGATTTCACAGAGTCTATTTATGGAGTGGGCAGTCCCCTATCTTTGAGTATTTTATGAAGAGAGACACATGAGCAGATATGGATAGGTACAACAGCATAGCATGAGTCAGAATTCAAACCTATGGAGTTGGTAGTGGTATGTACATCAGCTGAATGAGCCACCAGGACGCCCCCTGTTCCAGTAGGTTTTTCTGGAGTCCGCCTCCTTAAAGCTCAATGCTGCACATTCCCCAACAAAAGAACTACAACTTCTAAAAGTACTGACCTAGGATAGATAGGTCAGGCCACATGACCTTACACAGTTAAGTCTGACTTCAGAAGTAGATTTCATGCCAAAAGCACTCTCTATTCTTAGATGCTTTTAGAATAAGCACCCTGAATCAGAACTTTTCTAAATGGAACCTGAACCCCAAGCCTAAACCCAAACCCAAGCCAACCCAGACCAACGCAGAACCCAGGAACTCACCACAGCTCCTTGCTTGACGCAGTAGCCAGACTTGATGACAGTCTGCTCCTGAGCCGGCCTGCCCAGGAAGTACGGCAGCTGGCTGTGGGAACGCCGCAGGGCCTCACGCTCCGGTCCCTCTGCACCATCACCCCCTTCATGCTGGAGGGTGAAGCACGCCGTCACAAATACAATCCACATTCAAGTTCCAACAACATTTCAAAATACAACAAGCGCAGATTATGTCCAGTCCCACGATACATTTGCGGTTCTGCAAGCTACAGCTCTCTAGCTAAAAACAAAAAGTGTAAATATTGGCCCTAATCCATGTTAGACAGGATTGTGAACTGTGACAAATAGGTCTATAATTTGGTTGATATGCATTTTCATTCATATACAGCCCAAATAAGTAAAGAAATAGATAACAAAGGAGATTTTTCATCAGATGTTGACATGAGCAGATACAGTAGAAAGAGTAATACTTTCTGATTGAGAATATGAGAAGATGATTGTGGGAGTGGTGTTAAAACTCGCAGCTAAGGTAATAAAAGATTAATGAAGATTCATAGCCAACGTTCAATTTTCACAATAACAGAACTTTTGTTTCCTTTTATTAAGGAGATACTGTTCAATAAACAAACATGATTTGAAGAAAATATTTTCTTCGCCTATATCCTTCCATCTACTTACTGTAAATTACACTTTGTTTGATGTTCCATACCGATGTTCCATGTGTGATGATAAGTTTTGAAATGTGGCAAAATCTCTGGTTTCATTAAGTGTGTGTGTATGTTTCCCTGCAGGTGCCAAAGTCTTGCGATGCAATACCTTTTTAAACATTGTGTAAATGACTAAATAATAAGAGTGTAGGTGTGTGTATGTGCTCAAACATGTGGTGCAGTCCATGTGTGGGTCCATGTGTTTACCTGTGTCTGGGTGATGATGGGGACTCCTCCTATGATCTCTGTCTTGTAGGAGACCTGTTTCTTGGGTCCTACGCCATCCAGCAAGGGCTTCTGGTTCTCTGCATTCTGCTGGCCATCAGTCAACTTTGGCACCTATAGGAAAATACACGCACACACAAGATTGACTTAATCCACCCACATATTTTGAGACGTTGCAAAACTTTTTTATCAACACACAGAGGAACGGAAATGGAGGTTTTGTGGAATCCAGTTCCACGATGGAAAATACCCTTCTCCTCCTTAGTTTACATTCAGCCAATAACTTCTATATGTGCAGAAGTTCACAAGCCTTTAACTTCACATGCAACCACACTTTTTGCTAGCCATTTCCTTTCTGGATGGTTAAGGCTCCGTGGAAAACAATGGAAATACTCCTCTTTCCCTCAGACCGTGGTAACATTCAATATAACAATACAGCATCCTGTTAGTCATGCTCTGACTCACTCCTATCTGGTTGCTAGACAGTCCACTCATTCATTTCTACAGAAAAGAAAGAAATAATGGTTGCTCCAAGTGATAAAAATCAGAAACAAATTAGAACAGTTGAACAAGGCATGGTTTTTCCTTTGTGTATGTGTGTCTGTCTCACAGTGATCTTGGTGGCTTTATTGAGAGCGTTGACCCAGTCCACAAGGTCCTGCTGATCGTTGGCCTGCAGGAAGAACTTCCTCATTCCTGCATTGATGACTGATAGATGACAAAAAGAGCAGTGAGAATAATTGTACAGTGGGAGAAGGAAAGAAAGAAAGAAAGGCATAATCACGCCTCTAAAACTGTATTTTATCCAATACTTCATTTGATCCATTCTGTGTTTAATTTAAATACCATGGAACACATTACTAGTACTGAGATGTGCTGCGGAGTGGGTGTTGACTAAGTGGGCTGTCTGCCCGTCTGGTGTAGCAAATACGACGGGGCGTATCGAGAGCACAGCTCCATTGCCGTGGATGTTTCTAGAAGTGAACAATGACTGAGCCAAGAGCAGCCTCTCCCCCACACTACCAGCAACACACTCTCTCCAAGTGGATGACCTAGCTGGAGTCAGCATCAGCCACCTCAGTCTACACCCACCTACCCACTTCTTACCATGATGGGGGGGGGGGGGGGGGGGGGGGGCCTCAAGGCTAGCACCAACTCTCTTTTCAGCGCACATCTACACAGCCATACGAACACGAGCATACACCATTATCAATCACAAAGAAGTTTTTAGGTCAAACACTGATTAGCTATGATTCGGGATTCAGGAACTGAAAGACTTCATGTCTCCCATTCTCTCTCTAGCATAAATCCTTCAATCTACCTCCCTCTCTTCATTCTCCTCCATCTTAAACTCTGCGTGTGTCTCCTGTATTTCCCTTCTACACCATGGGAATAAATTACCTTAAAGCTTGACTGGTAAGTCGGGGGAGGCGAGCTGTAAAAAGCACTGAAAGTTCAAACTTTGTGGCACAATGGAGATCATTCTTCCTCGTGTGTGTGTGTGTGTGTGTGTGTGTTTCTCCAATTCTGGCCCAGCTCTTGGACACATGCAAGACCTCACTCTTTCTGTCTTCCCTCCCTTGTACATAATTCTCCCTGGCTGTCTCATTCAGAGGACCAATAAGAACGAATCCGCTTAGTCCAAATGTTTATTATCTTCGTAACTCTGTAATATTAAGAAAATAGAGACCAATCTGCAGCCTGAAAATTGCCTATAAAACATGACAAAACAGGGGGAAGTGTCACTATAGGTCTGGTTTGGACCAGCAGAGGCCGGAAAGGATGAGAAATTATTTTAAAATGAACATTTGTTAGGCATCACATGGTCGAATCTTTCAAACTATAAGACAATGCTTTGACATTTTATGAAATATTGAAGAAACAAGGGTTTAAAAGTGCAGTAATATTCAAATCTGAAAGAATTAAGACCTAGTTTTATATTTGCAGCATCTGGCTTAGCATTCCTTGACTAAACAGCACACTGTAGGGCTTAAATGGGTATGCTGTATGTTTGGGATGGGTCAACTTCTTGGTAGTGGTGATAATGTGGCGGTCTCAAGGGCCCTGTGAATACTAATCTGGGAGGGGGGGGGTATCAGATCTGAGTCAGAGTTACGCACTCACAAAACAATGTGTGCTGCTGAGTAACGCAGCCGGGCAGCAAAGTTCACACGACAAACAAACGCACGCATCCTGATCTCTCCAACACACATGCACACACACAGACCCATATCCATCAACCATAGACTACAATCAAGCCTCTCTTTTTTTACTGTAAAGCCATCTGGAAGCATGACAGCCATTCTCAAAGTGTTTTTTTTCCAGAAAATGCCAATTAAGATTCCTTTTAAGTCATTACATGAAGGGAGAGGGGATGCAGCAAGAATTGTAGATATCAGCAGAACATGTGGCACACCAACGGCCGTTTAAAAATATCCTCATGCTTTTCTGAATCGGGTTCCGATTAGGATGTCGGTATCCTGTTAAAACCTCAACAAAGTAACTTGTGTTACACAGTCATGGTAGTCAACTTCATATCACACACGAGTGTTTCCTGCTATTGAAGGAGACAGGGGAGGGGGAGGAGGGGGGTGGTAAACAATAATAAGGCATGGAGGTTTGTTAGGGTTGCTAGGGAATGATGGCTCATGTTTATGCAACATTCTTCGTTCCTCTAGTCTTCATCACATAGGGACAGGAGGCAAGGACAAATATCAAGACATATTACATTTATCGGGCTCCAAAAGGTGACGTTACGCCGCGTTACATTCTGCCGTGAGTCACCATCTTTAGAGGATCATGTCGTGATCATTCTGTGATCTTTATGCTTCTAGTTGACTGAGCTTACATGTGTGATTAGAGTTGTCGTGACGGTTGGGAAGTCCTGTTGTGTTAAACCCTGCCAAAGAGAACAGTGACTTTCTTGACAAACTGTTGCCAGGTGACATGATATTGGCAGATCATGGTTTTGACATTAAGGAGTGTGTGGGAATAATACATGAGGTGAAGATCTCTTGGATTCTTGGACAAGGCTGTTACTGTTTGCTGTGCCCTTACAAATATGTGTTTAGACAATCGAGAAATCAGTGGAACCAAAGATGTTAACTATATTCAGATGTTAGAACATCTGTGTGACTCCTGCAGCCACTCAGCAATGAAATACTGTCCTAACAGTGTATTTTTCATTAAATTTTTTTGAGTGTATTTAGGATCATTAGGATGATAGTATCTGAATGGCAAAACCAATCCTAAGATTGCTAAGCTTGATAAATATAAGCCCAGATCATCACCTGCCGCAGCGTCCTGCATCTTTGTGTGTTGGCTAAACAGCCAGTGTTGAGCAGGGCTTCGACTGGCTACCTGGTCAATGGAGGGGAAAGCATGTGGAGAGCAATGCTTGACCCAGGTTAGAGGGCGGACAAGGACAGCAAACATTCGTCCCTATGGTTATGGTGAGTGTAGCCAGTTTGGTCAATATGTGGTTACTCATGCCAGCGCTATTGATGTTTGAAACACACTGCTGCAAGGGGGGAATCTAAGAGGAGATCTTGCGGGCAACAGTGTCTACAGGGTTCCTACAAAGTTTTGATTTAAATGCTTTTACTCGACCTTGGTTGTTTGAATGGATTTGAAGACCTTTGTTGGTGTTCAATATGATTCATGCTGACAGCCATACTGTCCAGCCCCTATTAGCTGCATGATGTCACTCCAGAAATAAGGACTATTCTTCACAACAACAAATAGGTGACAGCTGGTCTAAACCCACAGACAAAGTATAACAAATTACAAAAAAAATGTTTTATCCATATTTAAAAAAATAAAAACAGCCAGAGAAATTGGTGAATTTGTTTTCCCTACATTTCCAGATACTTCGTATGACCCCTGTTTCTAAAAGAAACGATCAAATCCGTTTGTAATGCTCAGAAATGGAAAAACAGCAAGAGAGGTTATGACAGTGTGTGTATTCTTACCAAAGCAGAACTCTGCCTTAGGCCTCAGCTTAGTCGCATCGCTGACCTACGAGGAAAGAGGACATGGGTCACGGTTGTCAACTACCAGTTCACCGGAATAAATCAATTCTATTTATACATATTCTTATCAGGTTAGTATCAGATAAGCTGTGGTGGCAATATTTTTGCTTACCTTAGAGATGTAGGTGAGCTTGAGGGAGCCAACACAGTCTGCACCAACAGGCAGGTTCTGTGCAGAGAAGAGCAATGGGTGAGAAACAAAATTGTTGCAAAGGAAGGAAAAACATAAAAATAGCAATTCAAAATAAAAATAGTTTGTTATGGTAAGAGCCTTAGCTGTGGAAAATAGCAGAAGGTGATATAGTGGGAGAGTGAAGCAAAGTGAGTCAATATATATACTATATATATATATATATACTTTGAAGTTAACTGTCATGGAGTGCAGCCAATGTCTTGCCGTAGTTTTGAAACTAGGAGATCTGGATTCAACATCATTAAAATTTCAGTTTTTTAAATCTATAAAAAGAACAGGACTGAATAATTTAAAATATCTCCTGCCCTACATGATTTATGAATAAGTAATGTAACAGAACACTGACAAATACAGCGTCTCTACCCAGCATGATGTACAAAGGTAAGTGTTATGCTCTAATAACTGTATGCACACCTAGGGTCACAGAGCACAAAAAGATTGCCACTGTGGTCACTGCAAACATCAGTGCTTACAACTTGGACCAGAATGCTGGGATCCAAAATGCTAACATGTGCTTCCTAATTGCTATCAACTAGTCTGCATAATGCCAGTTCTCCCCTCCTTGTGAGGCTGTGCAGTGAGAACAAGGTTAGCCTGTATTTAGCTTTGTGTTCATATTGCATGCAGACAGCTTAGCTAATGTTAGCCTTCAGTTAGCCTGTAGTTGCATGTGAAGTGCTCATCCAGATTGCTAACAGCTAGCCAACCTTAGCCTCTGTTTTTAGCTGTAGGGCGCCCACGCAGCTAACTAACATTAGCTCATCTGTAGTTACCTGTGGGTTGTCTATACAGTTTGCTTAAAACTATGCCTCTGCAGTTACCTGGACGTCTTCACCAATCACATAGCTAAGAGCTAAGCTATCATCACCCTGTGTAATTACCTGTGGGTTGTCCATGAACCAGACCAAGCTGCCCTGTTGTGTGTCCAGTATGAAGTAACGACGCAGGAACTTGCCGCTGCTCTCGTTCTCCTCGATGTCCAGGAAGCCACAGATGCGGTTCTGCCGGTCCACATAAGGCATCTCGGCGCCGGGACATTCCCTGGCCCACTGAGGCCAGGACTGGAGAGGAGCAGGAGAGGAGGAGGTGGTGGTAGGCAGTGGGGGCAAACGGGAGTGGGAAGAAAATCCTGAAGGGAAGACAGAAGAAAGTGGAGAGGGGGATGTGTGAAGAGGGAGGGAGTAAATGAGGAATTTCAGTGTTCTTTGTGGTGAGCCTTGCCAGCTTCTCCCGCTCCCGCTCTCTCTCTCTCTCTCTGGTCTCTCTGCCACCTGGAGCTCGCCACACTACTGCCTGCCAGGGGATCATGTGACACAAACCACAACCCCGCCTTTATCCTTTTATATCAGCCTCACCCACTCTCTCACTCTCCTGCTCTTTCTCCCAGTCCCTCTTTCCTCTAACACTCACCGTCCTTTTTCACTCTCTCTGCTATCTCCTCCACCCACCCTTGCTGGCTTGTTTTCTTTCTCCCTCTCACACTCTTTTCTCTTGAAGTCATCTCCTCCCTCCCACTCTCTCCCTCTCTCTCATCCCATTTGGCGAGCCTCTGGCCAGCCCCTTCTATCCCCTCCCTCCACCCCTCCACAGCTGAGACCAACTTGAGCATGGTCAAAAAAAATAAAAAAATAAAACTGAGCTCAGCCATGTTCCACACAAAGCAACAACGCAAACGCCCTCAGGAGCTGTCTGGGAGGGACTGAGCAATATTTAACCTGCTGGGGGCTGACAATAACACACCTCACAAACCGACTGTGCACTGGGAATCTACAGAACAGTAAATGATTAATGTGTCTCTATGTATACATGCGTGTGTGCGCATGCATGCATCTCAATGTCAAACCTGCGTGGGTGGGCGTAGCAATACTGTGGGCATATTGTTACATTAGCCTGTTTAAGCTGCTGTCATTTTGGGCTGAGCCTGAAATATGTGAGTGAGATGGGTCTTTGGAAAGCAAAGATAAAGACTCTCTTTCTCCGGGACATTATGAGCGCTGTGTGGGCGGATGGGGGCAAAGCCGGGACAAAAGGCCTGGTTGTTGTGCATGGACTCTGGGCTGAGAGCATCACGGTTAGCCCCTGCATCTACCGAGTCATCCCATTTGACACACACAGGCATGAGAAAGGAGCAACACTGTCATGGCTGGTTACATGCATGCTAAACAAACACTGATTATCATGTGAGAGTGAGAGAAGGCTATGTAGAGTTCAGTGACTTTGTAAATGAGGTGCTTTGGACATGTGTGCGCCTATATGTACACATGCATGCTCATGCGTTTATAAGTGATGCACAACTAAATTAACTTTTCCTGGCGTAAGAGACACCTGGTGCAAAACAAAATCCAAACAAGCTAAATAAGCATCAGCTAGGTACCTCTCAATGTAGCCGGGCCAATTGGTGGCCTACTTTCACACAGCCCTGTGGAAAAAAATAGGTAGGCTAACCTAATTCACATGATGGGTGAGTCCTAAACCCAGCAAACGACTGCGAAAGCAAGCCATGACAACATGACGAAGCCCCTCAGATTGGGAGGATGCTAGACTCCATGACAGGCAACATTCAGTCTGGGCTCACAAGGGAGAAGTTACAGAGTACAAGGGCTTGCTGTGTAATGCATGAGAGAGAGATCGAGTGCGAGAGAGAGCTACAGAGAGACATGAGAGAGGGAAAGATAGATGAATAAGAAAAGAAAGAGACCAATGAAGAAATGCAAAGTGAGAACCAGAGGACAGCAGAGAGACTGTGGACCAGCAGGTTAAAGGTCAAACTCCAGAGAAGGTCAGATAAGGGTGTGCTGTACTAGCTGACCAGAAACTCTTCCTAACTCAAACATGCCTCCAGACACTCACTCACTCTTCGCATTTGAAGGAGGGCTTTGTCCGCCATCACATGGCAACCAACTGGCCACACAGGCCAGGTCATACAACACCACAAAAGGGCCAGCAGGATCAGGAGATGGTCAATGTTTCCCTTTTATGGTCTTATTCGCGGCAGCCCACTGCTATATCAAACAGGGACCCAACAGATGCATTCCCAAACTGACACGATAACATATGTTTTGTTTGTTTATGGCATGCTTGCTGGTATATTGCTTGTTAGAAGTATGTTTGCCGGTATGCTGATTTGTTAGCATGTTGATATATTGGATTGTTAGTGTTTGTTTGAGGCATGCTTACTGATATATTGTATGTTAGTGGTATGTTTGTTCTGGCTGAAAAGAAAAGGATATCAGCTGAGATCCAAATATGGAAATCTAGGCTATCTTATGACTGAGACAGGAGTTATATATCATATGATACAGCTATGGAAGTCGGAGAGGGGAGTCATACAATGTTCACTACTCTTGGTATAATTTTTTTACATTCCTAAGCTTGTTGATATAATTTGGTTTTTGAACTGCTGAGCAGGCTGTTTCAAGTCAGCAGGGTCAGTCATCCCATTTGCCTTGTTGTTGAGATCAACAGCAAGTTTATAAATGACTGGGTAACGTTGGGACCAAGGGATAAACCTAACTGTAGGCACATTGTAGTGTAGGTGACTAGACCTACGTTTGATGTTAAGGGGAGTGGTTTTGGGACGCCAGAACTTAGTGTTGTGCCTTTTGGAGGTGTCGTGAGCCTAATTCAATGAAACATCTGTGATGGGAGGCTCCCACTTGATACCCACACTCACACACAATCCCATAACATTTAGATTAGGTGGCTAATGAATGGTGCTGCCTGTCTGATGGTCTAGATTTATGACGGTGTAGCTTAATGTCCTCTACGGTCACTACTAGTAGTTAGTAGATCATTTTTATACATCTGAATTGGCTTCTGTATGGATGCTCGCCTTGAATTATGGCGCAAGGGCTTATACAACATCCTGTGTTTTGGTAAATGTTAACAGTATTTGTTGCATTGCATACATTAAATTGATTGCTTGACTCTGAATTGCTCGCCCACCCTGGCCTGTTACCACCACAAATAACTTGATGCGTGAGAAATACAAATGGTGGAGTCCAATATTTAATTCGCCAACCACCCTCACTATTTTACCAGCTAAGTTGATTTAGAAACTTCACTATGGTTGGCAGCCAAAGTGGCTGGTAGAGTTAGCCAAGCCAAAAGGTAGGCTAGAAGGTTTGGCACATGGCTGGTGTTAATTTCCCAACCTGGATGTAAGAGAGGGTGGGGGAATTGAGTTTGAGTATGATAATGTAGCCTTGGGCCAACAGAATGGTCTGCCTCCAGCTCCAAGACAACTAGTCTACCAACTAAGATGGTGGATGATGAGTGAAATGAGCCATATTGAAAGGACAATGTGATGGTCCTTGTTTTCATCGGGCCCCTGGGTATAAGAGTTTAGTTGAAGGGAGACCCTCACACTAACAAGCCCAGTCATGCTGCTGCTGCCATGAAATCTGACTTCGGACACCAACTACAAAACTCACTCTCTCTAACAACAAAAACTAGACAAGACTGGCTAGGCCATAGAGGGAAGGGAAAGTTTAGTTCTCAATTCAGAGTTACTGTATTAAGTCAACAGCTTCTGAAATGAGATTGGGGCTTTCAATCATCGATTTTCAAATTCGACAAAGGGGTTTGGCAGGCAGGAAAATCATTTATTTCCCTCACTTTTGCCAGGAGGATGCTTTTGGTAATTTGTGCTAACAAGAAGGCTTTCTAACAAGACTCCTTCTCTCGCATTGTCAATTGAACAAAAGTTAGTTGACAGCATCCTGTATGCTTCTGTGAATGAATAACTAATGTTAGTTCTTTCAAACAGCTCACAGAAATAAATCTGGCCAAACCAGAAAGGATCAATGGCAGCCTAGGTCAAAAGGCAGGAGTTCTTCAGGTCTGTCCAGTTCAGCTGAAAAGAGTCCTTTCTGGTCACTCTGGCTCTCAAAGTAGCATATAAGGCCTGCAGGTTAGGCAGGCTTTGGCCTTACACTTCAATTCCTTAGTAAGGCCTGGTCCTGTCTAATACAGAAATATGCTGGTGGGTTTTAACATTCCCAAAACTCGACAAAATGAAGATGCCTTTAGTTACTCACCGTGCAGTGTTAGCAACGTTAGCTGTGTCTTACGTTAGCAATACAAACGACTTAGCCAGTAAACTTCCACATTCTCGCACGATAGCGTACACAGACGGGGAAATCTCAATCAAATACTTTCTAAGGTTACCGTAGCTAGGTGTGTTACAATGAGTCCTCGGTGTTGTGGGTTGTCCACTGATGTAGCAATAACCTAGACGTGTTCAGGGTTAATCTTTAGTCTTCTACTATCTAGCTAACGTTTGGCATTTCGAAAACAGATTGTCACAACACGCTCAAAACATTTCAGCTAGCAGCATCAGCAACGTTGGCTTACTAGCCTTAGCTTGGAAACATAGCCCACGTTAACCAGCTAACGTTATTTTACTGCAAACCACACAACTTGTAAAACAGTTCACTAGTTACATTAGTTTATCACCTCAAACCTGCTGTTCCTGTATTGTAGCAAACGTTACAAACAAGAACACTATGCTATTGTTATCTACGTAGCTAGGCAAAGAAGTTTTGTCACACACATAGCTACCACTAGCTACTAACTGTTAGCTAAGTAAACTGTTAATTGGCAACTTTACCTGTGAGTAACATCAAAACGGTAGCTAATTGACTAACGTTAATTGAGCTCAACGATTCGGACCAGCTTACCCAAGTCTTGCCTTCTCTACTGTAATACACTGAACAGCCGTTGGTCTCGATGTTGTTGGATCTCTCCTCTGCCTCAGCCCATCTCCACTCCGATCCAAAACTGAGTGCCAGTGCGGCTGCTGCTGAGTATGAAGCAAAGATGGTCTGTGAGTGAGAAGATGAATCACTCAATGGTAAAAACTAGCCCACATTTCGGTCTGCAAAAGCGGGCGTTATTGACAGTCACGCATGCGCTCTCTTCCTGCACTTTTGCCTCACAGCCACACCTCCATCTCTGGAGAAATTCAAGCTGAACAGTTAGTTAGTTAGAAAAGGGCGGAGACGCTAGTGCTCACCTGTGTATTGTCCTATTTTTACTACTACAGCCTTAAACATACCATTGCATCCTGTTTTTCAAGCTAAGAAGCTGTAATGGCCTCATCATCATGATGTTGACAACATAGCCTACTTCTACCAAAACTGAAGTTATCATCCATTTTTATTGTTAGCATAGCTAAATTAGGAAAACTAAGGAAAATTGTTTCTACCCGGACAGATAAACAAACCAGAGGTGCTGTTTATGTGCCCCAGGTTTCCTTGCGAGAACCACACATCACTTTGTCTAAACAACCCTACAGTCTGTAGTAGCCTAAAGAGTTTCTTTAATGAAAACCCTTTTTGTACAGACCTGGTAGAAACCTTAGATATCTGCAACAGTGGGCCATATCCGGTCTATGGCCATAGCTCACAAACTTTACAGATGTTTGTGGTACCCAGAAAAAATGAGGCAGAGTGAGAGCTCTTTCCTTTTAAGGGTGAAGTCAAATCTGCTGTGTGACAAGCAAGTGTGTGTGTGTGTGTGTGTGTGTGTGTGTGTGTGTGTGTGTGTGTGTGTGTGTGTGCGCGTGTAGCGGAGTGCTGGAGGGGGTTTTGCGACATCTAGCGTTTAAAAGCCGCGGCTACTGCTTGTCTATTAATTTGCTGTTGAATAATGTTCGTTCATTCATTCATTCATTCATTCGTTCATTCATTCATTCATTAATTCAACATAGGAACTCTTCTTGCAAGCCCACCCAGTTTAACTTGTCTATTCATTTCATTACCAGATCTGTTTAATCAGGTCTGCTTAATGTTGTTTATACTTATAAACGAAAATTAAATGATTAAATGCTTTTGTTCATCGCTGATTTAAAGGTAAATTAAATTCAATATATGTATGGGATAGATTTCTATGTGGGTTAGGTTTCAGGGTTGCCTTTCAAAATGCTTTCTCTATTATTTTGCGGAAAATTGATATTTAGGCTACTGTTCATGTTTTAAATTTGTACAAAAGCCACTGGACTCATACCGGTAAGCGTTAATCCCTATAAAAGTATATTTCCAATACTCAGATTGCACCCGATAAAGAAAATAGCCTATATTATGCTTCAATACATGATTTAGCCTGCTTTATTGGTGTGGAACCGAGGACGTGTTTGGGGACTAGCCTATTGCACCACTTCCGTCCTGAAACTTGTAGATAACACTGAATACATTTACATTAATTAGAGCATCCGCATAAATATTGTCTACATTGGGCCTATATAGTATATACTGTATATACACAGTATGCAACACTTGCCTTAAAGTGCATTGTGATGCATTACAAAGGCAGAGATAAACTTTTCATCAGAATAAAAATCATTAAACAAGCATCACGAAATTGCCTTCAATTTAATATCATGCCATTAACCATATACCGTTGCCCCATAAAATATTCAACCCTCTATTTTTTGCACATTGTGTTTAATAGCCTGTAGCTGCATCAAGCTCTGAGTACTAGCCTATATAGCCTACGTTATGATGTGCTTATGATGCCTTCTAATATCTTATAAGCACCACTTCATGTAAAGTATTACCAAAAATAATAAAATTTGGTATTTGTTTGGCACACAATTAGTGAGTTTTACTTTAAGGATGGTGTTTAGGCGACCCTGTTTTTCACGGCCGCTTAACTTTTGTTTTAAAACGGGGTTAGTAGGCTAGTTATTCGGATTTTTACAATCCTGGATTAGAAAGTCAGATCACATTTCAACATAGACACATATGTCTTGTAATATATCAACAAGGCAGTGGGCGTTTGCAGGCCTACACACAGAAACATCTGCCTACTGCAAAAAAATAAAAAAAAAGTCTGAGCAAACAAAAGCAAGAGGGGCGGGGCAGCAGGCTCCTGATGATGATGATGATGATGATGATGATGATGATAAGTTTATGCTCCTCTACTTACTTGTGGCTCTGGCACTGTCAGTGTAAGCCCGGGCCTGCGACACCCGCTTTTTGAAACGGTTTCTGCTGTACTGAGGGCTGCATGCGACGATGGCAGAAGAGGGGGACTCTTACCCGGAGCTGAGGCACTTTCCTCCGCTGTGGCCCCTTCCCAGGCTCCGCTCCCACAGCGACGCCTCCGGCTTCCGCGCCAGGGTCTTGTTCAGGCTGAGGGGCGCCCGCTCAGGTAGGCCAGTGAACATCACTTTACCGAAATAAACAAATATACAAATAACGGATACATTAGAAATCCTGTCATGTAGCCTAATTATGAGGCTAGGAAAACAAACCGTCAAATAGAATCATTGAATTTATACATGGGTTAGATTAGGAAAACACACACACACAAAAAAAGTCAGTTCCTTGGACGTGTTGTAAGCTGCTGACATCAAATTTAAATTCCTGCAAAATATGTTCATCCAATTATCATCACATTAAACATCCTCAAACTGCTTCTAAGACCAAATGCGTGTATTTTTTTCTTAGTAAGACAAACTGTTTTCTAAGATAAAATGGCACATTTCTGGTATTACATGAGAATTATCAGCAGCCCCGAACTAGACAGGATCTCTCATTTAGATATGAATGCAGCAGTGGCTTCCTGCTCTGCTTTAACAAAGCAAAGGAAAACACACTCTCTCTCTCTCTCTCTCTCTCTCTCTCTCTCTCTCTCTCTCTCTCTCTCTCTCTCTCTTTCTCTCTCTCTCTCTCTCTCCCTATCCCCCCACCCTCTCTCTGCATCATGCACTGCCATCAAACACTGTTTTTTATGATAAAGGTTAAAGGCAAACTAACAGTGGCAGTCAACATTGTGACTATAGTCCATTGTATTTTGCTGCTGAACAAACCTGCCTATGTAAACCATATTTATTAAGACCTTGGTCACAGTGTTAACCAATTGTGTGTCCTCATCACCTCACTTAAATGTCACACTATCATCACTATCTAAACCCTGACAGCTGAGACCATACAGGCTCATACTTACACTGTTTCAGTGGTTAAAACCACTTCCTTCAAATGGCTTCTGCCTCTTGGCCCAGAGCTTTGTCTGCATCTCTCTGCCCCTCCAAACCACTCTCACCTACTTTTAGATATGCTGCAAGCCTACAGCATACGAAAGAGTTAATCTTTTGCATTGGCTGCTTTTCTGTAAGGGCTGCCTTGTTCTGCAGCCTGATTAATTTCTCGTATCAACACAGAGGTGCACACTGTAACACTTAGATGACAGCTTGCCGTCACTCGGTTCGCCTTTATTTGCAACAGGAAGTTTTCTGTGTTTACGTTCAAGTTGTAATGACAGGAAATGATCGTGGAGTGGCCCAGTTAGGAAGTTAGATGTCCCTAGGTGTTTCTGCCTGCTGGTCATGTCAGCTCAGTATTACTCTGGCTTACTGCAAGGTTGGATTTGGAGAGGGTTCATGGTTGAAACTGCCTTGGTTTAGGCCAGGCTTTGGCTAAAAAAATGCACACTACAAATTAAGAGGTCTTGGACTAACTTCATGTCTGTGTTCTTGTTCACTGTGTCCTCACATCACCTCTTTCCTGGCTTCTCCAAGCTGTTTTTTTAAAGTATTGATTAGGACCCAGAGGGGCCTTACTTTAGCAGGCCTCCATATGAGAAGAGAAGGAGGTGGTTTTAATGAGGCTGGATTCCACAGTCAAGACTTAATTCAAGAATTTTGGATTCTGGGTTTAAAAAGTTGAAGAAACCCTTCCAGGTTATTTTAGTTGTATTTTAGTAGTATTATAGTACTCTATTCTGTTGTGTAGTTCAGTAAACTGAACAGTTTGTAAATCAAGCACCAGAGGGAGCTAGTCCACCTTCCTGTACAGAGACCATGTGCATAAAGATGGGGGCTTACACATTTGATGACATTACTTTTTTCACAGCCATCCCACAGAGCAAATCTTCCAAAGCGTCCAAATGTGGACTGACATCTGCCCTTGCCAGTTTAGTCAGAAGAGGGTTCACATTGCAAAGTGGGACAGCCTAAGAGGATTAAATAAAATCAATACAGAAGGTTGCCATCTTTATACACCTAGGTCATTGTCCTTGTGCATTTCAGGATAGCTGGTATTGAACAGAATGAGATTGGAGTAGGGTAGCACCGGCGAAAATGAAGAATTTTCCTTCCAACAGTGTGACTTTGAAAATGTCACAAATGTTATAAAATATTTGATTTGAGATTAGTATCTAAACTACAAAAGACATGCCCAGCGTGTCTCTCTGAAAAACATGATGTGAATTATAGTGTTTTTTGACTAAAAGGGGCGTCTTGGCCTCGCTGATGGGAAAATTCCCCTGGCCTGAGGAAAAATGCCCCTAGGGGGAATATTACCCAAATTAATGCCTGAGTCAAGTCTTTTTTGTGTCCTTGCAGTTTAGACTAAATGTTTTACAAGCTCTAAGAATCATAAATGTTTCAGAAGCACCAAGACTCCCCATTTCATTCATTCATTCTTTTTTCATGCCCACTTAATCCTTCTCAGGGTTCGCAGGGGGGGGGGGGGGGGGGGGGGCTGGAGCCTGTCCCAGCATGCACTGGGCAGAAGGCAGGGAGACACATGGACAGGTTGCCAGGCCATCAAGGGGCTGACACAGAGAGACAGACACTCACATTCATACACTGGAGGAAAACACACACAAACACACAGAAAGGGCTGTGGCCAGGAATTATTCAACTGAGCCACTGTGCCGCCATTAACTGATCCACATAGAGAAATTCTCTTTTCACTCACAATGACTCAATGTGTTGCTCAAGGACACTTCAGCAGGGCGGGTGCTTGCTGACACGGGCTTGAACCTTAGTCATTTGGTTCTAACCCCTAAGCCAACCTGCCAAGAATCCTATTTATAATATTTAGTCTAATTTAATCAATACTTGTTAGAGTAATGCCTCAGTTAATGCAAGAAATTATGAAATACAGTGCCAGAAAAGTCCCTTAAAGATTTTAATCTTGAAACAAATGCATATCGTCGTGGGTGTGGGTGAAAGACCCTTTATCTCCAAAATGTCAACTTTTAAGGAACTAAGAAAAACAGCCTTGAGCTCAGCTTGATGTGTTTTTCAGTTTATCCAATGAGTTTCAAAAGGGTTTCATGGTCCCAAGAGGTCGGAGAATTTTCTCAACCCATAGAGGGGCAAGGAATCTTTCAGTTGAAGTGAAAACATGAACATCACCCAAATTGGACCTGACTTACAAGGTTTTCACATGACAACAGCGATATCTGAATGCATTTTCAATCTTTGTTCAATTTAATTTTTCACATACATACCTTATTTTTCTTTTCAAAATAATCTAAACTGAATATAACATTCTTATCTCATTGAATTTCCTTCCAGCTTCCAAGTTGCACAGGTGAATTTGAATGCTGTCAGTTTTGAAAACAGAAGGCTGAATTGAAACTATTGACAGAATTCACAGATGAAACCGTGACCTTTGAATAAGCCGGCATCTGCACTAATGAGCCCACTGGTGACAGCGATCACATCTCACCCACTTCCCACCACTAACTGAACTCTGTGGGTGGGGTGTGTCCCTCAACCAGAGGCCTTCAACCACAATGCATGGATGATACATTAGTAATTAAAGGAAAAAGATATTAAATATCACCTTATGCAATCCATTTGATCTCATAGTAGGCAGATTTGAGAAACTATAGATGACATTTTGAATTGTTAAGTTGATTTTAAAAGCATTGCATAGCCTAAATATAGCAAGAATTTCCCCCCAAATCATCACCATGTAAATACCACCAAAGTATCAGCAATTCAAACACAAAATTATATTTATAAAGGAGGAGATTTCCTCTTAAACGTGTTCAAATAAAATATGTTATCATAATATCCTCAAAACAAATGCAAATACTGCCATAGCATTTGGTGTATAATGGACGTCTGTGAGTTTGTTGCAAGCATGAATTGTGTCCTTGATTAGAATTTATGCAGTAATATTAAACTACAAGTGCAGACATACTTGAAGAACAAAAATACTTCAAAAATATTGAAACATTTTGGAAGCATCCGTGACAAGGTACATTAAAACATGTGAATCATAGCTTAATATGTTTTATGGAGATTTAATAAAGATGGACATGTTCACTATTTTTTTATTCCTCCAGCAGATATTTTGTAAGATAAAGATGTAAGAGATTAGTCATGTTTGTTTGTGATAATATGCAGTTTCTAAAGCTATGTGTGCAATGCGTATACATGTTTGCACGTGTGTGTATGCATGCACGTGTGTTTATGTGTTTGTAGAAAGAGTCTGTTTGGGATAATGTGCAGGTTTAGATCGTCTTTTCTGTCTGTCCTAAATAGCATGCTGTCCTCCTGATGGGTACTGTATTAGTCACGTAATTATACAGCCAGAGAGGTGAGAGGAGAAGCAGAGGAGAGAGGAGAAGAGAAAGGGAAGAAGAGAACTGAGGAGGAGAGAAAAGACAGCAGAGGAGGAGAAAAGAGCTGAGGAGAAAAGCGGAGAGGAGCAAGGTCAGGAACGATTAAATAGAGAGGGAGAAACACAAAAGAGATCAGTAGGGGATAAAAGGAGGAGAGGGAAGAGAACCAAAGAGGGAGACAATCTATTGGGGAAAATGCGGGAAAATGAGGAAAACACAAATAAGGGAGGAGAGGAGGTATAAATGGGGTGCGAGGACAGGATGATGAAGGAGAAGGAGGAGGAGGAGGAAGACAGATGGAAGGCTTGAAGAAGAGAGGAGGACAAGAGAGGAGTGTCAGCTTGCTGGTGCGCTCTACTCTTTGTGGCTACTCTCCTGGAAATAGCATTGATTACAGACCCTTTTAGACTGCAATAACTACTTGTTAAAATGTACTGTAGTGTGCAGAGCAGCCCTTCCTCCTCCTCTGCCCACACACAGTCTAGCCTCAGCCACACTCTGCGCCTTTTCTCTTTGTTGCTGTTGGAGGAACCACTAGTGTATCCAAAAAGTTCCATGGTTAAGGTTTTGTGCAGTAATTAGAGCCCAAGCCATAATTGCGGTATGGTGTCAACTGTTCACATGTTGTCACCCCATGAAACCTTTGTTTACATAGTGAAATCTTGAATTGAAGATATCTACATGTGTTTTGCATTTTGAGGAAGGTTGGTTTAGTTTTTAAACACTGGAGTAAAACAGAGATGTGTAAAATACATTTGTGAATCTAGTTTGCCATTTACAAGCCTAACTGCTCCGAAACTTTAAGAAAATTTAGATTTTTAGATTTAAATTAAGTGAAAAATAAAGTAAACAGCCTTATTTTCAGATTGATAATCACACATTTTGAAATGATCCCGTAATGTTTACTTGTTTTATTTACCCTTGGATCATGAAACATATTCATCAACGATGATGTACTGTAATGTCATTTTATTTTCAGCCTCTTATCTATTTTTCTTTCATTATATCCCTAATCTTAATACTATCTTCCGTCTCCAAGTATTCCATTACAGCACAAGGCTATCCTGGTAGGCAAACAACAAGTGATTGTAATTGTGATTGTGAAGGAATATCTCTTCCGCAGCACATATGCATAAAAATTAATATAAAAATCTTGATGAAATCCTGAATCTTGTTGAATCTTGATTCAACTCCAAATCTCTCTATTTCAATTATATTGTCACATTGAATGTTTTGGGGCTGCAGAACACAATACGCACTGCACGTTGAGAAAAGAGGGTTTGACTCTGTGTATTTTTAAATATCAATTGACCTTGTGTGAACTACTGGCACTGCCAATTTTTGGTGTCCTCAGTTCTGTTGTCGTTTCTACTGTGTGTGTGTGTGTGTGTGTGGGTGGGAGCCGATGAGCCAGTTGTTTTTCTTCTCTTTTATTGTGAGCTGTTTCATTGGAGAGCATCAAATGTCAAAGTCTCCCTGTCTCCGTTTCCCTCCCCTTCCCACCCAAAACGATCTGTCTACCAGTAACTCTGTGTGGTTAATGAATAAGCCTTTAACTCTATTAATATTTGCTGAAACACTTCAGCAACAAATGGGCAGGATGTTGCTATATTACACTGCACAGATTCTAATAATCCTGCTCACACATAGTACTTAGATAAATGTGTACATAAGTGTGTGTGTGTGTGTGTGTGTGTGTGTAGCGGGGGCTTCCGATGGAAATTTAATATAACTTTAAAGTGAGCGACAGTGATAGAAAGAGAGAGAAACAGAGACCTTCGTGGGGAAAGACAACAAAGAAAACACGTTGCACTTTCAGGCATGAGGATGGGAAGGGAAAGGAAAAGAGAGAGCTGAGACGAGGGAGGATGAGAAGGAATAAAAAAGGAGCACAAGTAGAGTTACTGTAAGTAGAAGAAAGGAGTGGAGTGGGGAGGAGAGGAGAGGAAAGGAGGGAAGGAGAAAGGAGCATTACTGTATACCGTATGGGATAAGAGTAGCTGCTCTTATGTAGTCAATAACCTAATGGCTGTGTGGTCATCATGTCTGTTTGGCTCTGCAGTTTACTTGTCTTTACATTGGCTTGCGCACACACACACACACACACACACACACACGCACACACACACACACACACACTGATATTGTCTCAGATTCACTGCGCTGCTTCACTCATTCGTGTCACATGTTGTACTTATTTACCAAATGAGATAGGTTAGATAAAGAACAGGATATTAAAAATCAAACATGTGTGTGTGTGCTCTCCCAGCTCGATACACACACATGTAGCAGTGTGTGTGTGAGTGTGTATGTGTGTGCGAAACACCTTGAAGAGAACACAGACCACCAATTATGATTCATCTGGTGCTACACTGTGCTGCCACATCCAGCATCAAGCCTTCATTGGCATACAGATGATATATTTACTATGTCATGGAGTGGCTCTTCACAACACTTGAGCGATCGCATGGGATTGTGAGCTCAAGTGTGTGTGAGTGTGTGTGTGTGACAGAGAGGAAGAAGGAAAGATAAAGAGAGAAAATGTCCATCTGTCTGCCTCCATCTCCCAGTCCCTCTTGTACTCTGTTTTCTTTCTTTGTCTGTTTGTGTCTCTCTTTCTGTGTGTATCTATCTCACTGTTTACTTATTTAGCTTTGTTAATATTCCTGTCTTTATGCTTTTGACCTATTGTTTTACAACCTCCATTGTTTTTACCATGGCGCCATGGTCTTCAAGAGCCAAAGTCAGGTCAGTCAGTGAGACATTTCACTCCTTTATAAATGTGTGCAAACTTAATCATGGTGCGGTAAAAAACATAAAAACATAAAACATCTTTTACAAATCAAGTCTATTCTTCATCAAGCAGTTAAAGTAAAATTTGTATTATTGTGAAAATGTAACTTTATCTATGAATCCTCACATCTAGGTTTTTGCGATTCACCAAACTCCCATATTCCTGTTCTTGGATGCAAATTAATTTTGATGACATCACACAAAAGGATAACATACTTTTAGGTTTTTAATTGATTACTGCTGCGATGAATTGTATGGTGATACAGCTATATAGATAAATCTTATGATGACTGCAAGACAACACATACTCTGTATTCTATAGGCAGTGCTTCTATGTATGTATGTAATATGCTACAAGCTATGTTTGTGATTCAGTTTCTAACTTGATGAGCAAGCTAAGTCGCCTAATATTACTGTATTCTTCAAAGAAGAGACTATAAGGCATCTGATGAATTAGGGAGCCACAGAGCTGAGATCACATTCAAATGAACTCATCTTTAGTAGGTCTGTATGTTGTTGCTTCAAATGCTCCATGGGACTGGACAGAATCTGTACTTGTTATGCCAGCGGTGAAACTATTCATGCATGCGTTGGTGAGTTGCGAGTTGCGTGAGGTTCATGCAAATTTACTGTTATACGAATTTACTGTTATACGATTATACAAATGCAATCAAAATTACACGCAATAACACGCTCTTCAATTGTTTAAACAGTTGAAAGAGAGGAGAAATCCTGTTTTACAACAGCACAATTCACACATTATTACACATTATTCATCATCAAGTTAGAAAGTAAGTAATTCAGCATATTAAATCTCTTCTTTCTTCTCTGTGGCATGATATTAACATGACCAAAGCTATGTCCACAGTTAGAGGTTAAGCTAATGCCAGCTAATGTCCACAGCCAGGTTAGCTTACTATACAGAAAATACTTATTATTTAATTGTAAAGTTAATCCACAAACCTTCAAAATACTGGATGACAGTGATTTATTATTCTTGGATGAATGTCACAAGCTGTATGCAGTCCATTGTTTTTGTTACTATCAGCTGTCACTATCAGCTGGCTGTAGTAGTACTATAACTGTCCCACAGTTGACAGTCACGTGACATGTTATCAGCATTTTGATTGGCTGTTGCGTGAACCTAGTTGCAAAAAGTTCAAATAGTTTCAGCTTGATGCAACCAGGTTGCGCACAACTTTTCAGTTAATTGCAGGTGGTGATACACAGTGCAACTCCGATGAAACTCAGCTGCATACAAACGAGTTGTGTGAAAACACGGTGCAACACCAGCATTAGACGTTCATGTGAACAATCTAATTTAGTGCTGGATTGATGGTGTTGCACTGACGTCTGCTTATTTTCTGCTGAACATGAACAACCACGATAGTCATTTGGATGCAGAATAGTGCATTTGGATAAACAAGCAAAAGTAAAAACACTGATACAAATCCACGCACCTCTGCCTAATGTGATGCAGCCGGCCAAAAGGCACTCAACTTCTTCTTCCATCAACAACTCCTCTCCTCTCCTCTCCTCTCCTCTCCTCTCCTCTCCTCTCCTCTCCTCTCCTCTAGCTGAACGCCACAAAGGGACCTCAACACAGCAGGGAGAGAGAGACACAGAGAGAGAGACAGAGAGAGAGAGAGGATATGGGGAAAAGGAAGGAAGACTGGAGTGAGCGGAGAGGGAGGAAAAACGGACAGGGAGGGAGATGGAGAGAAACAGAGGATGAGAGACAGACCGGGAGGGAGGGCAAGGGACTGAGATGGAAACAAACATTAACTTTTAATGCTCTTTATTGGAGCAAGGCGGGCAGGAGGGAGGAGGGGCGAGTGAGGAGCAGACAGAAGAGAGAGACAGAGACTGAGAGGGAGGGAGAGAAAGGAAGGGAGGGGAGAGTGATGAAGGAGAGCGAGGGAGGGAAGTAGACAGCGAGAGAAGAAGGGACAGAGAGGGAAAGGGAGGGGAGAGAGAGGAGAGAGAGAGAGAAGGGAGAGAGGGAGGTAGAGAGATAGAGTATTGGTAAAAGGGAAGGATCAACTCACACTGCTGATAATATTCTCTGGGTCAAGTCATGGAACATGCCGGTGAGTTTCCCCTTCTACAATAAGCGGTGTGTGTTTCTCTCTCTCTCTCTCTCTCTCTCTCTCTCTCTCTCTCTCCATGTTATTCAGTGTCTCTTTCACTTTTCTGTGTCTGTGTTAGTGTAACAGAAGCTACGGCAGAGACAGAGACAGTGAGATTCTTTCCACCACCCGTTCCTCTTGTTTTTGCATGCAGTCCATGTACTGCATATAGCTGGTGAGCGCTTTAAATGTAAAATGTATATAAACATCATAAATCTTCTGCCTGTATTGTCTGGATCTTGGCTGAACTATGAACCCGGCTGCTGACAGTGTTTATTATAGAGGAATTTTGTCACTGTTAGTGTTTGGGTTGGGGTCAGCTTTGTCAAGACCATTCAGTCAACCAAACAGACCTTTAGACATAAAACTGGTGTTATAATGCCTTTGTCTGTGCACATCATAGAGTAAATGACTTACTATCAGTGCCTTTGACTGTTTGCAACAACTAATTTGTATGAGCAAAGCCTCTCACTGCTGGTGAGGCATGACTTGGCTGGCTGGCTGGCTGTTTGTCAAGATGATCTCTGGCTGAGAAATGCAGAGCGGGAGCTGGTTTGTCTAGTATTCATTTGGCTTGTTTCATAATCTAAACATAAATATGCAGTATACATCAATGACAACAACATACAGTTTTACATCATTTAAAGGGGCAAGACATGAAGTTTTGAAGATACAAACAATTGCAATTATCAATACCGTTGTGTAGAACAGTATTGATAAGATGGAAACATTAATGCAGGCTATTTGATATTGCTAACAGTTTACCAGGCTTCTGAGATGCTGAGAGCTCCAGTTTTGCTGATTACACTTTTATTAAAAGGTGTGTTGGCAATGGTTTCGAAGTAATAATGATTGCCTACTTAACTTGAAATGCAATTATTGGTTTTGTAAGTCTGCCCACAGCTGCATTATGGCATTCTGATAAATGACTAAGACAAAGTACACATCATATAGTATCTTTATTATCCATAGACATCGTGTAGAGCGTAGTGTTGTGCAGCCACTCTTCAGGCCGATACTCCCAGGTGGGCCTGGCCGGCAGCCATCTTGGGTGTACCAGACCAAACGACAATAGTACGCTGGCTTATGTTCATTCTGCGCTTCCCAAGTTGGTGTCACACTCAGCTGGAGGAGTGCTGCTAGATCCCGGGCGGACAGTCATGCTATATTTGGCCCATGTTATCTGATATAGTTTAATTATGGTTAGTTTGCTGCCGTTGTCATAACATGTCACTGTGTTTAATAGGCAATATAGCTCCAGTTGGCGTGTGTTAATAAAGAAGGCCACAAACCGCTTTATGACTCCTGTTCTGATTCAGACATGGGAGGACAAAGAAGCTGTTTGGGATCAAATTTAGAAAGGATCAAATGGGTGGATGGATGGATTCATACATACAGTGCATACATACATGCATACATACATACATGCATACACACCTATGTTCTTTTCTTCATTGTTATCTTAGGTATAATTAGCCATTCATAAAGGCTTTACAGAAATAAACTTGCTTTAACCCTTTCCCATGACCTTCCCAGTATGTGTGTGTGTGTGTGTGTGTGTGTGTATACGTGTGTTTGTGTGCAGCCACATAAAGCAATATTATGGTTGTTGTGTGTTCCTGAAACAGCATTTTGCAAGGCAAAGTAGCATCTGTGTCTGAGTGTGCACATGTGCATGTGTGTGTGTGTGTGTGTGTGTGTGTGTGTGTGTGTGTGTGTGTGTGTTTGTCTGTGTCTGTGTCTGTGTGTGTGAGTGACTATGTATATGAGACTGAATGTCCATATTTGCATATGGCCATTTGACTAAAGTGATTCAGCACTGTGCACTAGAGTCTGGGTCATCTGGAGACATTGGACATATTTATCATCATTACAGTCTAATGCAGACAGAATCTTACATTCTGCTTGTTGCACATCTGCTGACCTGCAGTCTTCAGGGTTCTCAAATATCTTCAAACTAAGGACCCCAACTAGATATGCATTTGATCAAGGACCCCATCTAAAAAGAAAAATAGCTGGGCATCCTGAAAATAGCTGTTCTTAACTTTAATTATGCTACAAATGATGTGTGTAGAGAACAGCGGTGAGAGTGGAGTCTGTGGTCAGAATACCAATTCTCTTTAAATACAATAATCATAAACTAAAGCTATTCATCATTTTATGAGGGGCTTGCTCAAATAACACCTGTACAATCACTGTGCTGCTGCGGCAGTTTTTTCATGAATTATGTCTATGATGAAATGGAAACACTTCTTTTGGCCTATTTATCATGACAGATTACCACACTAATAGCGACCGATGACATCTATTTATCTACTTTTTATCTACCTAACATACCTATCTCTCTCTCTGTTATTCTCTCTCTCTCTCTCTCTCTCTCTCTCTCTCTCTCACACACACACACACACACCTATTTAATTTGCTGTGAAACTTGCCACAGGTAAAGAAGCATATTTCATGTTTGACAGCTGGATCCATCAACTCGCCACATTTTTTTTTCTTTAAAGAGAAATATCCTCATGTTTATGTAATGATGTAATGAATAGTTGATCATCTTAAGTCTATTCTTTTATCTTTGCTGTTACATCTATATCATTTGTTTACATTCATAAGATATTATGCTACTTGTTTTGGTGGTGATGGAAGATATGTGCACTTGCTTACAGTAGTTATTTGTTAACTTGCCGTTAAGTGTGTCAGCTAAATACATCAGAATTGAGAAGGGCTAGCCAGGATGCGCTGCTGCCCAAGACCCTTTGATTCCCACTCGGGTAAAACAGACCTCGTTGTGTCAGTGAGATACAGCTGGATGTTTGCCAAAGTAAGCATCATCATCATAAAAACCAGTGGCGCTGGCAGTCTGCTTTAAAACAAATGCCCATGTTGAATCTCCACAGGAGCAATAATGTCCTGACTAACAGCAGCATGACACATCCGACCAAACAAGACTGACATGCTTTGGAAAGCTGTTTTGATTGAGTGACAGGGCTTCAGCAGTACATCTGTGCAGATATGACCTTATATAGCTACAATATGAAGGTGTAGAAATGCATGCTGGCTGCCATTTGTTTATTCTCCCTCCTCTGTCCTCTCGCTCTCTCTTACACTTTCTCAGGCTCACACAAGTCTAAAACAAACACGCACATTCACAAACATGGTGATGTTGAGTTTTTCCTCATGAAACATTGTATCTGTAATCTAACATTGCTTTTATATTTTGCTGCTACCATGCCCTTAATACAGTTGCTATTATTAAAGACCCTACACTATTGTTACAATCTTTCCTCCATCTCTCTCTCCTTCTCTCTCTCTCCCTCTCTCCAGCTCTCTGGCTCTCTGGCTGGCAGGATGTCAGCTATTGATTTATACTGGCAACATTTTAGCAATGATGGCTGCTTATAATGGCTGTACCAAACAGAATACAACAAACAGGAGATCAGGTTTCAGGCAAGCTGGCTAGCATATGGGAAGAGGAAGAGAGGTGACAGTAACCACTACTGTATCACTGCAGTAAACGACTGTATAGTTAATTTTATGAGGCTAATACGCCTTGTAGTTAGAATAGTAGGGATGGATGGACGGAGAGAGGGTGGAGGGGAGGGACAAATACATGTATGAAAGGAAGGATGATGGATAAAGGTTTGATTAGGCCATACTGTCTGCCTTTCCCTGTGGGGAGTGGGAGCATGTGCAGGAACTAAATCTTCCTATATTAAATTATTGATTTTAGATTGTTACATGTGGCCAAAGCCACAAGCATCGCAGCATATCCTCAAAACAATGTCTCACCAACACAGGTCAGCAGTAAATGTCCTTCAGTCATTTTCATATGGTGGCTACACCACAACAACACCAAGGCACTCTACACAATGTGTGCAATGCTAGAACTTTAATTCATTCAAACCTTCTGGGAACTGCATGAGGTACTTCTGCAGAGTGAAAATATACTTTAAGATTCGTAGCACTGAAATATTAAAATGCAAGACCAAAACCTAGTAATGATAGGAAACACACATTCTGAAATGCTCTGCACGCTGTGAGCATGTGTAATTTAAATGCATTTAGTAGAATTCATCAACAGTTAAATTCCAACAATGATGCAGAATATATATGTTTTCACATTATTGCGTGTTTTGCTCTTCATGAATATCTGACAGACTGAGGTTTGGATTAATGAAGTTATACAGTGCTATGAAGAATCACATTGGATGTGCAATCAGACCATTTAAGCCCAGCTCTACTCAGCTCAGCATGGTTTGCTTGCATAACAGAACCTGTTCATTGCTGAGTCACACTTGAATGTTATGACAGTTTGTAGTCTGAATCATGGACTTTGTAAAGAGATATCCGGTTCCAGAATCCTGAAATAGTGCGGTTCTCCACAACACGGACAAAAAGCCACATGACCGGTGTAACTGCATACTCATGCACCAATCTTATATTTTTGGATTCGTGCAGGCAAGGAGTGTGTGGAAGTGCACATGACTGTATAGAAAATAGAACATTTGCACCTAAGGGTCTCCCACACAGTCTAAATACTGAATTGTGCTTGTACCCCTTCCCATCCCTGCCACTTTCCAACATTCATGGAAAAAAGAACTCTGAAGGTATTTGGGTATTAAACATTTCATCTAACAGTCCCGAATGCACAAAAGCATCAACATTTCAGGCACATTAGCATTAATAGGAACACTCACACACACACACACACACACACACACACACACACACACACACAGACACACTGTTGATCCATAGTCCCTCTAGTTTGGTTACAAGCACATTAGGAGACTTTACCCCGACAGAAACTTAGTTTAATAAATAAGTCAAGGGGAGGGGAGGAAGGCTCGGAAAAGTAGCACTTAAACAATTATTACCCCCTTGTTCTGCTGAGGCTACTGCTTAATATTTGATGACTCCCTTCCTCTCTCCTGGCCCTTCTCCTCCTCCGCCTCCCCTGTCTTCCCCTTTGCCGCTCCGGTCAATGAAAAGGTCACTCTCTCTCAGTTGATCTCTGTTATTTAGTATCAAACGGGACAAACAAGGATTGGGTTTCCCAAAAGTGTCACCTTGAAATACACCTTTCCTTACTGAAGCAGTGTCCTCTTGATTTACGATCCTTTCCCAAACGTCTCTGCTGGGGCTTTGTCTCCTTTGCACAGATTTAAAAGCATGGGATTGATCTGAGCTAAAGCCGGAGGGAGCTTTTCCCTGCTTATGTTTGATCGGTCAGCTGTATGGGAAGTCAGTTACATAGGAATCAATGCAGAGCAACATTTGAGTGTTTGGAGCTGAATGGTCTGCGAGTTTGTGGCAGTTCAAATCCCTTGACTGCTTCAGAAAATCTGGGTGGAAGAGGTGAACAAGAAGTACTATCTTGTCCCTTGTCCCTTCTTTTTAATTTTTATTTTGGAGACATTCTTTAGGAGTTTCTGTAGGTGGCGCTCTTTTCTTTGTCTGTTCAACCATGGTGGCTATCGCCGCTCATGCTAACTACGCAACTCTTCTTATATTTATTCCAAACAAATTTCTGTTGCTGCTGCCGGAAATGCAAAACACATCACTTCCCGGGAAAAACCTACCTGACATCAGGTGTTTAGACCAGCAAATGTAAACGCTTTCATGAACTGGGTATAGGTTTAGGGAAAGGGAGTAGCAAAACAGACGTTTATTTATATGACAATGAAAACAGCTCCTGTTAAAGAGCAGGACACTTAAACCCAAACTACTCCAGTGGAGCTGTTCAGTGCTGTGGTTGTGTGCAGCTCCTAAAGAGTGTGTGTGTGTGTGTGTGTGAGTGTGTGTATGTGTGTAACCCTCCCTCCCCTTGCTGCTTCAGGCTGTTGCTGTAAATACAAATGTGTTCTTAGTCATCTTGCTTATATAGAATAGGATGTAAAGCAGGAGCGTATAGGCCAGCTGCCTCCTCTCTATCCCGTCACAACAGCGTTTTCCATCGTCCTCATTGTCTCTTTTACACACGTGAAGCCTCCAGCAAATTGAATATGCGCAGCTGATACATCACGTTAATGAGATTACTGCCTCGTCAATGCTAACGCAGTCACTTTCCTCTGTTAACTTCCCTAAGTACTCCCATCCTCCTGTCCTGTCTTCATCCCGGTCACCCATCCACTTCACTGACTTCCTTCCTGTCTCAGTTATCCATCTTAATCCCTAATGACAGAGGCCCCACTCCCATAAGACTGTGGTTATCTTGGCAGCTCTGCAGGTGTGAATGTGTGTATTTATATAACTCTCCTTCCCATTGCAACAAGACATAGCAAGAATGTGCTGTGTCTAACTTGCCAGATTAAATAAAGGCAAGGGATGCTTGTGGTTTCTGAGATTACTTAGCTTTTTTATAGATGGAAAAAAGCTGGACAGCAGTTGTCAGAAATGGGGTTTTCACACACTAAGAATGAACAAGATTGGCCAGACAGTGACAAAACTGTCCAATCCTCTTTTGTCTCCTAGTTGAACTCAAGACAGCAGTGAATTGTAGTTCTGGAGCTAACAGTAGGGGGCAGTCTTGATCCAAATGGAAAATCACTTTTCACTTTTCCAGGCCAGGCAAGTTGAATTTGGCACTGTCACACTCTCTGTGTGTGTGTATGTGTGTGTGTGTGTGTGTGTGTGTGTGTGTGTGTGTGTGTGGCTGTTGTCTGACCGTTCAACTCTGTCACACTGGGCTCTGTGGGGTCTCAGCCAACACTCTGTTGACCGTGACAGCAGATAAAACTCTCTCTCTTCTCTCTCTTTCTCTCTCTCTCTCTCTCTCTCTCTCTCTCTCTCTCACACACACACACACACACACACACATATTGAGACTCATTCTGAGGCAGAAGCACTTGGCTTGGTTTGGCTGCAGCCTTGTCAGCCATCTCTAGTGTGAAGTGGTGTGAGCTCATATGGCTAATATCAAGCAGATATCGTTTATTTGCCCCTCTAACAAGGGATTAAATGGTCTTGCCAACAAACCTTACAGATTTCCCCCCTCCCTCCCCTTGAAGCCACTCAAAGCGTCTTCTGACAGGACGCAGGACTCCTTATCACCTCCCTTATTCAGAAGAAATCAGCTCAGAGTAGAGCTTGCTCCTTCAGGACGACCCTCATTTGGAACCACAGTTCTGCCCACGTCAGCAAATCAGACAATATCCAGACTCTGGATCCATTTATGTATTGTGCCATACTGTGGTTCAACTGGCAAGCGTTTTTGAACACCGATACGGATACTTTTAGACTGAAGTGACCAATATTTTGTGCCAATATAAATTTAAATTTGACCATTTTCATGCCAAAAAAAATCGGATTTTTATTTTTGGCATGTTGGAAAAGCCTCTGAAACAGCATTTAGACCATGTGACACTGAGGACTCCTTCACACCTGGCATTAACATGCATCATGGGTGATCGGATTGAGATCGGATAGTGATAGCAACGCATGAAGTCCAGGTGTAAATGCACTCAATACATGCTGAAGATCAGATCATCCAAACCACCTCCAGAAGTGGTCAGAGACTCACACAGTACCAAAGTAATGTGAATGCCAATGCGTCTTCAATCCACTTATAAGAGCTACGTTGACGGAAAAATTAAGTTTTGTGCACAGGTCCAACTAGGAAGCACAAGCAAAACAAACAGGCAGCAGGCCGCTCAGGCAGTAACATACTACCAAAAATGGATTGTCAGGACACTCATGGATGGGGAACAAGCAAGACAAGGCATTTAGTGTCAGTTTTAAAGGATGTAAATATTAGGCTACCAGAGGAAGTGCCGTAGGCCTACATGACAATCTGGTGAGGGAAAGAGAAATCCGATCCCAGTGTGGATGCATGAGACACATGTTAACACCAGGTGTAAATGTAATCCAACCTAAAAGATATCTGGAAACAATCCGGATAGAAGACACATGTTAATGCCAGGTGTTAAAGGGGCCTAAAACTCTCCACTGAAATCCATGAAATTCTTTTAGGTGGATCAGCAGCTCTTAAAGGAAATGTGGCACACCCCACCCTCTCAATGGTAGGGGAAACGCTGGGATACATTAGGCCTTTAAATGAAGAATTAATTTGCAAAAAAACATAATTGAAGGATTAAATGAATAAATACAATGTGCAAAGAAAATAGACCTTCATTGCAGGTTTTACAGACTGTTTTTATGTAGCTGTGGTCAGGAAGGAACCTCCATCGTTTCGGCAGTAGAAGATACGACTGACCAATATCTGATTTTCAAAAAAGGCCAGTATCGGCCTGATATATATCGGTCTAACCATATATATATAGATATACCATACTATACCTTACCTTGCCGTGACATACCATACCGCAGCTTTCACCGTAGTAGCCATCGTCCCCTCTCACCGTTCTTATTTGTGGGACTCTGTCCAGACTTGTGCAGGTCCACACACACACACACACACACACACACACACAAAGATCACACAGTTCCCATAACATATCTTGAAATTTCTTTGATTTTTATTAATATGATTGAGTATTTTGTGTCCTTTGTAAACTTTATGATTCATTTATTTTGCAAAATCCTGTCTCATCAGGTCTATTTTGCCCTCAGTGACCATGTGTGTGTGCCTCTCCTTTTTAAGTCGCTCTGTCAGCCCTCCACTTTCTTTTTTTCTTCTTCTTTTTTTGTCCAATGTAAGCCAGTCTGCGGCTGAAGGTGCTAGACCCCTCCACCCTTTGACCCCAGCAGCGCCTCTAATCTGCATAGAGGAATGAGAGGCATTCTTCAGCTGCTGGCAGGAGGAGGGAGGGGAGGAGGGAGGGTTTTGGGGGTGGGAGGGGAAGTGACTACGTAGTAGAGACCCAGTGAACCAAGTTTCCAGCAACTCAGCCATCACGGTCTGAACTTCTGAAATGAACGTAAGGATATACGGCGGGCGGGGAGAGGACTTATGCGGTGATAGTAGCAGGGCGTGATTGTGGGTTTGGGGACCCGGTCCGCCCGGTCCGCCGGAGAAGCCGAATATGGGTCAGACAGCCGTCTCCGCCGTGTCTCAGACTGCGAGCGGTGAGTGTGTGTGTATGTGTGTGTATGTGTGTGTGTATGTGCGTGCAGTCTGTCTCCCTCCCTCTCGTCGCTCGCACGCATTCCGCTATCTTTATTCAGGAAGTCTGTTAATTTTTGCTTTCAATCTTCAGTATTGTCGCACATACTTTATCGAAACTTCCACACACTAAATCAAAAACGACGTGCTCGCGCCTTCACTTAAGGCGAGTTAGATAAAGTAGCCTACTAAGTGAATTACAACATGTTCTTGCATCATTGTACTTAATACAGGCTGAGTAGCGGGTCTGTTTCTTTCTAAATCTGTCGGTAGGTATGTTGCGGTCTGGTTTTAAACCCAGTGAAATAATGTGAAAAGCAGGCTACGTTGCTACGTTGCATAACGTAACATAGTTGTTTAGATGGCTGCATTGTTGCTAATGGGCGACAATGTTTCATCTGAGTTTATGTAGTTAGCAGCCAAATTGACTCAGGTACAGACCAACTGGAGGAGAGTAGCCTAATTTTTTAACAGGGTTGTTTTTCTAGAAGAGACAGTCAAAATGGAGAGATGCACCAGAGGCCTCAGCCTATCTAGCTCAATACAGTGTGAGTGATTTGGTATCTAACCTATTAACCTACAACATCATAACCTAGTCCGTCATCTTCATTAAGGTTTCACATGAAAGTTGATATAGCTTCATCTTAGCTTGAGGTTTGAGTTGACAGTTGCAGAACAAAGTCACAAGTTTGTCTTTCATTCTGCTGACAACTAAAGTAAAAGACATGCTGGAGCTCTCACAGTGAGATAAATCTCTGGTTTGCTGTTCCTTCTGTGTTGGTTACTTAATACAACTCCCACGCCTTGGCACTCCAATAATGAGTGAATCCTTTAGATAAGTGGTTCTCAATCCCGGACCCTCGGACCCAGAACCCTGCTGGTTTTCATTCCTGACATCCTAATCTGAGATAAGGATATTGATGTTGGCCATCAGGTGCTCAAGAAATCCCACTGATTTCTTGACCAACTGAGACTGACAAGCATAAACTGCATCTGACTGTTGCTTGCTGGTGGGTTTGAGGTGGTGGACAGGTCAGTGTGTTTTTACAGTAAGAGCGTACTGCATCTTGGTGCCTGGGATGCAAGGTGAACACAGTTAACTACCTTATAGGATAGAAAACCAGCAGCACTCCCGAGGTCCAGGACAAAGAACCACTGCTTTATATGAACAACAAGTCAAAGTTAGGTTTTGAGATGAATTTCATTATCCGGTCAAAGTCTATGTAGGCGTACAGCCAGTAGCATTAGAGGTTACATAAATTCGGGTGATGTGTAACTTCACAAATTCCAAATGGTTTGGATTACAACTATGTTGGCTGTTGAAAACAATTGAGCAATAACCTTTTTTTTTTTGGATGCCTCAAATGTTAACGACATGAGCTGTTAGGCCTATGTCTTTTTCTTAAAGTTAAACTCCACAGAACAGCATAAAGCATTACACCTTAAAGAAAAATAAAGAACAGAAGAGAAGACTACAAGTTACAAACTCCACACCTTCAGCCTGCAATGGTGTAATATTTCCAGTAACTGCACAGGAGTGTGTGGGCGTACATGCAATAGTTCTGTGTTTGAGGCGGGTTTTACACTCCATCTGTAGTGCTTGGCCTGTCAGTGAGCCAAAAAATTTTAATATCTCGTGTTTGTTAATATTTATTGCGGCAAAGCTTCAAGGCAGGGAGGTGTAACATGGGACGAATGGCTCAGGATGAAAAAAACATGGAATTTTATAGAGCTGTCAACATTCAAAGTAAAACCCAAACGGATGCGTCTGTTTCGTGTCTCACTCAAGCCAACATACACAGGAACCTTGAGCTACAGTATACTAATGATCTATGTTTAATGTTGTTTGGGTGCGTTATGGGTTACATAATGACCCTTCCCTCCCATCCTTGGCCAGAAAAGCCATGTGTTGTGATGTTGAATTTGCAGAATCTGGACTGAAGCAGTAGAAAGTGATACTGTCAGTTTCTCATTGAATTATTTTTAGCGTAAACCTAATAACCCGAGGTGTTAAAGAGTTTTGACTGTATGTTTAAAGACTTGTGAGGCTGCAATCTACTGTTGATTCTTTGTCTGTCTATTGGGCTGCAAGGCCCAATGAGTTTTATGAGGTAGGCTGTACTTTCTGCAACCTATATGTATTGGAGAAAGATGGGAATGTTTCTGAGTTGGAAGAAATGATCTGAGTGTTAAAACTGCAGCTGATGCCCAGTGACGCCCTTTCTTCCCCTCTCCTCCTCCACCTCTTATTCCCTTGCTTTCGTCTTCCTCCTTTCTCCCTTTCTGCCCTCCTGTCGCCTTCCTTTCCACTTCTTCTTCTACAGTCAACCATCTGCTGCTCTCTCTCTCTCCTCTCTTCCCTTTCCACCTCTACCTCCCTTTCTCTCTTCTCCTCCTCCCTCTCTCTCCTCCTCTTTCTCCCCCTTTTATCCCTTTCCTATGCTCACTTCTTCCCTCCCTGGTGACTTCCAGGGAGGGAAGGAAGCCTCTCCCTTTCCCCTCCTCCTCAACACATGTTGTTCCTGCAAAACACACACACACACACACACACACACACTAGCTTTGTCACAATACACCACTTTTACCCCATGATCTTGTTCTAGACAGTGTATCGATTATTGAAAAAGTATAGGAAACAACTGTAACTTAATCTTCAATGTTTGCAGCAGTTCGAGGTACAGAAGCAGACTAATGGCACAGAGAGCCAAGCTGAACAGCTGTTTTACTAGCTTGGTCTGGTGATTATAGTCTTAGAAATGTGGACATTAGGGTGCATTTTTAATAGATTTTACCACCAACACAAGCTGCTGTTCTGTACGGATCACGCATTTTAATATTTTTATGATTATAGTAACAAATATTGCGCTACTTTGGTTACATTTGAACTTCATAGCCCAACTTGTCTTGGCACAACAGTTATGATTGAATGAATAAACCCTGTGTGAGATTCCTTTATTCAAATCTCTGCTGCGTGTTAACTTGTGTTTCTGATTATCCCACCCATTTCCACAGCTGTTTCATTTCCAAATCCTGACTCACCCCTCCAGCATGACATCGCCCAGTACGTGAGTCATGCGTTTTAAAATAAAACGCCTTGGTGTGAAATCCAGTGTGGAAGCATGAAGGGGAGTCAGCAGTTGTAATATGTAATAACATCCCTGAGTTAAGCTGGAGTGAATTGGAGCCGCATTATCGTGATTAGGTAGCTGTAGTCAAAATAGCATCGGGGTTGATTTGCTTTTCAAAATAATTCCATTACCTCTCTTGGATGGGTTTATCTTGCCTGGCATACGAAATTGCCCTAAAACTACAAACCTCATTCATTTTGCAGTCCTTGTGCTTTAAAGCAAGCAAATGGCCAAAGTAATGAATGGATTTCAATTTAATAATTTTGACCTAGATTTGCTCTGTGTCACACTGGGATTCAGAATTGGGGAGAAAAACTTTATTTGATTTACCTTGAATTACTACTCTATGCCTTGTATTTATTCGTAGGTTAACAGATTGAAGCCTTTTATTGCCCCCAGTCCCTTTTTTTCTGTACATCTTGAAGGCTTCTATGTAGGTATTTCTTCTAGGTATTTATGTCTGATTTCTTTTGTATATGTATATATGATTTCATATTGTTAGGCTACAGGCTGGTCTTTGTTAGTCTTTGAGGCTGAGCTATGTTGTACCCTATTGCTGTCTGTTTAGTGGTATTGGTCAAGTTAGTGCTCTCTCCTTATTCATTCCTTAATGTGAGATTTGGCACACCCAGTGTGTGTGCACTGCATAATGGGAATTCAAGCTTAGTTCAATCAGGAGAGACTAAATGAAAGATGAATGACAAGTTTTATTGCATAATAGAATTTACAGGAGAGTCTGAGACTTACAGAAAAGGCTTTGGTGATTAGATTCCATCGAGACGTTGTCTTCATGGGAAGTAACACCTTGGACACGCCAACTGCATCATTGCGTTGTGTTGCACCGCAAGTTCCATTCATTTCCAATCAAATTCTGCATTTCCCTAGCTTTATTGCGTGTTGCAGCAGTTGCGGTGCGTTTTGAGTGAAGCATGTGTTGGATTTATCCAACGTTTGCATCAAGTTCAACACATAGACCTGACCAGAAGTATCAATATTTCCATGCTGGCCGTTGGGAGCTTGTTATTAAATAATTTAAGATAATGAGCGCAAGATTTATTTATCTTTTTATTTTAAGTAGTTACATCATATTTGATTGTGTATTGTATGTCATAATATTACGGCCATATTGCAGCTTTCTAAAATCTAATGACAGCCTATTCTGTTGTCTCCTTCCCATGTTTAACTTTTGGAGGGATTACTAATATAAATAGACAAGACAGAGCTGGTTATTAGGCTGTCACATCTTTCAACAGTGAGACCAACATTGAAAAGATAAAAGTCAGTGTGGGAAAATTCTTTATTTCAAGACTTACAACTTACTTTCCTGCCTGAAATTTCTCAAAAGCTTCATTTAGGTATTCATTTCCTTCAGATATTGCTGCCTGACATGTATCAGTCTCAAGTGTTCCTCTTTTATGATGTTGATAATGTTTGATAAATGTATATGTCAGACCACAGTGTCGCACCCAAAAATGGCCCCGGGGCTAAAAAATGTCTTCCTCACGGTTTGATGTCATAACTTTTTTCATACCAATATCCGATGTTGTCTGTCCGCAAGGAAAAGAAGAGGCAAAGCAGATGATGGATGTCCAAAACGCTGTGTAATGCACTAGCAGATACCAATAATGTTGATCGATAAAGCTGCCATCTTTGTACAGCCGATTTATAAACTTTCAACTTAGCTTGTCACTCATATTATCGCTTCCCTCTTCTTCTCATCACTCTCTTTTTTTCTCTCTCTCCTCTTTCCTTAAGTTTGCAGCACTCTTTCTCACTCTTTTCTCTTCCCTCTTCTCTCTCTCTTTCTCTCTCTCCTCTGCAAGTAACAAGTCAGTCCATTGTCCCTAGTTGGTTCCCACTAGTGGTTTAATAGTTGGGGCTAATGGTGATGATAATCGCTGTTACTCATTTTCCCATCATTAGTGGCACAAAGGAACTGCTGAAATGCACCTATTGTTGTGATTTGATATCAACACAGGAACAGGAAACGAGTGTGTGTGTATGTGCACGCGTGTGTGTGTGTGTGTGTGTGTGAGAGAGAAAGAAAGAATACAATCGGTGTCTGGGGAGAGAGCGAACTGCGCTCTGCGCTGCACTGCACTCTTCCATGTCTTCCCTCTTGGTTTTTGTGCTCTTCTCCATGTTTTGTTGCTTGTAGATGCTCGATGTTTGCCATACATCCCGAGGTAGTCAGGGTCATCGGATCATAAAGTGAGCAAAATCCAATTGGGAGCGTTCAAGCCTGCTTAGATTTTGTGTCCTTGCGTGCTTGGATTGATAAGTCACAAAAGACAAGTGTGACTGTGGCATACTTAAAGCTGCACCATCCAACTTTGCATGTTGGCAACCTCAAATGGCAGCAAAGGTAACTGTTTAAAAGCTGTTTGAACTTCAATACACTAGAGATCATGCAACGCAACATCAGTAAACTGCACACATCACACTCACGTTTACCAAATTATACCAACGGATTCCAAAGGGACGAGAGACACAAAAGATCTAAAGTTGTTGAGTCCGGCTTTCTCTGGACGGAGAAAGCCGGCTCACTCAGTTTAGGAGCAAGTTTTGTATTTCACGCTTAAGTTTCGATTTATCACTTCTGTGGGCAGAGAAGTTTTCCCACCAGTGACCATACCTGACACTGGAATTTCAATTTTGGCAAATAGAACAAATCTATGGCATCTCAATTGGGGGGAATGGGACGGTCTTCTCTATTGCAGAGAGGTAAGGCGGGTGTATTTTTACAAAAAAAACGAACAAATTAACTCTTAGGCAGTACATCAAGTGCTTTAAACCTTATATCTTCAGATGTGAGGGATATACGGGATCATGTTCTTACTGCAAAAACATTTTGGCCCATCCATCATCTTGAACCCACCAGTAAGAAACAGTCAGAAGCAGTTTACGCTCGTCAGTCTCACTTGGTATCCATGGGATTTCTTGAGCACCAGATCGCCAACATCACCATGATCTAGTATTGGGCAGTGCTGGGCAGAGCCAGCCAATCAGCTGTGTTTTGGATTTTCTAAATTGAACTGAAGGTTATAGTTGTCCTCATCCAGATCCGTTCTCTGAGAAAATATGACAGATGAATTATTTTCCCATTTTGCTTATTATACCCAGAAGTTCCACTGTATTCTGTTAATTTACCTTTGAAAAAAAGCCAGAAGCACATATTCTCCAGTTAAATTTAATTAAACTTGATTTGCTTCATTGTTTCTGTTTTAGTGTTGCTACTGGGCAAATGGCTAGCTAGTTAATTAGTCCCTTTACACCATACATTTTACTGTTAAATGTACCTACTGAGTCATCCGGAACAATCCTGAGCAATTTGCTGGGTAGGTTTTCAACTTTGGTTTGTGGTGTGAAACCTGGGGCTATTTTTGCTGGTGTTGCTGCCTAAGACTCTCAAATACAACAGGGAAAACCAGCTATTTGTCTTGACTTTAGATCAACTTTTATGATGTTTTGATGTTGGTGTCTCTATTCATTGTAGTGTACAGGAACTGTGATCACCAGTTGGTCTGTAGGCAGGTTTATAGATAGATTACAGTCTCGCCTATCATCAGAAATCACAGTAAACGCATTTGGTCACATGATAGTGTGTATGTGCGTGTGTGTGTGTGTGTGTGTGATGTGTAACAGACAGAAGTTGAGACATGGTTATCAGCTCTGGCCCCTGACATGCAGCCACCAATGAAATCCATCATATGACCAATGATACACTCTCTCTCTCTCTCTCTCTCTCTCTCTCTCTCTCTCTCTCTCTCTCTCTCTCTCTCTCTCTCTCTCTCTCTCTCTCTCTCTCTCTCTCTCTCTCTCTCTCTCTCTCTCTCCATGTATCTCACAGTATTTCATACTTTATACTTTATAGGTTTCTGAGGTACTTTCCTCTGACAAAAATGTGCATGTGCTTACATGTATGTGTGTGTTTCTGTGTGTGTTTGTAGAGGAAGTGATGGCAGGCCTGCTTGTCTAAACTCAATAGAGGGAAGCTACAGACACACATATGTATACACACACACACACACACACACACACACACACACACACACACGCCTACACACACATACACACACACATGACGTATTCTTCTCAAGACAGCGTTCCAGTTCTTTCTCTAATAGGCTTAACTATAACTACTGACCTTTACTTTCACTCAGTGCACAATACTTTGAATATACCTCACTGCAGTAGGGTAGAATACAATTTTCTATACTGATACCAGCTCCAATATTTAAATTTCAAGATGACCTCCAAAGTTGTACTTTTTTGATACCTTTCTTTTGATATTTTCGGATTACATGCTAGAACAATCTTCCATCTGTTCTTTGTAGCAACAGTTACTATTCTATGTAAAATTGAACCAGTGCAAAAAATCCCATAAAATAGTATCACATGTGAAATCCCATTGTTGGAAATAAACGTCAGTATTGGAAATTGCCTCTGTGAGGTGTTGCTTCTCCATAGCCAGCACAAGGCCTGTGTGATTCAGTGGTGTTGCTGAAAAAACATTAATGCAGAGCCAGAAACTTCCAGTGCTTGAGGCTGAGGAAACACACACCTCCTCTACTTCCTCTGTACAGCGCGTGCACACAAACACACGCACGCACGCACACACACACACACACATACAGTATATATTTACGGTATATACCCCACACAAGCACATATGAAATGACAGAATCACACACTCATGTTGTGGACAGATTACATACTCACATAACACAGATTCTTGCATGCACACACACACACACACACACATTCACAGATTACATGCTTACACGATACACTCTGGTTCTCTCTCTCTCTCTCTCTCTCTCCCTCTCTCTCTCTCTATCTCTGAAACACACACACACACACAAACAGTGTCTCCACCATCTATACTCTCTGCAGTATTCCAGATTGTTCACACGACTTCTAACTTTCCAACAGGAAGAGGAGGAGTCAGGGAAGGACAGGGATCTAGCCAAGACACACACACACACACACACACTACACATACAGAAACAGAAATAATATTACTGCTTTGCTATGTGAAACAGAGTCTCCATTTCTTGTAATCAGGGATAATAACGAAACTAGTCACTGTTTTTTAGTCTAGAGCAGTGAGAAACTGCCCTCGCTTGCTTGAACTCAATCCTGACCTTGTATACCTGACGGCTAAAGCCCTGAATGATCTTCCAGATAGCAGAATACAGGAGCTTTTAGTATGTTGCTTACTTCAAATGTTCCAGAGGGATGTCACATGTGTGTCTTACCTCCCTGTGTCACAAGACATATCTGCTGCGTGTAACATGATGCGTGCTTGTGTTTGAATCTCCTATCAAGATGCCGAACTGATTGCTGATTTCTTGTGTGTGTGTGTGTGTGTCTGCTAGTTGATGGGCTGGAGAAATCATCGTCACTGGCCAGCTGCGATGTGGTGGTGGGCAGCGCCACCAATACCCAGAATGCCCCTGCATCACGGCAGCAACGGGGCAAGCTCTCGTCACTAGGGAAGCTGTTCAAACCCTGGAAGTGGAGGAAGAAGAAGACCAGCGACAAGTTCCAGGATCTTTCCAAAGGTAGGGTGTGTGTGTCTGTCTGTCTGTCTGTCTGTGTGTGTGGATGTGTGTATGAGTTTGCATGAGCAAGTTGAGTGGTTGTTGATTGACTGTCCACAAATCGAGTGTCTGCACAACATCACTGTTTTCAATTTGGGGTTTGTCATAAACATTAGGGGGGTGAACTGGAGCACAGTGCCCCGATTCCCAATAAAGCTTTAAAAGGAAAGGAGTGTAAGGTTGGTTTGCAGCTCCTTCTGATTAACTCCCGCAAACTCGGCAAAGCCACGAAAAGGCACAGAGGGGGACAAAGAAAGCCGAGGTTCTTCCTCTTCGTTATGGCAGACAGGTATCTGATCCTATCTCCATTATGTATCTGTATGTAGGTTTCATACCTGTCTGTCTGGCTAGATGGTCTCAAGTTACCGTCCAGGTGTGAAAGCAAGAAGGACATGGAGAAAAGAGAAAGAGGGAAAATGTAGAGAGAGAATGTATAAGTTACTCACACAGTATTTATCATTGCCATTTGTCAAATAGACATATGCTGTGGGAGGGAGTGTGTCAGAGAAAGAGTGTGTGGTAGCAGTAATAGTAATAGTGTGACACTTCATTGACCCCTGTAAGGAATTTCTCTCTTCGGTTGTTCCCCGTCAGGGAGGTCAAAGGTCAGGGTCAGCCATAGAGCCGGTAGGGATTCAATGTCTTGCTCAAGGACACTTGCGGACACTGGGGCTTGAACCCGGGTCCTCATGCTGAAAGGTGGTCTCCCCCTATCCATTCAGAGAGTGTGTGAAAGTGTATGTAAACGAGAGGCACACCCTGAGGCTAGAGAGATGAACATCCATCATATAATTCAGAAGAGGTGACAGTGAATGTCTAGTCCAGTACTTAAAATCACAATGAAACTGCATTTTGAGAGATTTTTTCCTGGATATTGGGCTGGGATATAACACAGGGAAGGATCATTATAGTTATAATGAGCTAAAAAGGAAAAAGAGACATTTTTTCATTTCAGTGTGACTCAGACAACTTTGAAAGCCCTAGATTGTTCCATTATTAGAGGTTCGCTTCCTGGAGTTTTATAAGTCACTGAATGATAAGTCATGGGGAAAATAATCCTAAGCACTTTTTTCTGTAGCTTCTGTTTGTATTTACATTATGTGGTACTGTGTCTAACCTCTGTTCATCTTTCAGTTCTAGAGAGGAAAATCTCAACCAGACAGACCAGGGAGGAGCTCATCAAAAAAGGAGTACTCATCCCTGACCAAGGTCTGTCTGTTTATTCATTCATTCATTTGTTCATTTGTACTTTCGCTCATCCATTCCCTTCATTCAATGCTCAATTACTTTCATTTGTATGTTCCCTCATTCACTCACTCATTCACTCTCTCTCTCTCTCTCTCTCTCTCGTCGCCATCGTTCTTTATTTGTTTCTTTCTGTATTACTTCCCCATTTGTTTAAATGTCAATTGTACCTGTTATGGTCGTATATTGATACTGATGCTTGTGTGTGTGTGTGTTCATGTGGTTTGTATGTTTGTGGGTATGTGGGGGAGTTGGTGAGTTTTTAAAGCGATTTTAGTTACTTTTTCCTCTGTTGTGCTGTGAGATCTTTAATCAAAGAACATCAAAAGCCTCACACAAACTCACTCACTCACTTTTCCACTAAATCAAACCGTTATCGCTCCCTGCTTCATTCTTTTCCGGACTTTCAACTGCCTTTACTTTCATCTCTCATCTACGTCTCGTACATTTGCTCACGCAGCAAGATCGGTTAATTCTTTCCCCCATCGTGCAGCCTTTGTTGTTATACCACGCACTCGTTAGTCTTCGCTCCACATCGTACTGCCGTGGCGTCACATAGCATGATGGCATGTCGGAGTCTAGCACACAGAGGCCAGATACCGCACAGTGTTGACAGTCCCAGTGACATTGGCTCCTGGATGGCAGCACCTCTCTGGAGCATGCTTCACTTCTCTGCACTCTGCCTGACAGATGAATCCAAACACTTCCAGTTCCACCTGCAGAAAATGCCCGACGCTGGAGGAGTGTTAATCTTTCTAGGGTCAGACCATATTTGTTTTAGCACTGAACCATGAGTTTGGCAAGTTAAAAGGCACTCAAGAGTATAGCTTGTGTCATCAGTGAGCTTTATTAAAGCCAGTCGGTAGGTTAACTGAAAGCTGGCAAACTGCTGATGTTCCACTATTTCTCAAAACATCTCCCTCTTCCCTTTCTTTGCTCCATTTCGTCTTTCCTTTCCTTCTTTCTTTCTGTCACTCTTTCATTTTTGCTTTCTTTGTTCCTTGCTTTCTTGTATTCCTGCTTGCTTTCATTGTTCTTCTTTTCGCTTTGAGCTTCTTTTTGACTAAATGTGTGTGTTTCTTTATGATTTCTGTCACTCTCTTTCCAAGTTTCTGTCTTTAGTTCAAAAATCTACTTCCTTAATTTTTATAGTTCATTCTGATGACGGCTTAATCATTTACAGGACACATTAAGAAATGCATGTGCAAAATAATTTTTCTTTCGTTTCAGGGATCACAATAAACCACTCCACAGTTTTTATTTTCTCCATCGGCCAATCGGGCGCAAGATACACATGTCAACCGCCCGGTCGATCTAACCGGTTAGGATACCTCTAGTTAAGAGCTGTAGGCATTTATCATTTAGGTGAACATTTAAATTATAAAACAAAAATGAAAGTATATTAATATTAAAAAAGATTAAAGAAACATACCAAAACACCACAATTTTGTCCATTATATAAAAACATTTATTTTTATAAAAACAAAACAAAAACTGCTGATTTTTGTGCCAAGCTGCCACATCATTTGGAAAGTCACTCACCAACCCCCGTCTCATTCTCATTCTGAGTTTGTTTAAGGCCTTCAAGAAGGCGAGAAGACTTTGTGTGCCCAACGATGTGGATGTGGGAAATTACACCATTTCCTGATATTGCAGCACACATTGTTATATTAACCCCCATGTTGGGCACATCTGTTGTGGCCTGATGACCGATGATGTTTCTGAGTTTGGTCAAGTGTGTGGGGTTTCCATTTGCTTACAAAGCAGTTTAGAAAGTAGTTTAGAAAACCATCACACAACTACAGTAAAGTGTACATGTATCCCACAGTTTGTTGGATTCTGGACGTAGGTATTTACATGCCTGGCAACACTGAAATACAAATGAACTCATTTAGTGTATTGCAACATTCACCTTTCAAGTATTGCCAATGTATTTTTCAGTAATACCAAATTCCAAACTTTAATTTCATATGTATGAGTGTCATTGTATTAATTGTTGTTTGTACTATTTTGTATGTAAGGGTTTTGGGCAAGTGAGTTAATGGTGTGGGGTTTTGACACATTGTTTTGAGAATGTAGATAGTCATTTGAGGATTTTACGCAATTGAGAAATACTGTAAAGCAGACGATTTCACTCACGTTCTCCATGTTTCCTCTCCTTCAGATGAGCCAGTCAGCAGTGAAAACCTGAACGGCCACGCCACGCCCGGAGTGACATCGGAGGAAGTGAAAGTTGACATTGAGTCACCAGATACGCCGCTGGACGAGCCCGAGGACGCCGAGGACAGAACAGGTGACTTCAGCGGTCTGGCTCTGGATCCTTTACTGTGTCTGACATGGGGCTTTTTCACACAGTAATCCACGGCTATTTGGAGTTCAGAAACCTGTAACACAGGACCAGTTGAGGCCTTGGCCCTGGGATAATTGAGGTTTTTCACTGGCGCATTATAAAGTTTACTTTATCTGAGGGCTTGTCTTGTTCTGGAGTGTGTTAACCTCAAATTTTCCAGATGAGTCCCTGCTCCCTTCCAAATTGGCTAACAGCTCTGGTATGAAAACTGGCTAATGTAGCCCAGAGTGAACTCTTGGCCTAGAGGTAAGGATGAAATACGCAGTGTGGAAAGCACTACAAAGATATTGGTTGTAGACTGGAAGATGGAGCTATTTTGGTCGTGGATGAAAGATATTTTTATCCTTAAACATAGATGTAAAAGTTCAGCGCCAAAAGATCCTCAGAGGGCAAGGAAGTAAAGGAGACTGGGAACAAAGATCGCTTCACAAAGAGGCTGCTTTTGTCTAGTTTTTATCATCATTGATCATGAAAATATTTTACGCCTAGAGCATAGAGATGTTCTGTTCCATGTATATAGATAGTACATGGGGATACTCTGCGTCTAGAATAGCATTTATCTGATTGTGTCCTGTAGAGCGCAGAAATAATCTCTGACAAATCGCTGTTCTAGTCCATAAAGATGTTCTGATGCTTGTTCATAGACATATTCTGGTTTCTGAACTTGTTCTGGATGTAGATCGTAGAGGGATTCTCATTTCTGATTCTCATTTCTGATTCAGGGAACAGAGAACAGAGAAAGATATTCATGTTCGAGGACATAGATTACTTGTTCTCCTTATAGAATAGGCATTGGAAATAATGTTATCCTAGAAAGCTGAATAAGTACTAGGTTTTATAAAATACAGAGATTTAAGATATAGTATCGAAATATGTTGCATTACTGAGGGATCTGGGACTTTTTAAGCCTCCAGCATTACCGTTTTTACACGCTAGACCTAAATGTTGCAGGGTTTTTTTTAGATATAGGCTACTTTGTGCTCTTCTCCTCGGTTGTGGAATGTGTGTGTACCAACAAGCCTGTGCGCTCGCTGACATTGAATCCTCTCTGGGATCTCTGTCTGAGTCTAATGTGTCCAAATAGATATTCCCATTATAACAGCCTGCAGCAGGCATCCACACAGCAATAACCATCTCCTAATGCTTTGCCCTACCTCAGGAGGCCAGCCGCTGCTCTTCTGTCTGATGCTGCTTAAGTGTTGTGCTGTTTTCATCTCAACCCTGTTAGCATTGAACTCCCAGCCATTTGGAGAACTCTTGAGAGATACACACAAGCATAGACACACACAAATACACACACACACACACTCTCACACAGGGTCCCGTTTGGGGGAGGTTAATGGGTACAAATTCATCTTTCAAATCCCAAGCTTGAAATGTCAGAGTAGGCAGTCACAACATTTATTTTGAACTGGCTGCCTAATATAGAGCTACAATCCCAAGGAAAAGCTGCTCAAGACCACAGGTCAATCATCCGCTCTCGTCATCAGCTCTGTCCGACTCTCTCATCCCCTCTCTCTTTCTCTCTTCTGTCTCTCTGTTTACCTGTCCGCATGCCTATTTGTGCCTCTGTTTGCACAAATATGCACCATTTTGTCTTGCATTCAATCTCTCATTTGCCTAACCTTAACCTCAAAATACATTACTTTTCCCTCCTCCTTCCTGTGCTCTGCTCAGAGAGGCGTGATACTAAACCCCTCCCCCGGGCAAACCAGGTGCGACCGCGAGAGGCTCAAGCTAAAAAACAGAACAGTGCCGCTGTGCCTGCCTCTTCCAAACCTGTAGGTGGCACTACAGGCACAGCCAGGCACAGAGACGGTGTCTCGGGGGTTAAAAAGACGGCTAAAACCGCAGGCAAGCCAGGCTCAACCACACAAGCTAAAGCTAACCCTCGGAACACTAACAACGCTAGTCGTGCGACCGGTAAGTAGGACTTAAGCCGGTTGGGACTGAAGCCTGTCTGTCTACCTACCTGTCTACCTGCCACTGTCTGCCTGCCTGCCTGCATGGGAACGCACCTGTCTCACTGTCAGAGGGCAAGGAAGACTCCAGACTCACCATCCGCCCCTCTGCATCTCTGAAACCAGGTGTTCATGTACTGTTCCACATGTGAAGTGGTAGTGCACATATCTGCTGCCCCTGACAGTTGTCAAGTGGTCACGTTCATAGAAAAGTTTCCCTGTCTCTACTTGTTGTCGTTTTCCTGTCCACAATGAAAGGGCTTCTTGTCGAATGAGTAAATGAAGGAGTATTTCCTTTAATTTCTCTTGTTTTCTGAGAAAACAGAAGTAAGTGCCTGTGCACACTTCTCCATTTGCAAACGACAGTAAAACCATGTGTAAGCATGCATATCTGTGTGTGTGTGTGTGTGTGTGTGTGAGGTCAGTGTGGCATGGCCTGCATAAAGTTCTGGGAAGCTTGTGATTTTTATTGATGGCATGATTGTAGGGAATGATTTTATCACCATTCATTTAGTGTGTGTGTGTACGTGTGTGTTCTTATTTTACCTACAGCATGGTTTAAATGCTAGTAGCTTCATTTCTGTTTGGCCTCATAGTTCTCATCCCTGTCCTCAGGCTGTGCTTTACAATGCACAATGACTTCTTTGCCGTCAGCAATATCTTTGGTATTCTATATTTGTCCCAGGCGCCAAAGGGTTTTGTAGATGTGATTAGAAATGATTACTCTAATGCAAAGATGGTTATGGCTGATAGCATGTTCTAATAGAGCAGTGTCGTGTATGTTTGTTACTGCTTTACGCTCAATTAGATAAATTGTGGACCTTTTGAATGCAGATAAAAAATACCAGATAAATATACAGGACAGAGAATTTGTAAGGCACCAGAAGTGCTAAAGCATTAGTGGTAAGAGGGAAAATATTCAGTATTTGCTGCAGTATTAACGATATAGATATAAAGAATATATTAAAGGTCTTGAGTGGTGTGGCAATAATGTATACTAATAAGTCCAATTTTAATTTTCTTATCTCCCTCTTCCTCCCTCTCCCCTCCTCCTCCTCCTCAGCCAAATCTTCCCATCCAAAGAAGACAGGAAACACAACAAAAACGGCCCCCTCCTCTGCCTCCACCCCTCGTTCCCGTGTGTCTAAGGACGGAGGAGCGGCAGTACAGACTGGCGGGGCAGAGGCAAGGACCAACCGGAAATCAGACCCTGCCACCACCTCCTCTGTACCTCATAAGGCCTCCTCAGAGACTGCTAGCCTGCCTGGGGAGTCACACTCCCGGCCCCCTTCCTCAGACACCCAGCCTGCCTCGTCCCAAGGCTCAGGCCCTGAGGCAGAGGGGAGCCAGGCTGACCCCACTCGCAAATCCGCTCCCAATGCCTCCGCTCGGGGTGAGGAGACCGGAGGGCCCGGCGGTACGGCCCCGGAGCCCACAGACCGGTCCGCTCACGTCAACACTGCTACGGAGGACACTTCCTTCACAGAGGGAGAGACGGACCGCTCATCACAGGACAAGGAACTGGGGAGGACGGGAGGGGAGGGAGGAGAGGGGGATGAGGGAGGAAAAGACAAGAAGAAAAGAGGAGAAAATTCCCCTGTGGAGAATAGCCAGAGGTAAGGATCTAGGAAGGACAAATAAGTTGGTAAAGGATTCTTTATTTTCACCTACTGTGGCTCTGCTGTGGCCAGATTTACACAAAGTCTTACTAGTGTGTTGCAGAGTAACTGAGTTCCTGGTCTGCAAGACAGTCCCTGTGGGGTCCCACTATAAAGTTAACTAACAATTATTGTAACCAAAGTTTGCTTTTTGCCGCAGTTTACCCAGAAAATTCCAAGGCAAGTGTGGTATGTGAGAAACAGATGTTAGGACTAGCAAAAATTGCAGGTTATTAATTATGAGTGTTTGCTTATTCACATATGTGTGAACAAGCAACTGACTGACTGAAAATTACAGTCCTGTTATTTTTGCATAGCAAATAAATACAAAAGTAAGTATAGTAAAAATACACTTAAAGTCCCCATGAAATTACCTCCCATTACTTGATTACTTGAATGATCCCTCTCTGCTTTATGTCCCACCCCAACATCCTGTTTCAACAGGAAATACCTCAAATTAAGAAAGTAAAGATGCACATTTCATGGGGTCTTTAAAGTCTTGCAACTCCTCTAGAAGTTCTGGTCTCATTTTCTTCTTCATCTGTCCCTGTATGAACATGAGTGCTAATGCTGTGTTGTAACTGTGTCCTCCAGGTCGGTGGAGGGTCACGCTGAGAGGCAGCAGGGCCACAGTGTGAACGTGCGGCAGCCCGAGGTGACGGTGATCCCTGATAGGCCGAGAGACAGCCAAGCCAGCGACTCGGACTCGGACGGGCCAATCCTGTACCGCGATGAGGAGGAGGAGGAAGAAGAGGAGGATGACGAGTACACAAACAGTATGGGACAAGTTTCTAACACATCACACAATAATGGAAATACACAAGAAAAGAAAAGTAAATATTGTCACCCACATAACGCATACAGACATTTTGGAGACGCTCCTCATTACGTTCTAATCATTAAAATCCCATTTCTGAGTTTGCATTTTTTGTGTTTGGCAGTTAACAAAGAAAATATAATTTCTACCAAAAGGATTATTTTTCTACATGTGATACGAAGTTCCAAATACATTGATACGGATGGCAGGAACAAGCAGCTCTAGGTGTTTGTTTACATTTCACACAGTGATTCATGCACTTTTGTGTGTGGAGTTAGTAACACATAGATTACATAGCGTTATGTATTATAATGTAATATTATGTGTAACATGAGGGTAAAACGAGCTGTGAGATGTAGTTTAATCAGTACATCCTCAGTTTACAGCTGCAGTTATCTTAAGTACCATTGTACTGTAGCATGGGGATTGATTATCATGCAACTTGAATGCAGTAATATTATCAGTAGCATAAAGAAAACCATGTCGCATTGACAGCTTACTCTGCTAAGTGTCAGTGAAACGACTGAATTGAACACAATGGCTTGTTTTATTTTTTTTCCTGCTGTCTCTAATGCTAAACGCCAATCATCCAGATGCCATGTTGTGTTTCAGATCTCATCACTATTGTCTTCAGGCTCACAGCAGCTGGTCTCCCTACAGGTTGTTCCAAGGCCTCCAGAAGCCTGTTGCTAGTTTTCCCTTGTGTGTCTTTGTTCCAGGCTCTCTGGCTAGTAAGATCCGCCGGCGAGACACCCTGAACATCAAGCTGGGGAACCGGCCCAGCAAGAGAGAGCTGGAGGAGAAAAACATTCTGCCGCGGAGCTCCGAGACGGAGAGGCACGAGCTGCGCCAGCAGATAGGCTGCAAACTAGTCAGGTATACACACACACACAGACACTCACACACACACAGACACACCGCTGATTAGATTCAGCTGAACTGTGGGGTAGGGCTGGGTGATATTGACAAAATCAAATATCACAGTATTTTAGACGGAATACCTCGATATCAATAATGTGATGATATTTTGGGGATGAGTATTCGTGCTTTCATAAAATATTTACACACAAGAAAATTTTGAAAATTAGTAATGATCATTAGTCATCAGTAATGTGTTATCAGTAATAAGTAATGTGTATATGATGAGCAGGTAAAGCCAATCATTGTTCATTTTACTTGGCCAGAACAGGCTAATAGGTTCAGAAAATGTTATCACTTTACTGTAACGCAGCCTTTAAGACCAGGAAGAAGTAACATTTAAGTTATTTCACAATATTATGATAACCAAAATCCCAGACGATATCTAGTCTCATATCACAATATTGATATTATACGATATATCACCCAGCCCTACTGCTGGTAGAATATATGTGACACAGTTGTTTCATTTACCTTCATTGTCCTTCCAGGCGCCTGAGCCAAAGACCCACCACTGAGGAGCTGGAGCAGAGGAACATCCTCAAACGTGAGTTACTGAAATACACTGCTACCTCCACACAACATAAACACTGAGGGTGATTATAGTTCACAAAACTGGCACAAAAAACAGCTCAAATACATTGATTCTGAATTTGTTTTTTGTGTATAAAACAAGCACGTTAATTAACCAAGGCTGTATGGCTGTATAATGCCTCCAGAGAGCATGATAGCCAGTGCATCAACACCTGTCCATAGTCAGTAATTACAAGAACAATATTACTTGTCAATCAAAACTAAAGTTTTATATTTGAGTGATAAATCCTGGTTCCTGGTGTGGCCAGGCTGACTGGTATTGTGGTGTTCGGACTGTCCGGTTTTACTGTCACTGCCACTTTCAGATGGTCAGATATAACCTTGTGTGTCATAAATTGGACGGATATTTAGTTAGTATTTATCGGCCGGACTAATGTGGTCAATCCCAGTGAGGTCTACTCATTTTACAGGCTGGGCAGAGGTTGCCTCAATGTTGCGCTGACACAGAGTCCTTGTTGCCTGTTTTTGTTGCCCTTTTCTCCTCGCTTTGGTTACAGAACACCAGAATGATATCAACTCAAATAGTATGGACAGAGGCTGCTTTGTGCACACTGCAAGCACATACACCCATTATAAAACAAACAAACAAAATTTGCTTTTCTGAAGATGAAATATCCTCCATCAAATAGCCAATTAAATTTGCATGGTGCTGTGCCCCCACACAGACCTAAATCATTCTGCTGGAGGGTTTCTAGCTGGCTTGTCTTGTCAGCTTTCCATTTCAGAGACTGACTGGTGGCGTTGCTGCTGCAGTTGCCTCTAAACTCTTTGAAGTGGCTTGTTGCATTGGGTATTAAATTTGAATCAGTCATTTTGCTCTAGGCCTAGCTGAACGAATTCATGTTGCTTTTCCCCCTACTTAGGACTAAGTAAGCATGCAATATTTGTTGCTTTATGCTAAGTAGAAAATAATAGCAAACAGTCCACACATACCATTCTGCCTCCAACAGACACAACAAAACAAAATATAATCGAATAAGTAGATGGTAACACAATTACAATGCAACCACAACAGCCATCCCACAATTAAAATATGGTTCTAACACAACTCAATTACAACAGTGTAACATAACAAAAAATAAACTTTATGACCTGAACTAAAGCACAACTCTAATGGGAACACACTACAACCATTACACTACCATGAAAGAGCTGACTGGTCTACTGATTGGACATAAAGAACAGAATATGTAGCAATTTAAACATCGTAGTTACAATTACGATGCACATACGGTACCTATGTTTCATTTGTATCCAGATTTTTTGAATAAGTTGACCTGGAATTTCAGTGTATTTCATTCATCTAAAGAGTTTGAATGATCTCCATTGTCAAGTGGTTTATTGTTGAGGCTGTGTGAAGTATCACAGCACCACAATGTAACACAGATAGACAATAGAACCTCAATACAGTCATAACACAGATAAAACAAAACCAGCGTCCCATGTGTACAGGAAGCGGCCCGAGACGACCGGCGACCATGCTGGTGTTTGAATTTTCATTTAGGAAAAATACACACACACACACAGAAAGAAAAAAACACGTGTTCACAGTTGTTCTGGTTATGGGAAAGAAGAGTTATTTGATTGGTTGTGGTGCTATGAAACACAGATGGCTTATGGGTAAATCTCTGGAGGGACCACGAGAGGTCAAGGGTCAGTCAGCATCCCAGGGCCCAGTCACCCACCCACACACACACACACACACACACACACACACATATGCACACACAAAAACATTACAAGAATAGAATGTATTACAGAATTGACTCATTTATCATTTAATCTATGGACGAAAAAGAACCTAAACCAGTTTCAGTGTTGTTTTTGTTTATGTGACGCCGATAGCATTGCTACATACCCATGAACACACTCTCATATGTTGAATCTCATCATGTGCAATTTAATATAGAAGCAGCAGCGTGTTGTAGGTGCAGCAGATGTTAAATGACTCTGTTGGTTCTCTGCCTGCAGAAAAGAATGAAGTAGAGGAGCAAGAAGCCAAGCAAGAGATTAAAAGGAGACTCTCTAGAAAGGTACTGTAAACACCCAAGCACACACACACACACAGAAAAGAAAGTGAAAGAGCGAGTCTATATTTAGCTGCAAATATGGAACCTGTTCATGTTCTGTTATACTCCGCACTGTGACTCATGTTAGTGAGAAGGTGCTGTTTGTGGTGAAATCGCCCCATCTAGTGGACACAGATGGGACTGAAGAACTGCACATTAGTCTCCTGTCAGTGGAGATTAGGAGTCACACTTTGTCTATGTCTGTCTCTCTAGCTCTTGGGAGAAAAGTTGACATTTACCTCCGTGCAAATGCAAAAATAAATCAATATAGGCTACAAAAGGAACATAAAACATTTGCACATACAGTAGGTATTTATTTTAGACAGTAATATTAACAAGAAATCGAGGAAAACTGGGGAAGAATGTTGTCAACATGGATGCAAATATCAAGGTTTTGGTATAGATAATCAGCTTATCTCTCTCTCTGGCTGCAGCTGAGTGTGAGGCCTACAGTGGCAGAGCTCGTCGCTCGGAGGATCCTGCGTTTTAACGAGTATGTGGAGGTAACAGACGCCAAGGATTATGACCGGCGGGCGGACAAACCCTGGACACGGCTCACCCCCGCTGACAAGGTACCTGACCCTGCACATCCTGTCACATTTAGCTTTAACATCGTTAGTAATCGTAAAATGTCACTTTTAGGTTGATTCTTTTTGCTGTTGCTTTTTAAGCCAGTAAGCAACTCACAAATGGCATGGTTCCTGCATTAGACAGTCGGGCTGACAAATAAAATATATAGATATTGACAAAAAAAATTGTGTCACCATTCTTTTGCTGAATATTACTTCTTGCAATACCAGTGGACACAGCGTTTTTGACATAATTTCCTTTTCAACACTTTTCCTCTCAGAGAAAAACTGCAGCCCATTTCGATTTGGAAATTGTAGCAGCCATTGTAGCAATTTTGATACTTTACCAGTTTATTGTGGGGAAAACTGTGATCTCCAGTCCATGTATTTTCAGGACAGTATTTATTTTATTTTCTTATAAAGGGGTTTGGGTTAGGGTAAGGGTTGAGTAGTTAAGGAATTAATGTCAACCTGTGTGTGTGTGTGTGTGTGTGTGTGTGTGTGTGTGTATGTGTGCACTCTGCCCCTCAGGCTGCTATCCGTAAGGAGCTGAATGAGTTTAAGAGCCGAGAGATGGAGGTTCATGAAGACAGCAAACAGTTCACCAGGTACTGACTGTGCGGTCGATCGCCTCCACCATTAGTCCGGTTCCAATGATCCGTCACACTCCATTAGTAATTTATTATCACCTTAAATACTGCAGTTTATTTGTTCAGATTGATCAATATTAATATTATTCTAGCCCCCAAGCCCATGTCCACTAACCACATAAAAGGCATGACATACACCTAGTCGACTCCAGTTTATTAGTCCCCAGCCATTGATTGCCAATAAAGTCCTGGTTCAGTCTCTCATATGTTATTAGATATAGACGACATGGCTGTATATTGTATCCCAGTGCAGAGAGAATGTATTGGATGTGATTACTTGTAGCAAGCATAACATAGTGTCTAATATATTATTGTGATGTTATTTACGAACCGTGTGTGTGTGTGTGTGTGTGTGTGTGTGTGTGTGTGTTTTCAGATTCCATCGGCCCTAAGCAGCCCTCAGTGCCAGCTGGACTTCAGCAGCACAAGCTCTCCAATCCACAGCTTCCAGCAGTCTCCCAGCTCTCCAAACCCCAAACCTGCGGTGCACAGTTCACCTCACTTTGCTTTGGGACCCCCTAGCCCCCAATCATATGTATTTATGTCTATGGTGACAGCTTACAGGTGTGTATAAGGCCTGGGGGCATCCATGGACACCAGTGAAATATTTGCACATGTCTACGGTCAGAACTAGAGCTGTGTATAAGGCTCCGGTCAGAACCATTTATTTATTTGAGAGGATATGGCCTGTACCTGTTGATAGGTGTTTTCGTTCACTCTTCTACATCAGGCCTTGCAAAGAGAGGCGCCAGGGAGAAAGAAATGAGTGGAAATTGCCTTTTTAGATATGGATGTGGCCTAAATCTTCAGAGTGGCTGGGTAGTAAAGCCTATGAGTGAAACCTGGCTACCTGCCGAGGTTTAACTTGTTGTCATGAACCGTGGACAGCGCTTGTAAAGAACGGCTGCCAACCCTGTGGCCATATATCGACATCCTCCCAGAAGTGAAGGGTGATTGGATGGCTGCGTGATGATGATGTCAGTGCCTAGCTCATGGATGAGAGAGGAGGAGAGACATTCAGATGTGCCTCTCTTGATTTGTATCTCAAATACTGCAGTTCATTTGTAGACATATTTAAAAGTTATTGCCACTAGAGGGCATTATATCATAAGAATTATAGAATGAAAGAACGAAGAAGTGTATACAGATTAAGAGTAACCTGTTATTGTTATATTTGTACTGCTGAAGCTGTGGGCACCTGAGGCTTTAAAGGTGGAGTGCAATGGAAATCACCCTATAGCCGATCACTTGGCACAGAGTGTATGATACATGATGCTCATGTGCCGTATGATATGTTCTGTGTTAGGTTTGTGATTTGCCTATCTGTCGATCTCTGAGTTTTATCCAGTGAGTTACTAAAGGCAAAAACCTCTGGTCTCGCAGCCCTGGACTTTCTGTTTAGAGGATCTGCTGTGCAAGCTTTGAAGAGTAGCAGTGTCTGTCGAACATCTGAATTCAATTTTTCTTTCCCACCTTAGGCACTTAGCTGACGCTCCCAATCCAAAGTGACTTGTAATAAGTGCAAACAGAAGAACTGAACATTCAATCACACACTGGTCTTCTCAATTCTAAGTCATTCTGGTTTGAAAGGCCTCGCTCGAAAGGTGGCACTGTGGGGGGATTTGGTCAGCAGAGCTAAATCACTTCTGACAGGCACTTCATATAGAGGTTTTATGAATACAAGACAAGAAAATCAGGAGTTCTTCTATCAAGGGGATCAATCGGCCTCTTGAGGACGTGGAGAAGTCCTTTATTTTCAAGTTCATTGAACATTCTCTGCAGTGCAGTAGTAAAACCTTCCTGTGGCTTCACTCATTGTAGCAGCTCATTGTAAGGAGAGAGAGACTAACAAGTGGCCCCTTTACACCTTGACTTAACATGTGCCTTGAATCCAGATATGAATCATCTGCATTTTACTGACATTTGCATTAAAAGTGTCTCCTTAGTATCCACACAGAATTAGATTGCTCTTTCCCTACTTAAATGTAGACTTGTGCCATGAGCCTGATAACGTTCTCTCACATGTAATGCAAAATTATGAAATTTGTATGTCTTTTAATAATCTAGCAGGCATGAGGGAGATTGTAAGGCAGCATGCACTATTTCTTTGCCTCACCAATTAGCATGCCACAGCCATTAGCTGCTCCTCTATTTCACTGCTGTTAGCCATTAATTTTATTGTTTTTTCCCTTCCTTTTCTGCAGTGTGTGTGTGATACAGTCACACAATTGTATTGTGTGTTAGAGCTTTGCACAATGTTTGGGCCTAGATTATTGATACTTCGTAAATCTGAACTGCACTTATGAGCATTTACTTCTGTTTATGCATTCAGTGTGCGTAGATTGGAAATGTTTAATTTACACTTTGTTAGCAATTTGGCAGAGATGGGTTGGCTTACTCTTCATCTTTATTGCATCTCGGGTGTATTTATACCCAGGATTTTATGCAGTTAAGCTCTGTGTGGATAAAATCAGAATACCCATGACACATGTTGATACAAAGTGTAAAGGGGACCATTGCTAATGATTTTTTCTACATGAATGCCAAGTTGTTTGGCTGAGCTGTTAGAAAGGGAAGCTATCTGAAAATCTGAATCTTATACAACAAGCTGGAGGGGACAAAAGAGCTAAATATGGCCGCCCTGTTGCTGTGGATGTTCATAAACAATTTAAATAAAGACTAAGCCCTCAGTATTGTTTTCCTACCACACCTTGACCAGAGGGGAGACATTGCCTGACAGGTGATTGGTATAAAACCACCTTGCTGACGTCCAAAAGGCTTTGGTCCTGAAGAAGGCCTCCAACCGCCATGACACTCCCTGTTCTTACAAATAGTAACTGAAAAGGACAGATTTACTCTCTCCACTCATGAATGTCCAGAGGTTGTAACAAGAATCGGTGTACAACGATGGAAAAGAACCAACAGTATTCCTTCATGTTAATGTCTATGTTGTTATATATTGATTATTTTGTACAGAATGTATATCGAGCATGTGCATACATCGAAATCAATTTTACTGCCAATGACATGATACGTTATTACTTTGATGTGAATGTTTTAAGCTCTGATTTTAGTTGTATGATTTTTTTTTTATTGTCCCCAGATATTGATGGTGGAATGTGCTGTATGTAAGTGCTGTTTGTACACATTATATCAAGTACAGGGAAATCTACAGGCAGACTCGGCTTAACCATGGACTACACGTTATACAGATGGTGATAAATCTCTATTCTGGTGTATTCTTTCCTACTCTACTGTATTCCATCTCCATTGAAACAGATGTCAGGATGTATGCAGCAGGTTTTATGAGTGCAGAGGAAGCCTATCATGGATGGTGACGACATTTACAGTAGATGCAGTTCAATAATCCCTTCCGGACTCACCCACACTAGAGAAACTGAACTGGGTCCAATTCTTTTGAAATTCTCACGTAACTGTGATGTGCACACGTAAGCGGTTAATGCAACAACAATCCAGCTACGTTTGGTATGTAATCCAATTGCATCCGATATGTAAACATAGTCAGAGTGTGTTAAGTGGCAGGCTGTGTAGGATTAGCTCCTGTACAGGTGAACAGGCTGCACTTCAACAGCAAATATTAGTATTATTGGTAAGGACTTTGAACAAGAGCCACATTTACACAGAAACAAATTAAAATTCTCACCTTGTCGTAGTACAGATTTGATTTTCTCATGCCTGTGTAAACACAGATGCTTGGAATAAGATATTTTTCTCTTTAAACAAGATAGGTTAAAGTAGATAAACATTGACAAGCTTCAGAAATCTTTTTTTGCTTGTGTAAATCCAGCTAAGGACTTGTGCAAAATGTCATTTTCAGGTGATATTCTGTTTTATAGGCTTTAATATTTAAACTGCTAAGGGGAATCCTGGACTGGATTGTCAATAGAAATGTAGGTTTTGTCTGTGAAACTGGTCCTTAATTACACATTTTAGTCCAGGTCCATTTGGTTTAGCCTGGATCTAGAGTAAGCAGTCCAAAGTGTGTAAGAGCCTAGAAGGTTCATATTTAGCCATAACCAGTCAGTATTATTCTAAACCAGGGGTACAAATCCAGTAAATAACCTTTTATCCATGAAATCCATTTCATCTTCCATGAAACTGTGAAATAGACTCATGAAACCCCCTCAGAGTGGGAACCAATGGAGGGTTAAAAGTTGCTGTGTATCCCACAATTCCTTGCATTATTGCTGAAGGCGTCTTCTGCATGTGACCAGAATTGCGGCCACGACTGACTGGGAGTCAACTAGCCTGATACAGAAAATCTGACATTAAAGTATAAACGTTTACAACTCCTTTCATGAATATCAGCTACTAAACTGACAAGTATTTCACTAAAATTCAGGTTATTGTTAAAAGCTTTCACAGCCACTTTGACTGTTTGACTTTGTTGCTGTAATTTGCGATATTAATCTCCCATTTCGGAGCTTTCCACCAGTTCCATGAAAACGTTGGCATTTGAAAGCATCTGCTGTTGTGACAGTGCTTGAGCGTTCCTTAGTCAATTAGTCAAATCCCAATTATCTGGCTGTTCAAGCAGCCATTATCAAACTGCTGCTGTTGAATGAAAACCTTTTATCTTCAACATGTAATCTTTCTCTCGCCCGTGTGAAATTCAAAATATGTCTTGTGTTTCGGTCGGGCTTCATGAGCATTAGAGTGAAACCTGCTCAACCTGTAATCTACTGTGTAAACCTTCAGTTGTAAGTGAAAATGTGAAAGTCATCGAAATTGTTTCCACACAACAGCAGCAAAATGCTCAGAGCAGCTGAACATATTTTCTGCTTGTATGTGACACAGGACCGCACACTCAACACTGACTCCCAACACCTTGATGTATGTTATAGAAGCCTTCTGAGATTTCTCTTTGTAATTTCTCTTCATAGGATGGAGATCATGTATCCTAAAAACAGCCCCTGTTAGGTCCAAACTGTGTATGTTGCTTTTGTATATAAAGAGTCATTGGAAAAACATCTATTTTGTCAGCCTGTTTTTTTTTTTTTTCATCAGTAAGAGGCCTGAAAGGCTAATGCCACCGCTCCTAATTCACCGCTTAGTGACATAAAATAGAGAGAGCAAGAAGCCCCATTAGAGTTATTATTTTTAAAGACATTACATCATTCCTTGCAGATTTCCTGAACTAATTACAGGATTATGTCATCGCAGCCAAGTTTTAAAGATCGTTGTCGAGGGTACAAGGACAACGGCAAGGCGTTTCCTCCCTGTCCCTGATCTCATATGTATATGGTGTATACCTATATGTGGGGAGAACTGTGACTGACTCAAGACTGTAGAAGTTATAGCGCCAATTAAGCCGTCCGACAAGGTATTAGAAGAAAGTTCTCAGTCAGCTTTTCTCATCACCTTCCGCGTTATCCTGATCTTGAAAACTTCATCAATCTAAACAAGTGCTGCGTATGCTATAATGCACAGCAGTTAACTTTGACAAATAAAAAATAACAGCCTATTTGGTTGCAGCGACTCTGTAATAGCTGCATCCCTCACAAGGAGATGACATTCAAATGCGTCTTTACTCTGCGATGTGCAAAGACAATCTGACAAACCCAAGGCTGAGAGGTGAAACACATTGCTCTGCTTTTCCATCAAGCTATATTGGAAATTTCCAGATGAATGAGAATTCTGTGTACTGTCTGACTGAGTGTGTGTGTGTGTGTGTGTGTTGCAGAGGTATCTGAGCCTTTGTGTGTATTTGTTTTCTATGTGAGGTCTCTGCCTTTGCATGACCATTAAAGTATCGAATTTCAGCCCTAGTCAGCCTCATCCAAAGTACCAGCCTGCCAGCTTTTAAAGAGGATGTGGGCGTAATGGAGTTGGTGCTGGAAAACAGAGAGAAAGAGTACAGAGAGATAGAGAGAGAGGGAGAAAGAGAGACGGAGCCGTTAGGGAAATGAGAAGGAACGAGAGATGGGGAGAGAAAAGGGACAAGTGGAGTCGGAAAGAGACGGAAACGGAGGGATGGAGGAACAGATATTGTGAATCACCGATTTTATGCCAAACTTAGAGCCTCTGATTACGTGCTGACAGTAGAATTGATTTCACGTCACAGATGTGCCAAGTAAAGCCTGGCCTTGTTCGACAGAAAGAGTGTAAATTGAATTTTGATTTGCCAGTGACACACGCTGACTTGTCAACTTAGCAGCTACAACTTGAAATGCTGTAGGTGTTCATTTGTTTGGTATTTATTATTGTGACAGCGTGGCGGTAACCTGTTTTTTACAGCAAAGGAGACAAGCAAGATAATTGAAGCAGCTGGTACTCCTGTCTAAACGATGCCCTTCTGGGGCAAAGTGATCATAAACCTCCTGTCTGTCTTTTCTCTCTCTCTCTCTCTCTCTCTCTCTCTCTCTCTCTCTCTCTCTCTCTCTCTCTCTCAATTCAATTCAATTCAATTCAAGGTGCTTTATTGGCATGACAGTTCACAAACAAACAATATTGCCAAAGCATGTAACAAGAGATTGATCATCAATTAAATTATTGAATAACAAAAAAATAAATAAATAATTTTAAAAAAAAATTAAGTAACAGAAAAATAATTCCATCCCCTCCTATTTATTATTACCTTCCATTCACTACACTCCACTACACTAAGCTCCCTAAATCCTCAGCCTTACCTTAAACTTTACTCTAACCTTCACACCCGAACTCTAAACCTGATCTGTAACTCTAAATTGAGCAAAACTTAGTTTTAAAACAAATACACACACACACACACACACACACACACACACACACACACACACACACACACACACACACACACACACACACACACACCCCAAGTTAATGAGGCTTCTCAGGCAGGATAGGAAGGCAGTTTTGTGCCTGGCACGCTGCCTGGAGGTCTCTGCTCTATTACTGGTCCACCACTCAATCGGAAGAGGGGGGGATATTAATCCCAACTTTAATACCCCCAGACATTAATAAAAAATGTGATCTAGAGAAACTCTTTATTCCGCCCTATCATATTGTTCTTATTACAGTCAATCCACAGTGCCTCCTCAAATGACTTGCACTCTTGGCAAAAATGAGTCAGAAAGGCCATAAAAGTTTAACAATGCAGAAAATATACATTTATAACATTTCTGAGCAGACTGCTGCAATTCAGCTATTTTCTGTGCTCTGAAATTTTTAGGAAATTATGTTCTTTTATAGAAAAGGTCAATGTCCAGTAAAAAAAATAAAAATATTCCCAATGTGAGATAACCTTTATTTCAAAAATGATGACTGGTACAATTATTGGCCCACTTGGTTGCAAATGTAGTTTAAATCATCTTTGTTAGTTGAAGGTTATGTTAAATTATATAGAACTGCTTCCAGCGTGCCTCATTAAAGCCGTAAGACCAGATGCTCAGTCGAGTATCTCTTCTCATATTCTCAGCTAAGGTCCCCAATGATTTTTCCCCATTGCTTTTCCTATCTTCTGAATGAATGAATGACTGACTGACTGAATGAATGAATGAATGAACAAATGAACGAATGAACGAATGAACGAATGAATGAATGACCACACTGAATGAAAATCAAACAAACCGTGCTGTTTTGAGTATGAGCTCCACTATTCTGCAAGCAAATTCAGTTTGCATTTGGTTAAGAGAAAATGCCCAGCAGGTACTCATCCATTCTACACATAAAATATTTATGTATTTTTCGCCGCCTTATTCTGACTTGGCCATCTCTCTGCGGAGGGATTACTTCTCTGTTTTATCAAGAGCGTTTCCACTCCACTGCTAAAGCCTGTCTGAGCTCTAACAATGAGTAAAAAATCGGAGAAGAGAGGAGGTGATAAGGTTCGGATGAGAGGAGAGCAGCGGAGGAGAGGAGGGGCGAAGAAGAGGAGACAATAGAGGGTAGTGAAGGAGAAGAATGGAGACGAGGAAGGAGATAGATGGATAAAACAGGTGGGTAGCAGTGAAGGGCAAAGATAATTGGATTGTGGGAGCGGTTCATATTTGACGAGAGTGAAAGTGTCTCCCAGACCTTTTCACCGTTTGGTCGGGCTCCTGTGTAATCAGAAGAGAGCAGATATGGACACCGCCCAGACGAGACGCTCGCATCGGCATCAACACACAAAGGCCAAGTGGTTAATAACAGGTGACATTCTCTCTGTAAGGCCAAGCACACGCACACACACACACACACACACAGAGACATCGATGCCAATGCGTTTTTCATTCTAACCACAGCTTTTAAGTGCGGGTGAGAAAAACAAAATTGATTGAATAGACCATCAAGACACTGCTGGCTCCTGAATGGTCACACAGATGAAGTGAGTGGAGGTGAGATAATGAGACTTGATCAACACAATAGCCGCTGGTTCTGTAGCAGTTTGGCTGGGGGATGTTCAAGCAGGCCGAGGAGCTTTACCCTCCAACTGATGCAGAGTGCAAAGCAGACAGAGACTGAGCACATTTCAACTGCTCCACCTGCATCTGAACTTCATTTTTCTTTAGGTTTCCTCTTGAGCACCTTCAGAGATTAGAAAAACCAAATGAAGTGAAGTGAGGAAAACTTGGTTCTGGTTATGTGAGAAGATTATTATTTGTGCAATAATAGCTATTTGTGTTATTGTTCTGTGTAATACTGTATTGATCCGGTATGAGAATTCTCTCCAAACAATACTTGGTCTATTGAAAACTTCATACAGACAAAATCTACATACTGGACTTTGCTCTATGCTGCAGTTATTTTTTATATATGACCAATTTTTTATTGATTCATATACATGACTTGGGCCGCTAGCATTCCCATTCCCCATTCCCCCTCTCAGGCCTCTTCAAAACAAAAACAAAGTAATGAAGGGGGGTATAATAGTGCAAAGTGTTTCATATACATGCACATATATACACATATACATACACATACACATATATACACACACACACACATACATACACATACTTATACATACATACACATATACATACATACATACACATACATATATATATATACACATATACACATACACACATATATACATATACATACATACATATATATATACATACACATATACATACACACACATATACACATACACGCACACCCACTGCACACGTATATACATATACAGCCCACATACAAGTACATATACAGTACACATGTACGCATATACACACATACACACATATACACATACACGCACACCCACACGCACTGCACACGTATATACATATACATATACAGCCCACATACAAGCATATACAGTACACATGTACGCATATACATACACATACATACGCATGCATACATACATGCAATACAATACAGTATAATATACTTTACACCCCACTAGTATTATATATGCCGTTTGACTAATTCGGCTGCATCTGTAAGTGCTTCAACTGTTTCCCTTTTTGCACCATTTACACTTGCAGTTATTTTTTAGCAACAGGAATTTTATGAGGCAGCATGAGCTGTAAAAAATGCAAAGATGTTTCAACAGTTAATGTACAGTATATAGTAAAATATGAATTGTTGTATTAGACGGCAACATCCATATTCCTGCCACTTCTGTGTGATTCTGTATGCAGAGGCGTCTCTAAGAATTATGGGAGAAGGGGAATCTGGATCTCCCTCCTTCTCCCCCTCCAACTCAAACACACCTACACACATTCATTTACTGATCAATTATCAGACACTTTCCTAATTGAAGTGATGGGTTTTGAGCCCCCTACACTGATAGCGCTAATCAGCTGTCATAACCAAACTTTCAGCAGCAGTCCTCTGTTCAAAATCTGTTTGGGAGGACATATTTGTTTTAGTCTGCACAGAAAGTTCTAGCTAAATTTGTATTCCTGTTTGTTCCAGTTTGTCTCATATAACACAAGAACTGCTGTATCATACTTCTGCAAGTTTTATTTGTTTGCAGTTTTGTAGATTTCAACAAAACATTCATGACTGAATAGAAACTGCACTTTTTCTTTAAAATTATGAAAGGACAATTTAAAAATGTAAAAAAAAAAAAAAAAAAGGTCATTTCATGTCCCTAATTGTTGACAGAGAGAGCGAGAGAGAGAGACGGAGAGAGAAATCTAGATTGGCAGAGAGATAAATGGCTTTAGAGTGTTTGTGTGTTGGCAGGCAGGCCGGAAATTTATGGTCACTGTGCCCCAGAAGGCTATCTTTTAGATAGGAGTACCAGCTGCTTCAATTACATTGCTTTTCCATTTTATCAGCACTCTGCCGTCCCCTAACAAAAAAGTGAACGCATATATAAAACTGCAGCTGCAAAGTTTACAAATCAGCTTCACTGACAAATCAGTTACCTTTCAATTAAAATCAAGTGGCAATAATATGATCAAACCTTAAGATGGACATTGTTGGTGTGGGAGACTGAGCAGACAACCTTTAAGTCATTGTTCAGCTAATCATCTAATCACATTTCAATAAACAATACCCAACATCATGTTTTTAATGCAATCTAGATTTTCTACAGAGTGAGTGTTGTGCCTTACATTTTCGTTCCCTTTACCTCGACTCAGCTCAGTTAATCTCAATAAACAATACAACACAATCAGAAATGTTTACACCCCCCCACCCCCACCCCCCCCCCACCCCCCCCTCGTTGGAGGAGAGATTGTAAAAGACCTGTACAGTATATGCTCCTCTCAGCATGCTGCACATACAGATGGAGTGTTGCAGCCGTAGTCGAGAGCATATATATAGATTCAGAGTACACCCACCTACCAGCCTTATTACCATTGAAATAGTGAGGATGGTGAGTCCACCTCTAAAGCAGTGCCCCTTCAATTACTCACTGATACACAGAAGGGTATATTGAATTTGAGTAGATATTTTTCTTTTGACCTTTTGTCCACACTCCCACTCACACTTGGGTCTCGGTGATGTCTCACCGCGGCTCTTTTGCATGCGCTGCATGGTGGAGCCTCTCTGGGATTCTCTGGCTCACCCACTGGCTCATAGAAACTGCAAATGAAACATGATAAACAAAAACACTAGCTGGAAACCAGGCAGCAGACGTCTGTTCGTGTGCACACGCGTGTTGCAGAGAGAACAAGACAAGCGGGTTTATGTGAGAGAGTGTGTGTGTGTGTGTGTGTGTGAGAGAGAATGTGCACTGAGCGGCCTCACGCTGCTTTCACGCCTGACTTGGCAGCGGTGTATCCATGGCTCTCACAGCGAGGACAGATGGCAAGGACTTACCCAGTGAGAAACACTCCAACACACACAGAATCTGTCTCTCGCTTCCACACACACTCACGACGCACAACACAAGAACTTCCTTGGCACCCACGGATTAATCTCTCAATCCAACAATGACTCATACATAACATCCTCTCCCACCAAGTGTGTGTGTGTATTTTTGTGCGTATTTGGCCAGCAGTATATATACTGATATATTACCTGGAGTCAGCAACTCAAACTGCAGCGCCTACTGCTCTTGTATTGACTGTGGCTTTAAAAATCTATCCTTCTCTAACAGCCCCGGGGCAATTTACATAATAAAAACATTTATCATGGCATATTAAACTACCTGAATCTCCTCATCAAAGGAACTGTTAGGTTCAAATTTATTATGCGAATCATTTCCTTCACCTGTAGCCTGAAATCTGTTTGATGAGTCAGACTGGCAGTGTTTAACCTGTGTCATGGTGAACTCTGACATCACTCCAAAAGTTATTTTACGCTCTTGAATGTTGCCATAATTTCCTTTTGAGGATACATAAATGAAACATACCAGACCATGAAATTTTGCTTCTATCAGCCATGAAAATCTGATCGGACACACACCCTAACTCTTCATTTTACTTCCCTTGACTGAATTCAGCTTTGACTTGAGAGTGATTCACACACTGTCAATGTTTCTCTGCTCTGTACACAGTTCAATACTTATCAAACACTTGGCTATAAAATGTACCCACTATAAACTGTGTCTGACTCTACCTGACAGAGAACAGTGAGGCACAGCAAATCAGGCTGATTTGTGTGTGTCTGTGTGGGCGGACAGTTGGGCACAGGTGCGTGTGTACTTGAATATGGTGTACATGTCTAAGAGACTGTGTAGGCGTACTAGACAAAGAGCTTGTCTAATCGGCAAGGCCAAAGAAATGAGATTCACTCTTGTTTAGCCGGGACATGAAGGGCGCAGACAGCAGAGAGAAGAATGGTTCATACTGAGTCTGACGCACTCTGGTGTTCAGGCCTGTAAGCCTCAGGCCTTACTGTGTCTCTGCCTGTATTCTAGGTTGTTCATCATGTTCTGGCTTCCATTTTACATTTCCACACACTGACTATGGATTTCATCTTAAAAGCAAACACTATTTTGTTGATAAGTTTATTGTGAAATATGAATCTAATAAACAGTACAAAAATGGAACTGAACGCATTCCTTCCTAGCATGTAGCATCACATGACCTTTTATCAACACAAGCTTATGCTACTGAGTCTTAACTTATGAAATAAAAACATGCAGGCCTGATAGAGCCACCTACTCTGGACTGCACATTGCTACAGAATAAGTCTAATAATTTGTCTAATTCTTGTAGAATTGAAGAAATCAAATCAAAATCTAGTTTGGATACAGACTTTTTTGAAGAAACCATAACATAGTAATGAATGAGTAGGTGCCTATGGGTCAATCCAACAGCGTCCACAAACAAGCAGAAATCAAAATAATATGTAGATGTGATCATAGAAGTGGCATGGGCAATGTGGAGAAAGAGGAATTTGAATTTGACTCAAGAGCAGGAATTTCAATCAAGGATAAGGCTACACCAGTTATCAAAATGAGAAATAAAATGTATGACAGAAAAAAACTCAAGGCAATACAATTCACAAGACAGAAAAAGCTTCCCATCCTCTTCTAATGTAGCCATTACCACCACATTGTTGTTATCTTGTCTGGTGAAGGTTTCAGTCTTGATCAAGGCTGCTTGGATTGCTTAAAACCCTCGTTTTACTTTTTCAGAACCTCAGTGGCAAATTTACCTGAAGGAGGCCTTTAGAAAGTTGCGAGGAGCAAGAAACAGTGTTTTAGGTGGTCCAAATGATGTTCTGGATCTAGGTATCTTCCGTTTTTATATGGCTGTGATATGGCTGAACTCTGAAGGTCTGGTCTGCATTGAAACATTAGGGGAAAAGTAGAAACATGGCAACTGTCTGTCAGAAATCAAGTTGGGTGTCCAAAAAACGCTGGGGGAAAAAAACAAACTGTAAAAACATACACATCCCAAAATAATCTCATCTAGGCATCATCAGGTTTGTCTGCCGGCGGCCCACATGGTTGCAGCATCTTCTCCATCAGATTGAAGCGGACACGCGCCTTGCTCTCGTTCTCAGCGATGGAGAAGTAGTTGAGAAGGTCGAAATGTCCCATGTAGGAGCAGTAAGAGTCTCTGTGCTGGTTGACCAGCCATTCCCACTTGCTGGTGTCGGCATGGCCTGTCCCAATGTACTTGGACTGGAGATGCTCCAGCTGACTGTGGATGTTGTATCTGTCTGTCATTCTCACTGAGGTGGGAATCCCAGAGGCTCTGGCCAAAGATGGAGAAAAAAGTCAGAATCTAACATCATTTCATGCAGAGGCTGGTAGGAATCCCTTCTAGGTGCACCAATAAAATACTAAGTTACATCAATCATTTAATTTATGAACCATGGAAACCAATATAATTGTAAGAATAACAAGTTATCTAGCAGTTACCTCGTTGGCTTACTGTTTTAATTCAATGCTTTCATACTGGTAAAATTGCTTGGGTAATAAAGCAAAAGCCAAAAAGTAATAGATTCCTTGCTATTTGGACAGAATTAGCATGCTAGCGTTAGCTCCAATAGCTTTCTGGCTAACAGTAGGTTAGCAAGCTAGTTAATGTAAGCACAATTTAGTATTTTCTTCAACGGTAAGTTCTGTTCTTTTAAACATCTTTGTCTCACACAGTATAAAGCCTTCAAATACAACAGATACTTACTCGATACGAAGTAAAGAGTTTCAAAACGAGGCTTGAAGACGAAAATTGTGTGCAGGTCCGTCAGCAGGACAAAGCAAAGATAACTTCCGGTATGTGCCACCTACAGTATAAACCGGGGGAAACAAGTCTGCAGCCTGAGTTCTCGTTCTCGTTCTCGTTCTCGTTCTCTCTCTCTCTCTCTCTCTCTCTCTCTCTCTCTCTCTCTCTCTCTCTCTCTCTGTTCAATTATATTACATTCCAATCAATTAAATTCAACGTGCTTTATTAGCATGACATCTTAGAACAATATTGACAATCAGTGTGTGCGTGTGTGCCAGTCTGTTGTCACAGCCTGTACCTGACCGAGAGAGTAGCTTGTGGCACAAAAATAAATAAATAAATACAAAAATCATCATAATTTGCAAACGCGCATGCTGTTTAATTTCATGCTGAACTCTGCTATAAAAAGTAGCCTATATGAAAAACAAGGTATACAGACCAGTTCATAGTTAATGTATGTATATTGTTAGTTCATAATAGTTAGTTCATAATTAGTTAATGTATGTAAATACATTATGTAATAAAACACATAGTTGACTAATCTGACGTTTAAAGGAAAATTGCCTGGACTGTACAGCACACTATGACATGATTACAATTACAGTAGGCACAGTGAGGTGTCCTGACCAAGATTAATTGTTAAGTTTATAATACTACTTTTCTCCCAAAGATGTGACATATCTGGGCACCTGCATGGCAACAGGTTCTCTGCCTGTCAGAAATACCTTCTGACACCCTGAGCCAACAACTGTGCCGCAAATTAATTTTAATACAGAACATGCGGCGACCAAAGGTCACATCAGGATGGCATTTGGTCAGCTCAAGTCACGCTTCAACTGCTTGAGTCATCTCAGGGCGGCTCCAAACACCTGTGATATTGTTATCGCCGGTACAGCGCTGCAGTGCACAGTGAAGCAACAGATCCACCACCAGAACCTGTGGAAGAAATCCACATAAGCCACATGTTTCCAGACCACCAGGATGCCACTGCCAACCATTTTCTTTAAGTTTACAAGCTACATAGTAATTTGTGTGTGTGTGTGTGTGTGTGTGTGTGTGTGTGTGTGTGTGTGTGTGTGTGTGACATGGCAACACTGTTCAATTATATTTGTGGACATTTGCATTGAAAAGAACTTCCATTCGTGTCAGTCACCAATTAACTCTGTAGATCAAAATGGAAAAATTAATTGGGGAAACATGGAGGAATTTAATTAAATGTCTTTCTCACATTGTGCCCGTTGCTTTTTTGAAAGTAAACACACACTTTCCACTTTCTTCTAGCTTTTGCCTTTTTAGCATCTTGTACTCCATCCCCTGTTCAACTCCTGTTTTTGGGCCTCTATTTCCTGAAGCAGGCCTCTCTTATATATTGTTTTAACATCTGCTCCCTGTAAGACGGACATTTCTTTATAAGGTAATGAGTTGCTATGAGCATTGCTGCAAAACAAGAGACATGTACACCTATTGCATAAAAGCCCTGGACATACACAATTCTTTGAAGAAGTGGTTGGGGATGAGTCTTGGTTTTCCTCCTATAATCATGCCAATAATTTCGGACCGCAAATCATAACTAATGGCAATTAGCCGAAGCATTTTCTTAGAATTGTGCAATTATAGGCCTACCTCTGCTGGCATCGCGGTGCAAGCAGACACAGTTTCATCATCATCATGATGAATCATCTCCTCCTGCAATGCACAGATAATTTCTGCCAGAATTTACACAGTGCTTTTCAACACATTGAGGAACAAATTAAACTCATTTGACAAGTTAAGAGCCAACTCATATGAGCGCGGCAGCTGGAGACGGACACCGACTGTCCTGTTACTGTAAATATCTGTCATTCAGTTATGGGAAATGCGTTAGGCCTATTGTTAAATGTTTGGGAATTGATTGAACCACCAGTTAAATTGGCCGTCATTTTTTTCTTATTTGCCATGTTAGAGATGTATATTTTACAGTGTGCTGTTCATGTAAAATAGATAATTAGTAGGGCAGGTCTACTTAGCAGTCATAACTATATTCAGTCAGGAACACTCTCGTGATGAAGATAACACCATAATTGCATAATTGGCTCTACAGTTGGCAGTCTCCAGGTTGCTCCCTGTATGAATCCAAGCAGCATGCTAAAGATGCAGCGGGGAGCGCAATCAACCCCCCCAGACTAACAGAACAGAACCCAGCAGACACAGAATATACATAATGCAAGAGGCAAGAAGATGCCATTGTAAGTATATTGACTAATAAGAAGAGGTGGAGGGAGAAAGCAGTCAGTAGCAGCGTGTGGCAGGTAGGAGCCGCAGGGAAGGAGGAGGAGCTGGCAGCTTAAACACATCGCCTTGTTTGAAGTGTCAAACATGATTGGTGTCGTTTGGATCAGCCGAGTCGATCAGTGTCCTGTCTGAACTAACGCAAGCTTCATTTTTATATTTCACTTTGTCCTGATTCGTCATAACAGAATGACAGTGGAGTAATAATAATAAAAATACACTTTATTTATATAGCACTTTTCGAAACACAGTTACAAAGTGCTTTACAGTCAAAATAAAAAGAAAGTCCAAAGACAATAATAACTACTAAAAGAGAAAAAGTAAAATAACAACAATAAGATGGAACAATAAAAGGCAAAAACAAAAAAAAACAAAAAAAACAAAAAAAAAAACATAAAAACACCAGAAACAGCAAATCATGAAACAGGGCAAAACAGTATAAAAAAAATTAAAAAAAAAGAGTAAGCAGGGCTGTAGAGTATCTAAAAAGAAGTCCTTGCATATTCACAATAGTACAATAACATGTCTGTGTGTGGGTACTGATCTACATTCTGTTATACAAATTCAATTACAATACAGACAAATAGGCTAAGGAATGCATTGTAACTTTATGCGCTTGGCAAGTGATTATCAGGCTGCATCTGCTTTGTTAATACTATATTGCCTTTTTTGGCAATAACGTATGAGCTGTAGCTCCGAGGCTGTGAAGGACACAGCGTCTTCTTTTGTCGCTTTCTCTACCATTGAATGCTACACATTTCTCTACTTGGTCTGCATTCAAATCTGTGGAGTGCACACGTCACCCAGTCGCCTATAAGCCTGGCATCAGTTACCTTGATTTAAGCAGAAAGCGATGTAGGAAACTGCTTTCGTGAAATGGGATTTATCTGCCTTGGTGAAACGGACCTAATCACGTTAACATGGTGCTAACTGAAGTGAGGCTTATTTTGGTAAGCACGGCTTTTGTTAGCCACGTTTGTGAAATACGCCCCAGATTTATCATTTTTGCCATAATTGTGCAACCCTACATGTGTAGAGCATATAGCACTAATGATGTGTTCACATTACGGGCTACAAAAGCTATAAAACGGACTGGCGTACCAAGCTACACTGTCGCCAACTAATAATGTCATACTGTCATAGACTTCCTTCCCTCTACTCCGATTGGTTCGTGCTTCACTGCGTCATCAGAGCGTGGAAAAAAGCATTTGTAGCTTTGTGTCTACCTGTTGCTTTGTAGCCCGTCATCTGAATGTGCCATAACACTGCCAGAGTAAGGAGCTCATTCCCACTGAGGCCAGCCATGCTGAAAGCTCGGCATTATTGCCATTATATAAGATTACTGCATTCAGGTTCACTTTGATGTTTCAAATTCCTGTTCATTACTATTGATTATCTCTGTATTCTACTTCCCCCGCTTTGTGGCATGTACCTGACGGGAATAATGTATATTTGGTATGTATGATAAGATGAATATGAATTAGAGAAGCTTATATTATCACACTGTAGCGTGGAGATCTATAGGGATAGAGAGTGTGTTTCTGACCTTGAGAATGAGGTCAAAGCCGTGTGACGGCATTCTCTGCTGGCAAACACCATGGGACGCATTTCCTTTGATTAGAGCGCCTGGAGATTTGTGTATGCCTTGATTTTGTTTTATTAATTTCTTCATTGTGAACAAATTGCTCTTGGCAGGCCTATAGCACAAGTGTTGAGTCTTTGCGGGTAAACAGGACAAATAAGGAGTTCGATGTTGTTTGAGGAAAAACACTGGACTGTAATCTTAATCAATTGTCTTGAGAGAAGCTGCAGAATAACAACAGCATACTTGTTGTGAAATTGACATCAGAATATAGTGAATATAGTTCACAGTTTTATGCATATTCTTACATCCATATTGAGGCTTGAAATAGAAGTATGAGATGTGCTGTTTGTTCAGCCTGTTACATTTAAATGCCACTCCTCTCCACTGTCAGTGTGTGCGTCCGTCTCATATACTGAGTTGGAGCAGTGTTACCATAGTAATGTAAGGTAAATGGGGTGGCTGATCACGACCATTGTTAACTGGAGAGGTCTCCATTATACTCCACTCTGTAGCTCTTACTATAATTTTCAGTATATGCAGATACCAAGGGCTAGATTTTAACTACTGCCTAATACCATGTGCAGATTTTACTGAACCAATATATTGTATACATCAATGAGTGTGTGTCAATGGACAAAAATAACTGAGACTTCCCTAACTAAAGAGAATTAAAGTAGATTTATAATACATTTTAAAAGGATATTATACAAATATCACAGATTAAACTATAAGTCCCTATAAAGTTGTATGTTTTTGCTTTGTCCCAGCAGCTACTGACCTTTTATAGCTTTCTAACATGCTATTTTGTGTCTTGTGCTTTGTTTTGTCTGCATCCTGTATTACATTATTTTGCGATTGATTGTTGATCAGATCTAGGTAGGCTCGTTCTCTATAAATTTGACTAGACTTGACTCAACCATCAGAGAAAAAAAGCAAAGTACGATAACGTCACTGTAAACTCACTTTGAGTAGCACAATCACACTATATCACACTATATAATAATACAGTATGATATAATATATAATATTAAAGTGATTTTTCATCAGGGATAAATCTTTTTTCTCCATTAGAGAGACCTAACATTATATGTGTGACAAAGGCAGAGAATGACTATTGATTTTGTATATTGAACACATGGCTCATGGTGTGTTTTTTTTTTAGTACTGGAGAATTTTTTTTTTTTTTAGCCAGGTTATGGTCAATATCCAGTACCAGTGTCTGTATAAGTGCAGCTCTGCCTATATAGAACATCTAAATATATAGACTTGCATAGTGGTCAGTGAAACAGGAAGAAAAGGATGCAAGGTTGTTTACTGCAGTGAAGGGACACTCAGCCCACCTTTATAAGTGTGTGTGTGTGTGTGAGTGCGTGCGCGTGTGTGTGTGTGTGTGTGTGCGTGCATGCGTGCGTGCGTGCGTGCGTGCGTGCGTGCATGCGTGTGTGTGAGAGAAAGAGAGATTGGTTGACTACATATCCTTTCTCCCCAGTATTTTGTCCTTGCTATCTGCCGGGCAACTAGATGAATGTGATTTTATCTCACTTTTGCAGAGCTACACCTATGGTAAAATAATAGACACAGGGGCAAGATAACCAAACTTTGATAGTGTATCTTTCAGTGACCATATATGGGCATTGCATAGCAAAGCACTAGCAGCAGGGCACTAGCAGAGGGCTAGGGTAATGAAATGCGGTGGATGGATGCGAATATTGCCTGACTGGATTTCTGCTGCACACAGTCTTGCTGAATGATAGCCTTATAAAAATGTAGTCAGCAATATTCCCAGTGATTTAAACAAACTGCTTAATATGGAGCCATTCCCAAGTCCCGAGCACCAGGCATCAGAAGCAGATAGCGGGAGGAGGTAAAACCAAACAACGCCCTGTAGGGTTGTTACTGCAACCAGGCACGCTGACAAACTGAGGCGGCTTATTGGTTGGCTGACAAACTGATTTGCCGGCTGGCTGGTTGACTGGCTGTCAAAGTGATTAGCTGTCTGGCAGCTTTAAAGGATTCAATGTTAATGGGCTGGCCTGTGCATTTGCTGACTGATGCTCAGCTGGACTGGCTGGCTGGTTTGTTTGTCTGGCTGACTTCTTGCCTGGTCGTTTGGAAGAATTCCCCCCTCCTACGCTCCCGTCTCCCCACCAAACCTCTGACTGCTTCTCGCAGAAATGCAGCGTCCATCTCTCACAGCCCTGATGCGCTCTGTACCTCAGCAGCAAAATGCAATGTTCCCCCTAGTTAGATGATTAGAGCTGGCCAGCTATTCATCTAGGTGTGAAATGGCCCGAGGCAACACTGCACTGTGACAGAGCAGAGTTGCTGGGGAATGAAAGCCTAGAGGACTTAAATGGGATTTGGTGGAGCTGTAAACACACACACAGTCTCTCTGTCTCTCTCTGTGTTTGGAGTTTCATAAAGGATTTATGTTTATTTGCTGTTAAAATGTCATTAGTTTCTCAATTTCCCACATGCTATGATCAGTCAAGAGCCACTTTACTTGAGGCTTCGGTTTGACCAGAGCAAAGCCACTTTGTGAAATGGAACAGATAGTGGTGCAGGTAGCAGCTCGACGGCTATCTCACTGCAGCCTCTAGACTGGAACAGCAATTTGAGGAGCAGATAGCCTAAGCACTTTTTTACCGCTTTCTCAAGTAAACGGGAACCTCACTGCCTATAACTACACATACTGTATGCTGAATAGCTTTCTTTTCTTGGCCATGACTATTGCAGATATAGGTATTTTCTCATTTTATTTATTCTTAAAATGGTATTTTTATTTAATAGCGTGCAGAGGAGAGTGACAGAAAAAAATAGGATAGCATGCAACAATGGTTCTTAACCAGTTTGAACTCACAACATTGCAAGTAAAAAGTATGCACCAGTATATGGATGCATATGGATTCTTTCAATAGCCCAACCTACTGTTGCTGCCCTCTGAAATGCCTCTAAAACAGCATTTAGATTATATGATTATACTCAAACCTTTTGAAATACATGAATGCAAAATGTACATCTTTAACTGTCTACAATATCATATGTACACACTGTATGTGCAGATACATACAGGTCAAACATATGTGCCGAATAAGTGTCTAGACATCTAAGCATGCGTTGTAAAAAACGATTTACCTTATCAAATATGTCCAATTCCTATATATAAATAACATGTACAGAATGTGCAGATTTGCATGTACATTATTAGCTGTTCACAGTATCAAAAACACCTTGTGGAGGAGCCATATGTACAGAAAAACAGCCATACTGCCACCTTTCTGCATCCTCTTTCACAATATAAAGTTCTTTAATCTTTTTATACAGACCCACATTTTTCCCCGAAAGACAAATGTTTGGCGGGTGGACTATGAGGCAATTAAACTTAGTTTTGGTTGATTAGCCCTCCATACTGACTGGGTGGCCTCATGACATCACGTCTGCGAGGGAGGCCTGTTTCTGCAGGGAAAGGGCACATTCAATGCCCTCGATAATAATTGTCTTGACAGGAGTAATCATGCTGCCAACTCCAATCCAATATTGCCTGCCTCCTAGACAGTCCTGTACCTGACATGGCAGAAAGGAAGGCATACACAGACATGTATGTGCGCGAACACACCCACTCATGCGCGTACACACACACACACACACACACACTCTGAAACTGTGCTGATGTGTGCATATAACAACATTTACTCACAAGTCAACACATTTGGATTCATGCGCATGCACACACGCATGAACACATGTGCAAACACACACACACTGAATCCACGGTGACCTCACAGATTCTCTGGGTGGGTTGATAATGTTCACACATGACATTTTGACTACATTTGTATTCATTGTAGATGAAATCTGAAGTGTGATTCTGCAGCAAAGGGGTGAACTTTTCCTTTGTAGCAGCCTCTATAATTCATTTAATTTTATGCGATGGAAGGATGAAAGATTATTTCACTACAGCGAGGGCACACTCAGCCCAGTGTGATGAAATAAAGTGGTGTGTGCATGTGTGTGTATATCTGGGAGTGTGTAAGCGTTCCTTATTGCCATCTTAATCCACAACCACAGACACACACACACACACACACACACATACTGTCCACTACACACTTGGTTAATTTCCCTTAGGTACAAAGAAACATGTTGAGCCAGTAGAGGGACAAAGGCAGAGAGAGAATGGAGAGAAAATAAAGGAGAGGGAAAGAAACTGTGAGAAGGGGCAGTGAATGTTAGTGTATATGAGATTACCTGAATGGAGTAATTGCCTCTCTGAGGGTGGTACGGTTCCCCAGATGGGTCATATTGAGCCTGGCAGCGATACACACAGCTGATGCCAGAGCCTTCAGCCTCAGACACGGAGATCAACTGATGCCCCAATAATTCCCAAACCTTCTCAATTGCATGTTTAATATGCACATTTTTTGCCTAGTACGGAAGCCGAGAACAGCCATGCTTGCAATTATTTTTTTGCATGCATAGATGGTGTCTTGACAACTGTAGCAACTGATTTAAGCTGAAAATGTCAGATCAAGGAGTACCCATTATTGATCAACGCATCTGACTGTACTTCAATCAAGGTCTAACACAGGCAGAAATTGCATTGTGTCTTGTTTTCTCGAGATAACGAGACAAATTAGCCCATTATCTCGAGAAAACGAGCTTTGTTATCTCGAGATAACGGCATTAAACAAATAATTGCAAGCACGGCCATTCTTGGCTTCCGTAGCCTAGCAAATGTGCAGCCACTGAACAGATTTTAGCCTGATATCGCTTGGTAATAAAATTTAGTTCCAGGACGTAACAAGTGGAACACTGGTTTGGGAAAAAGACTCTGGATACTGATGGTTGCTGCACTGAAACACATTTCAGATACCAGAGTTTCATTGGGTTGGCTGTATTTTTGGAATGTGTGTGAAGAAGAGAGAAATGTAATTAAATTTCTAATTCTGTGCTTGTAATACCGATGTTGATACCCAGCGGTTGGCTGTAATGCCAAGTCCCTCTGCAGCACTGAAAATCAGATATCAATTTTAAAAATGGGAGAGAGGCATGCCCATTCATTTTATTGCATATCTCTTTTCCAGTGCAGATCACTTTGAAGAGTTATTACTGTACATATTGAACAAAAGATTAGATGTAGATTTTGGAAAAATTCTGCTACCTGAAATTTATGTCAGAATGCAGATAATTTTATCTTCAAAAACGTAACTATATGGAAGCCGAGAACGGCCGTGCTTGCAATTTTTTTTTTTTAATGCCATTATCTCGAGATCACGAGTTAATTATCTCGTTATCTCGAGAAACCGAGCTTTGTTATCTAGAGATAACGAGATAATCAACCCGTTATCACGTGAAAACAAAACGTTGTTTCCTCTTATTACTTATAATGTTTATCAGAGATCAGGAGTGCCATGCCAGCATGCATAGATGGCGTCTTGACAACTGTAGCAACTGATTTAAGCTGAAAATGTCAGATCAAGGAGTACCCATTATTGATCAACGCATCAGACTGTACTTCAATCAAGGTCTAACACAGGCAGAAATTGCATTGCGTCTTGTTTTCTCGTGATAACAAGATAAATTAACCCGTTATCTCGAGAAAACGAGCTTTGTTATCTCGAGATAATGAAATAATTGATAATTGATCTTGAGATAACGGCATTAAAAAATAATTGCAAGCACGGCCGTTCTCGGCTTCCGTATAACTATCTTCGTAAGCAAAAGTCTTAAGTAGACTCATAACTTTAGCCAATATTGTGCTCATTATGAAAGTGGTAGATAAAATGCTGGATATCTTATTTTGGAAAACTCTGAAACTCTTCTTTTCCTCATAATTAATTTTTACTTGTATCCTGTGTAAAAAGGAGTGTAGCTATGTGCAAAAATAGCTGTGGTGTGTTAGAGGCTGAGCATGGGAGAAGTCGGATGCACCAGTCTGTAAAGAAAGGACGGACCACAATGCAGATGATGCTTTATTCAGATGCGAGAGAAAATGCATTCAGAGAGATATTAGATTTACATTTTATTCCACTGACATTGCACTAATAGTAAAACTATGTGAATGTGTTACTGAGTGTCATCCACACAGCTGTAATTATCCTCTGTACAATTAAAGTATAGAAAAAATGCAGATTGTTACCAGACCCAAAATAATTTCAAATACTGCAATAACATAATCTGACTCAAGTTCTCCACATGAATAAATTATGGAAATCATTAAAGAGTTTGATGGTGCCTCACATTGATAGATCATGGACAGCATTACTGATGATACTGACTTTATGCAAAAATAAATCTCACTTTCACAATATGGTGCTTGGAGACTATATTGCAGGCTGTATATTCACTGGAAAGCAATAGCAAAACTATCATTTGCTGGCAACCACATTTTACATTTTGGAGACAGTTGATATTTTACAACTCCATTGAGTAGCCAACAAGTTTTAAAAAGTGTCACTTTTTTGTGGTAGCTGGTGGATAAACAGCTAGTTTCAAGGCCTGAAACGAACATAATGGATAGTAATCTATATTCTTTCATAAAGCGATCGAAAGGTTTGATACTACAAATAGACTGATTGTATGTACAGTATCAAATTATCACATCAAGTTTCAGTCCGTATTTGAAAAAACAAACAGGTGAAACAGACTCAGAACCTTATAAGCATACACTCCTCATACATTTTTTAATTCGGATTTCATGATTTTGACTTTTTTTAAGGTGTATTGTTTTCATGTTCATATAGACCTCTTGAGCTGACAAGGCAGATTCGATATAATAAAAGTCGTACTTAGAAGCAGAATGATTAGTTGGTCCAGCATCATCATCAAAAAGCATTTCCTGATTTCATGATTTGATGTTTAGAAAAAAAAAAAAGCAACAGTATACTTACAGTATTATACATAATATATGAATACAATCATGTTCATCTTTACACATCTTTTCAAATAAAAAAAATACCAGCACACAGCATAGTGAGCAGAGCTACAATAAAGGCAACTGGCAAATTCAACATAGAGCACAATACATAAGCACAAGTGATTATAAAGATTACAATAGATATACAATCCTGAATGCTTGGCTCTCTTGCTAAATGCTTAAGAGGAGAAGTGATTCCATATGAACCTATACCTAACTTAATGGCTACTTTAGCTTCAGTTAATCATACACTCATAGTATGTTAGCACTGTACGACAATTATGTCACGCTCTGTGCGCTGCGCAAACAGGCTGATGTGTCTTCTTTGCTGGTTTTGTGGATCCACAGTTCAACACAAGGATCCAGTGTGATATAAACAACTTTCTGGATTTCCTTCCATACATTCAGAAGTCTGTCGAACTCAACGGAGAGAGAGAAGAGACAGCACTGTATGTTCAGTTACTGATAAGTCCAGCAAGAGGGAAAAAAAGAGAAGAGAAGAGAAGAGAAGAGAAGAGAAGAGAAGAGAAGAGAAGAGAAGAGAAGAGAAGAGAAGAGAAGAGAAGAGAAGAGAAGAGAAGCCGAACAGAGACAGGGCGAGGAAACCGAAGGGGGGGAGAGCTGATGAGAGGAGAGAGGAAGGTTGTATAGCAACACAGTCAACCTTTCCCAAGTGCCCAAAGACAGCTTAGTCTCATGCGGCTCAATCAGCGGAGCATGGCGTTAATGCCTCTAAGGTATCAAGGGTTTGACCCCTGCTGGGTCCATGCTGACGACGGAGGAGCGCCACAGTCGGTGCTGTGAATGGCTTTGGATTCAACTTGCTTTGTGTGCTAAAGACGGTAGGAGTATTTGAGCATTCAGGGGTCAGTGCAGAAATCCAGAAATCAATAACACAGTCAAAAATCTGATTAGCTCCCGTACAGTCCAGTAACCCCCATGAATCCAAATTGCCTTCAGCGTGCCCTTGTACAAGCCAGAATACTTTTCGGGTATAGTCAGGAAAAGGAAAAGTGAGGAAGAAAAGTGAAAGGACGGCCTTCTGCAGTAACTTCCATGTGACAGAAAGCCCTCTGCAAACAAAGACACTGAATGCACGTTTTTTTCCAACCCTAGAGAGTCAGGAATAGGCTTAGGGTCGGGACAGGACGCTTGGATCACTGAGGCGGTTCTATACAGAGCGAGAAAGAAAGAATTAAATAAGAATTAGAAAGAATTAGTGGCTCCTTTAGGCCGTCCTGCTCACTTAGCTGCGCATGCCGCACATCCGCAGCTGCATGGGCTTCAATCCCAGTTCATTCTACGCGGATGCCTCTCATTTTGCTGTCTCTGTTTAGCGTATATTCTCACAAACCACTACGATGACTACTACTACTTCTAATAATAATAATAATTGAACACTAGGCCGCACAGTCCCCTTAGAAATGATTCAGTAAAGCAGAACGTGCACTTGTAAGACGGGAGTAGTAGCAAAAGCACGATTCGGTGCAGCCAGTTCTTCTGTAAGCAGGCCATGGTACGGGAGTGATGCTTGATTCTCTGTTTTGACCAGCAGAAACCAGAGAGAGAGGCCGTTCAGTTACTTAGTTTCACTTGAGCTATTTCAGTAAAAGCCTTGTGTTGGGATTGATAGCCATGCAGTAAGGAGTTATGCCGGTTTGCCTGTCCTGATGCAGGGCTGCAGTCCAGCCTGCGACACAGCGTCGAAATGGTGTTCGCGTGTTATCTTGTCTTGGTCACATCCTGGTTTGTGTGTGTGTGTGTGTGTGTGTGTGTGTGCGGCTGCGTGTGTGTGCGTCAGAGTCCTGTGGTGACCTGCGTGACTTCTGAGTTGAGGTCGTCATTGGCAACGCCGCCACAGCAGCGAGAGTCCGCCGACGACCCCTCCAAGGCTAGTCATACCTGCAGAGAGAGGGAACGAAAGAGAGAGAGAGAGAAGGGGGGAGAGAGAGAGAGAAAGAGAGAGAGGGAGAGAGAGAGAGAGCGAGAGAGATTTTCAGAGCCACTGTGGGCTTTGATTCCCCATTAGGTCCACTCTATTAGAAAGCCGTGTTATGATGGAGATTAAAATGTTTACAATTGCTTGTATTAGTGCTGAAACAATTAGTCGATTAATCGATTAGTTGATTGAAGAAAATGAATCAGTTCTAATTTTGATTTTAGTCATTTATCAAGTAAAAATACCAAACTAAGATTTGCTTGCTTTTCTCCATTTCGTATCAATATAAAATGAATACTTTGGTGTTTTTTGTCTGTTGGTCAGACTAAGTAGGCAATTATAAGAATCAGGCTCTGGTAACTTATGATGGGCATTTGTCATTATTTTTGACATTTTATGGACTAAATGATTAATCGATTGATCATAAAAAATAATCAATAGATTAACCGATAATGAAAATTGTTAGCTTGTATTGAAGTGTATTGTCCTGATATTGATATCCTATATGATATGTACTCTTAAGTAGTAAATTTAATTTAAACAGACACATGTGCGTGCACTCACACACAAACATACACACACACACACACACACACACACACACACACCCTCTACCTGTTGATTGGTCCTGTCCCCTGTGTGTGCACTGTTGTGTTCGCGATGTGGGACGTTGCGGCCAACGGCTCCGGCGCGGGACGAATTCTGCAGCTCCAGAACCGAGGGGCTGGGGGTGCAGAACTCACGGAAACAACGCTTGAAGTTCTCATCCAGGAAGGCATAGAGAACTGGGTTCAGACTGCTGCAGGGGGCAAAAACCACCAGCAGGTCATATTCTCCTCCCATATTGTGTCTGTATTTATTTTGGTAGATCATGGAATAAAACCTTTTTATTGATTTTATTCCAGTGTTTGTGAATGCAAGGCACCTTCAAAGCAATACCACTCTACTGGTATTGCTTTGAAGGTGCCTTGCATTTCTGTCTCTCATTTCTACACTGACTCTTATCTCATTTTCACAACTCAACTTACAAGCTACTATCCTAACACATATGTGTAATTCATTAGCTTCACTCTTTCATGTGAGCTAGACTTTTTTTTAAGAAAAATAAAAAATGCAGCTACTCTTGTTGGAGGCTGATGGATGCTTTTCAAAAAAACATCAATTGATGCAATAAAAACCAATGCGTTTCAGCAACATGCCTACAGTTTTTTGAAGAGCATCCATCAGCCTCCAAGAGTAGCTGAACTTTTTCCTTTTCTAGTTATTTTCAGTTCATGCACCTTGGTTTAAAGACAAAGTTGCGACAGTTAAAAAATGGACTGAAATGGAATTTCACTTCTTTTTCATAGGAGTAGTAACCTTGACTAAAGTTGTTTTATTTGCCTAAACTTAACTGTTAGCTAACCTTTTCATGTGACAAACAGGTGAAAATGATGTGTTATTGTCACATAATCCAAATCATGGTACTGTCACATAATCGTTTTGTCGTAGAGGACTGTAATCTTCACTGAATTTGTGTCCACAACATCTCAGAGTTTGTGCTCACTTCACAAAATTGAATGAGACTGTATTGGTGTGTGTACGTTTTTTTTTTTTTTTTGGGGGGGGGGGGGTTGATTATCAATGTACACCTGTATGTAAATGCACTGCTGTATGCCGACCTGTTGGTGTAGCCCAGGGCGATGCAGAAGTGCCAGGTGACCGTCTGCAGCAGCGAGCTGGGGATGGTGACCAGGGCCTTGATGATGACGAAGATGTGGATGGGCGTCCAGCAGACGATGAAGACGGCCACCACCACCAGGACCATGCGGGTGATCCGCCGCAGGTTCCTGTCCTTCTCCTGGGGACAAGGCGGGTGGCGGAGGAGAGGGGATGAAGGAGATGGGATGGAGGATGGAGTGGAAGTTAAGGAGAAGACAAGGAATGGTAGGAGGAGGTGGAGAAGGTGGAGAGAATTGGGTATAGATGAGGAGAGGAAGAGGAGGTAGAGAAGGAGAGTGGCATAAAGGGGAGGTACGAATGAGGAGGTGGATGGAGACAAGAAAAGGAGGGGGATGAGGAGGAGGAGGAGATGATGAGGGGAGCGATGAGGAGAAGATGGAGGAAGAGGAAGAGGGATGATGGGAGGGAGGAGGGTGAGAGGAGGAGAGAGAAGAGGAATGGGAATGGCCATGGAGGGAGATCAGAGGGAGGAGAAGATAGAAGTAGGAACAAATCATATCTAAAACAATAGGACTTTGTATTTGGCGTCAACGTTACAATCCATGTTCTTGAAATCGTTGTTAATCTATTGCATTAATAAACATCTGCCACAACCTCAGGCTCAATTGAATTTTACTTAATTACTTTCTCTTAAAATGAGCGGACAGTGTTTACATGCCTATTCAAGGCTGCCTTCTGTAGTACATTATTTTATTGTTAGATAGAATCAATCACTTATTCAGTAAACGCTGTGGGCACTTTTAACAAGTAGACCCAAGCTTTTCAAGGTTATATAACAGTAACTAACACTTGTATTTTCATATTCCTATTTGCCACTGTTGTGAAAGCGATTAAAGCCTCAGGCGCATCTAAAATATGAAATATGCATTGTTTTTGGCCATGGTGTAAGCTCAGGTTTGTAAAGAACAGCTTCAGTTTGTTCCTACCTTGGAGCCAGAGAGCATACGCACGCTCTTGAGCCGCAGGATCATGAGGCCATAGCAGACAGTGATGATGAGGACGGGCATTATAAAAGCAAAGATGAAAACGCAGATCTTCAGCAGGGTCTCCCAGTACCAGGGTGGGTGGGGGAAAATCAGCGTGCAATCAATAATGCCAGAGGCTGGGTATGGGTGGGGAGAAATACATGCACACGCACGCGACACAAGTGTACGTAGACACACACACACACACACACACACACACACTTGCACGTGAGCAAATCGATGACTAGGTGTTTTATCAACTCTGTTTTCACACCTCTACCTCTGTTCAAATTACCAGCAGTTCCAGATGATGGCACTTGTGCTTCCTGTGTCTGAAATATCTGCCTTCAATCTGGTTTTACACAATACATAGTATTTCTATGCATAGTCCTTTTTTTCTCTGTCCATACTCTAAAAATACAATGTGGATTTATTTTCTCTCTGAACCTTCTGGTGATTTTAATATGTGATAATGCTGCATTGGCCATCAAAGGTTGCCACCACCATGTCACTCCCATCAAGCACCAGAGGAAATATACCGCAGCTTCATGTCTGTCTTATGCTGTCCTGCATGAATCAAGCTTCCAGCTGTGCTTACTATCAAATACACTAAACAGAGCTTGAATATACTCTGCACCTTAGAGCTGAAGACTTAGGCTTAAGCTCCAGCCTCCCCCAGAGTGTCGACATGACAGTAGCAGCGAATCTCTCATTACTCTCACTCCTCCAAACCCGGAGTGCAGGAATCATGCCTCAGTAATTTCACTGGCAGTTTTCCCTCCATTATCACTGCAATTATACAGACAGGCCCCGCCAGAGAGGCCTGTGAGCTCTTTGACTATGCTGACATTTGCATCAGTCACCTGGTATATAACATTTTGTCTAACTGCATAAAACGGTTCTTGTGCACAATTACACAGAAAAACTTAAACGACTCTCCCAGCCTGTCTCCTTTAATGGAAGCTGCTAGAGTACATAATTACCATTTTACCCTGAAATGCAGAAGGTGAACCGAAAGTGGGTTTTTTTTTTTCCTGTTCTGTGCCTGTTCTTACAGTCTTTACCTGCCCTTGTTGAACTCATACTGTATCAAGGATATCATAAGAAAGGTAGTCCTTTCACGCTCCGCTGGGTTAAGGTTTTCAGGTTTTTCATGCAGCAGCTGCTACTCAACAAGCAGCGGGTGATTACTGCCTATCCTTCCACCATTTGAATTTGCTCTTCACATCTAAATCTGTTAGATGAAATATACACTACCAGTCAAAAGTTTGGACTCACCACATTTTTCTATATTTTTACTATTTTCCACAGTTTAGAATACAGTAAAGACATCAAAACTATGAAATAACACAAATGGAATTATGCAGTGACTGAAAACAAATCAAAACTATCTTATATTTTAGATTCTTTAAAGTAGCCGCCTTGCCTTAATGGAAAGGCAAAGGCTTTGGAAATAAAATCATACATAGGCATCAACTTCACTATTTATATTTGTCTAAAAAACAAATTTCAAGCATTTAAGCATAAGCCTTTAGATTAGAAATGGCTGTAAGATAATGAAAAACATAATACATTTAATCAGGTGTGTCCTAATTTTTTGAGTGTAGTGGTAGTGTGTATGATCGGCAATAAAATTGTGGTTTTCTAAATGTTTCCAGGGGAGCCAGTGTTTGCTTTAAAATAGACATATTTTTTGAAAAATCACAGGTGTCAAATTATACCTATAAATTCTACAAATTATGAGTCAAATAAGTCTACAGGTGTTTTTATGTAAGGTCCACATGCATGTCCACCATACATGATAACATTTGTGTGTTTGGTGTAGCACTCAGCAGTGTGGTAATATCTGTCGGTGTGTGTGTGTATGTGCACATGCTTACGGGTCTGGTAGGTGACGGTGGTGGAGGCCATGAACATGACAGGCAGCCCGATGGCCGAGGAGAGGATCCAGTTGCAGACGTTGACGATCTTAGCGTTGCGCGGCGTTCTGAAGTCCAGCGCTTTGACCGGGTGGCACACGGCGATGTAGCGGTCGATGCTCATGGTGGTGAGCGTGAAGATGGAGGTGAACATGTTGTAGTAGTCGATGGACAGCACCATCTTGCAGAGCACGTCCCCGAACGGCCAAGTCCCCATCAGGTAGTTGACGCTCTGGAACGGCAGCGTGCTGGTGGCCAAGGCGTCGGCCAGCGCCAGGTTGAAGATGTAGATGTTGGTGGCGGTCTTCATTTTGGTGTACCTGGAGAGAGGGAGCGGGAGGGGGAGGGAGAGAAGAAGAGAAAGAGTAGTTACTTGATGTTCATTGCTATTCAGCTGTGAGTTTGAAATGTTAGATATCTCATTTTGAAATGAAACTCTTCAGTTAGGGCCTGATTCAGATTTTATCTAACAAGAGAAAAATTCTGCCAGTGAGGTGAGATAACTCCACTTGTTTCCAATGCAGTTTCACTTGATTCAGGAATTTTCTAGAAATGAGTGTCAGTATGCTGAAATAGAATAAGGCAGATCACTGCACTACTATTAAGAAAATGACACTTGATTCTACAAAATTCCTGGAACAAGTTGATTTGCATTGGAAACAAGTGAAATTAACGAACCCCACTGGCAGATTATTTCACTTACTTTAAGAAAATTATGATTTTAGGACTCAAAAATAGACTAATGACTTGTTAAGATGGAGGTTTTTTGCAGTGAAAGATTGATTCAGACCAGTTTTGACCTAAACGCGCCCCACTCCTCTGATTCCAACCCTGGAGCTATGGGGGGATCTGCAGCCTCCTGTAAGATGTGCATTTTAGTGATGTAAATCAAGGCCAGTCCACATTATGATACACATATTTAGTCTCTGACTAAAATCAATTTGTACACTCCTTTATTTAAGCTCCTGAAATCCTACAATATGTCTCCCATTGGTCTCCTAATATAAAACAAGAAATCTGCATGGTTAAAAACACCAAATAGGATATGAATTAATGAGTTACAAACTTGAAGGAAATAAATTAGGCTGTGCAGCGCTGTCGGTTGGTCTCTGAACAGTATTTAAAGCAATTTGACGAGTCTCCAGAACTAAGCAATCAAGATGTGTCCTGCCATTTAAGTGGGCGAGTTTTTAAGGGATCAATAAAGGAGACGGCACTACCAGAGCACAGGGAGCGTGCCAAGAAATCATTTAAATGTGCTGAGTTTGACACACGCCCAGTGCATCCAGTGTTTCTGCTTTGGAGAGGACCTTGATCAGTGTGTTGTCTTTTGAACAATGATTTGCAGAACTATGTTGAGCAGCTGACATCCCTCCCATGTTACTCCGGGAAACATGTGCCCTTTCCGTCAGGCGAGAAGAACTGAACAGTCTCCAGGGATGTATCAGGAATATTTCAGATCTCTGTCTTCAGCTACGTGTCCTGGTTCTTAATGGCAATGTGCAGTCCTAAGTCACAAAGAATGTATTGTCCAGACAATCACTTAAACACAGAAAAATGTCCACAATGCACAATCCATCTTGTTACTGGCTCTCCAAATGTCAAACTGTGGGAGCCATCGGGGCACTGAGTGCACAAGAACAGATTTATAGGAATAGGAAACGACAGCATTCCACGAACATTCAATTGCCATGCGGTATGTAATGCTGATGTGGCCTTAACAAATGTTAGCACAAAGTTTCAATGAAATGACCAATGCAATTGTAGTGTGGCATGACAGCGACTTCAATAGAAAGCATTTGTCATTTTGACATAAAACTTATTTTTGATCTAAGAAATTCTTTCAATAACTTCTTACAAGCAAAACAAATGCAGAATGTCCTAATTCAATAAAGATTTTGTATATTTTATTATGTTTTTTATCTAATTTATGTCCCAAAGTCTAGTTTCCAATGCAGTTTTCATGTGCAGTTATCTTAAACAAAATTGAATTAAACAGAGACAAAAGTTGTTGAATTGAAAGAAATTGTTGAAATTACTGAATTAAAGCCGCATGAAAAGGCAAAAAGTCCATGGCCTGATTTTCCAGCGTACCGATACGAAGGGCAAAGAGAAGCCCGTGTGCAAGCGAACCCACGGCCCAAATCCTCAAGTCTGACCAACTCAAAAGTGTGAATCTTGATCGCGTCTCTTCACACAGTCTGCATGGAGCCCTTGATGAACATAAAAGTACACTTTACACATTTACAGGTGAACCCTTTGATAGCACATAGCCCACACACTTCCTTTAAGAGAGAACAAAGGCCAGGAAGAGGGGAAGTGGTAGTTCAAAGAGAATAGATAGTGAAGTGTTTGCAGAAGAAGAGAGAGAGAGAGAGCATGGATCCATTAGAACGGAGAAGTGGATGGAAAAACAGAAGAATGAAGAGGCCCGGCTGTTTAGAGCTGCTGTCAACACAAACAGACAAGATGTTTAGCCTTCGCTGTCTTCACCACGGTGCGGCAAAGAATAAAGCCGGATCACCGAATCACATCAAAAACATCTAAAATGATCAATTTATCTTGGAAGTCATAACACACAGACCTAAGGACCGACTTCCAAATACTGAAATACGTACAGAGAGCGATCTTAATCCGACGCTGCTTAAGATGGACAGACGTTTCTGGGCGATGTGGCCTCCCAAAGACTCCACAATGTTCAGGCGAAAAATGTCGTGAAAATATATTAGCCTACAGTAATATATATTTATGAGTGAAAATGGAGTGAAAAGTTCAGACACAGCCTGCAGCGTGTGTCCATGTCTCTGAGCGTTTGACTATTACGAGTGATATATGGCATTCTGGTGAGGGTGATTTTTGTTTTTCGTAATGTTAAATGTGGGTGGGATCTCCACAGCCAGGGCCCACAGTGAGGTCAATACGCCTGCAGGCTATTCATCAGATCCGCGGAACGGCAGTATCCGTTAATTAAGTCGTCAACCCAAATAATTAAACTTGCCAGGAGTACGATGATTGTGCCGGTGAAAAAGCTATCAGGTTTCCCTTGTTAATTTAGCACTCAAGATATTCTCATTTTAAGACATTTTTCAATTTAGGTGATATGTAAATCAGTCTATTTTCTTCTGACCCCAGGATTTAATTAATTTCCCTAGCACAATAGATAGATAGATAGATAGATAGATAGACAGACACAGACAGATAGACAGAGACAGACAGATAGACAGAGACAGACAGATAGATATATAGATAGATAGATAAACAAACAGACAGACAGATAGATAGAGAGAGAGAGAGAGAGAGAGAGAGAGAGAGAGAGAGAGAGAGAGAGAGAGAGAGAGAGAGATAATTTATTAGTCCCCGAGGAGAAATTTGTCTTGGACATAGAAATGCTGGGAAAAAAAAAGAATATACAATCAGTTTCACATATACTGATATGTATATACAGAAAAAGCCCAATTCCATGTGGGCTTGCCAAGTATTCATTCACACTCCAGGTCTCCGACTCGCATTCATCCAATTTCCAGTGCTAAAATCTCGGTGGACATCTCTTCAGCTGCATTATATATTTGCTTTTTACTGTAATTTTATTGACAGCAGAACCAAAGAGCTCTTGTATCCACTGAGCTTGCAGGTGAGCAATCTGTATCTGTTCCCTGATGGCATCAACTCACACTCCGTAAAAACAACGTGAGACGGGTGAGAGGGTGATTTTTCTTGCCCGCCTAAACCACCGCTTCCTCGAAAAACCTCCTGAGGCCGGGGGTGGGGGGGGGGGGGGGGGGGGGGGGGGTGGGTGGGGGGGGGGTTCTAATGCAATAGTCATCGTGAGAGCGTTGCTGCATCTATTTCCCGCAAATACAGCTTTGACATTTCCCTATAGTAAGGTTATGGTAATATCACGGATACACAAAAGTGATGGTAATATATTACACCCACTGACATACACTCCCCAACACACACACACACACACACACACACACACACCTCCCCACAGGGCCTTCATATTATTAAACCCAAACTGTCATTCTACCACTGGTGTAATTCACTTCTGTTTGTTTTAGCACTCTCCTCAATAATCCCAAATCCTCTTAACAACCAAAGATGACAGTTAGTTCATTAAATTCTGATTAACTTCAGCACCGACAGCTTAGTGTGTCTGTTGTTTCGAGGGTTTTATTTGCACGGGGATCATCGACACACCTGATGATGCAGTAAAAAAAAAAAAACCTGTCACCCTACACTTTGAAACTGAGCGGTGCGCTGCAGCTCGTGGTAATTTCCAATATCCCCTAATTGACTGTGAGACTGTCATTAACGTGGCTTCAGATAATAGCTCTTGTTCCTCCTGTGTGTTGTATCGGAGGGGCTTACAACCCTACCAGGCCCCTGTCCTGCTGTACGGGGGGCGAGCGGCCTCGTCCCATCTAAATTAACAGGACTGCCAAGGTTTTTTTTTTTTTTTTTTTTCAACCTTAATCTAATGCGTGCCCTTGAGGTTCTGTCACACTGATCACCCATTTATCGTTGACATGTTTTTATTACATTGCGTGGCACAGAGGGCACAACTGCAAGGCATTGTTAGCCTTTTTAACCAGCGTCGTGTTGTTGTGAAACCTGACGTGTTTCTATATATAGAAACAGACAATTAAATTAAATTCTGTGTTTCACTCTAAAATGTTATATTTTTCTGTTGGGATTTGGGATTTCAAGTTATTAACTGGCGTTCATTGCGCAATACTTAAAAATAGAGACGATGTAGTGGTAATCCTTGATTTTCTCTCTCTCTTTTTTTTTTTTTTTGGTGACAATCAGTCAGCGTTTTTGCACTGAACTTCCAGAGATCACCTGTCAATCAATCAGTGTGTCCAGTACTGTGACGTCTTTTTCCTCAGATTTTCTGTTGATGAAGTTTGAGCTTCTGTAGGTGGCGCTCTTGTCTTTGTCTGTTCAAGCATGGAGGCTATTGTTGCTCATGCTAACTATCCACTTCTTCTATTTATTCCAAACAAACCGCTGTTGCTACCGCTGGAAACGTAAATCAATTCCTGTGTGCAAGGTGATTTTTCCCGGAAAAGAGCCACCAGACACCGGGTGTTTAGTACAGCAAATTTACTATATATTAAAATGTCACATATTATTACTTTAAAATGTTATAAAACTTGTAAGCAAAGACCTTCAGATAACTAATAAATTCAGTAAAATGTATTTTCATGCCAGCAATCATTTCATAAGTGTCAGCTGCAAGTGGATCTCCTCTGGACCATATCTCACAAACTTCATACTTGAGGCCCCCTTCATTCCATATTAACATTAGGAAAGAAGATTGCCTCATTAAACGTCAATAAACAAACAACAAATAAATATCTTTACAGCGGCCACAACCATAAGATAATCAACCAGATTAAGTGAGAGAAAGAGAAAGTCAGAGCGAGAGTGAAGCCACAGAGAGAAGGGAGTAATTGACCATCTGCGAAGATAAAACTTTATTCCTCTCCTTCTGTGAATAAACAACTCTCGTCAATAGAAATTGCTCCATCTGCCTCTAAACTATCTTGACTCGTGCTTTCCTGGATCACCGGAGCACAGAAGCGGCAAATAAATGCACAGTAATGGACCTGTGAATCGTTCAAAACAGTCGATTCAATGACATCATGTATAATTCATAGCTCTCCGTCAATCCATTAGCCGTGGCTCCCACCTAGGGGTTTAGATGCTTTCTCAATTCTGCTAATTCTCATCTGTCTTTATTTCCCCTTTAATGAGAAAAGCACATCTGATAATAATGGTAAATTATCCCTGAGACGGTTCTGACAAGAAACTGATTTTACAAACTCATTATGGGCTCCCTGTGGAGGGAGGGAGAACGACAGAAAGAGAGAGAGAGAGAGAGAGGGAGAGAAGCTGAATGCTAATCTTACAGATTATCACTCGACATGCATTATTCAAACATCCAGATCATTTGACACATATGCAGATCACAAGTAATTATGTTAGTAAAGGAGTGTTAAATACATTTCCATGAACAGAAAATTAAGGCCTAAAGACAGGAGAGGACAGTTGGGGAATTGTAAAATACTTTGGTGTTCTCTGCTGGATTTTAAACCCAAAATAATCTTCTTCTAACTGTTTACGAAAACAAAATGATAATACCGTCTAGCTTGGCTCACCACTGAGCTCATCCATTGTTCATATTTTGTTTTGTAGATCAGTGGAACATAGAAGCAGCTATTTAATTGGTAATTATCCTTTTGAATGGGACTGATTTCCTGTTTTGGGACTTTGCAATGCTGATCAAAAGAAAAAAAAGGAAGAGTGGGCAGTATGGACTATGAACAGAAATTAGTTCACGATTTAAAAAGGCCTGTTTTTCATGGTATGCTGTTCCATAACACTATACGTGTAACCCACTGCCTATACTGTCTGTCCTTTGCTGCTGTTATCCATGTACTATGTGTGTCAGTGTGTCCTGTGTAAGCATCATCATTGCTGGTATGTCTCTGCACCATTATCACCAAGAAAAATTCCTGTTGCACTTGGCAAAAAAAGTCATTCTGACTCTGATGTTTTATCCTCTCAGAGTGTAAATGTTTGTGCTGATTCTTTTGAATTTTGATGACACACATCATCATATTTCCCACATACTTGTTACCTCCGCCAAGAAGGTAATGTTTTCTCCCGCGTCCGTCCATCTGATAGCAGGATATCTCGAAAAGTTGGGCACGGATTTGCACAAAACTTGGTATGAAGGTTGGTTATAGGCCAAGGAAGAACTGATTAACTGTTCATGTCGATTGACCAAAACGGGGTGTGGTGGTGGGTGTGGCATATCACCAAAAGGTGCATAACTTCCTTGCAGGGTGTTGTCTCTACTGAACACTAAGTAGAGCAGAAAGGCCTCACCCTGAAACAGCATTTACACCATGAGACACTTAAACTCTCCACTGACACCAATACTAATGAAATTCTGTTAGGTGCAGTGTATTTGAGGTGGACCAGGGCGGTTAATACTGAGGGAGTGATGGACATCAACACCCATGGGACTATGAGGCAGGGAAAGAAAATGCAAATATCACAGTCCAGTTGAAACCAGCGTCACTGCAAGGTTCCGCCTACACAGCATGTCCCCGTTTAATGGGGAACGGTCTGCTGCATGAAGGCATTCAAAGCGCCTGAATATCAGTTTCAAACAATTAAAAGATCACTGTCTGTTTGCACATATTAAGACCGTGCCTCACCATGGCAACGTGACCAGGCAGAGGAGAATCTCATTTTTGGTTGAAGATGCAATTACCTAGCGTGATTCTCATAATGAACACAATGATGATGAAATGTCTCTGTACTGAAAGTGAACATTTACTGTAATATTCATAGACTTGGGGACATACTTAGCATAATGTTTCCATGGGGAGAACAAGCTTTAATGAGGCAGTGACAAGGAATTGTTTTTATTTCTGTGTGGTCAAAAATGTTTGAACTACAGACCGGATGGTACTCACGCTTTATAACGTTTGGCATGTGCGTTTCATGTTTTTTCAAGGTTTGGTCCGGTATGTTGGTGTCTTTTAACGTTTATATATTCCTTCATTCCCATTAGCTGATGCTGTATAATGAGTTCACTACCTCTTTCTCTTGTAATACAATAACAATAGACCCTAGAGTAGAATGTTAGCACAAACCTGGCTCGATTAAGTGTAATTTAATTTAGTTTAGATTAGCTGCAGGATGATAAAACACAGAAGCAAAACGATTGAAAAACCCATAAAGAAGAGATGCAATTATTAATTTTTGCAGGTGAGATAAAAAAAAATGAGGGGCTTATAAAAACGTAATTGGATTGGGATTTATAAGAGGTTTCCAGCTGCAAGAGGTTCATTTCCTGCCCGCTCGTTGTTGGTTGACCTCAACTAAACAACAACAACAAATCTACTCTGCAGCTCAGCTAAAAATCTGAACTGATAACTCTGGAATGCTAACAGACAGAGAGACGGATAACATGGCCGACCGGTTAGCGCTACCCTACAAGTACCAGGATGTGCCTTGTTTATCTATATTTAGAATGAGCCTGTTGTGAATCAATAGACCTGTCACCATAGTTCAACAGATGGGGTCAAGCTGAAACCTATACACTTGTAGTAAACAGTTTGGAACAGACTTGGCTTCATTTTCATGGTGTTACAAAGCAAGTATACAGCAAAGTAAACTATATAATTCATCATCAGCCTGCAAAGCTTGCCAGTTTTTGTGTGGCTGAGTGTTTGATTCATAGATAGCAGTGGGAGCAGATGAACTATTAGGTCTTGGTTGCAAAAACAGAGACTGTTCATGTGCACACAGACATCTTTAAGCCTCTGGCCTCAACCATAACACTGTCCATGCACACTGTGGGGAGCATGATGGATTAGGACACACGTGTGCACTGTGCACATGTGTGTGTACTTCTGACCTGGCATATATGTGTGTGTGTGTGGTTGTTAGCGATTCCAATACCGATGGCGACATTTGTCTGCACTTTTTAACTTTATAGAGAAGGTATAATAGCTTTCTAAAAGTATAACACAAATGTGTATTAAACCTTAAGGTATTAATATACTTTATTTAATGTAAAACGTATGATAAGCAAAGGTTATATGTCCAAGTGACAAGAACAGTAGGTGCAGAGTGAGTGATAAAAGATGCAAAGGTGATTGATGATTGTAAAGCACAGCTGCATACTGGGTTTTACCATGGAATGATTCTCCTTCAAAACCCTAAAGCAAATGTAAAGATGTTAAAAATCACCTTAAGGTGCTTAGGGCTGACATTATGTTTGGTATTTTCTTGGTGCATTAGGAGTATGGTAGATCCTGATAGTGATTTATATGTGAAAGGCCAAAACTGACTGGCAATGTGTCCAGAGAACATGATGATATTAGCAGCAGCAGACATTTTGTCTGTTACATTGTGGCTGCAGCCAGTGTCATCCATCCAGAGACAAGCACAACAACAGCACAGATATCTGTAATATGTCCCACCCTGAGGTCACAAAAGAAGAGACGCTGTAAAAAATCGAATGAATAGCAGGAGGCATTGGCATTTATTGCTAGATAAAATATGTTTTCTCTTTTCTATCATTATGACAATTGGTACAAATGGCATTCTTATTGCGTTTTTATAATGTGTTTTTATTGTTAACCCTGTCTGCAAAGCATATTTCCATTATGGGACAACATGAATTGAAGTGAATTAAAATTTGTTTTTGGGAAACTCACTTGGACGTAATTTCAGTAAAGGGAAGTCAGAAAATAGAGAAAAAGCCCCTGATATGCTACTACTGCTACTACTACTATACTAATACTAATACTAATACTAATACTAAAAATAATAGACTTTATTTACATAGCATCTTTCATACAAAATTGTAGCCCAAAGTGCTTCACGTAATAATCAATTAAAAGCAGTAAATTAAATAGACCAAAGTTAAACATAAATACTTAAAAAAAGTTAAATGTAAGCTAAGTAAAATAGCTGATGCAAATTAACATAAAAGCTATGTACATAGAATAACCTGAATTTAAAAAATACGTCTTTAACTTATTCTTGAAAATATCAAGCGAGCTCGCCACTCTGAGATCTTGTGGGAGGATTTTTTAGGGAGTTCAGGGGCGTAAAAACAAACCAGTGTTCTTGTGTAAAACCTTCAGATCATCTAATAAAAAAAGTAGAGGACCTCAGCGCTCTGGCAGGGAAATAAAATTATAAACGATCTTTGATGTATGAAGGTGCAAGGCCATTTACTGCTTTATAGACAATTAAAAAGACTTTAAATTGATTCTAAAAGACACAGGTAGGCAGTGTGGTGTAGCCAGTACTGGAGTCATGTGTTGTCTTTTTTTGTTAACATTTTTGCCGCAGCACTCTGAATAATTTGTAATTTATCTGTAGATCTTTTGGTAGCCCAGTAAAAAGAGAGTTACAGTAGTCCAGTTGGTTTGTGATAAAAGCGTGTATAAGCATTTCTGCTGAGTTTTGAAAAGGTGTCTAATTTTACCAAGACAGCTATTTTGACATTTTTGTGGCCACATTATCATTGCATGACCATAAATGTAAAAATGGCACAAAGTTACATGGCTTGAAGGCCAGGAAGAGAATTCAGAAAGAAAGAAAGAAAGAAAGAGAGAAAGGAAGAGAAGGGAAGAGAAGAGAAGAGAAGAGAAGAGAAGAGAAGAGAAGAGAAGAGAAGAGAAGAGAAGAGAAGAGAAGAGAAGAGAGCAACCATATTTTTTTTTCCCATTTTCAAGTAAATACCCACAGTGGTTATCAGCTAAAGCGATGCACACTCACTTCTCTTTCTGTAGCAAGAGAAATAAAAAGAGAACTGAAGAGATTAAGTGATAAAAGCACATAATGACCAAAGAATTGGCACAGCTTCCCAAGCACAACGTGGGGTGATGAGTGGATGGTAATGTGTTCTCGTCCTCCAGCTCTGGAGATATAGAGACCCAGTAGACAGACAGAAAGACACAGATGGGCAGAGAGAGAGATTAATGACTTTTCAGACAGTAAAAAGCACTTCCTTTTCTGAACAGGCCACTTCATTAAGCGTTGCTCTTTCTCCTCTCCATCATTAGAAAAACTGTGTTGTCATAGAAACTCTGAACAGGTGATAAAACTGTTGTTACCATGAACTTTTTGGATTAAGGTAGAACAAACAGACTTTGTGCGTGCGTGTGTGTGTGTGTGTGTGTGTGTGTGTGAGAGAGAGAGAGAGAGAGAGAGGGGATACTGAGTGACGACATCTGAGTCTTTTAACTGTTTTCTTACTGTATTATTTTTCGTTAACTTATAATAATAATGTTATATATAAATTAATAAATAATCTATATACACTCCCAGTATGTTACATACATACTGATACCCACTGAGCTGAGATACTGACACACACACACACACACACACACACACACACACACACACACACAGACATTGATACGCAGTAAAAACAGTGATTGCTACTTTTATGTACTGTTAATTACCAACTGTAATGGAAGCTTTGGCAACACTGTTATCTTTGAACATTTATGCCAGTAAAGCACATTGAACTGAACTGAACTGAGAGAGAGAGAGACTGAACTGAGAGAGAGAGAGAGACTGAACTGAGAAAGAGAGAGAGAGAGAGAGAGAGAGAGAGAGAGAGAGAGAGAGAGAGAGAGAGAGAGAGAGATGATTTACTGATTAATAAACCTAACACATCGCGGCTGGTTCAAATTGATGAGACGTGTTGGAGTTCACCTCTCCCTCCTCTCCATCCCTTCTTTCTGTCTCTCTCTCTCTTTCCTGATTTGTTCCCCTGTTTTTACTTTACTGTCTCCTTATTTGACTCTTAGAGAGAAAAGAGAGAAATCAAAACATCTACACTATAAATCCACACTGACAAAATACTTATGAAAGAACAGAGGGATTTGAGTGTGTGTGTGCATGAGTGTACATGATGTGATGTGTGTGTGTGTGTGTGTGTGTGTGTGTGTGTGTGTGTGTGTGTGTGTGTGTGTTTGTGTGTGCGCACAGTTCGCAACAGTAGCCCAGAGGGTAGAGAAGTGGGCTTGTGACCAGGACATTTTCTCATCTAAACTTGTTTTTAAACTGCTACATCAGATCCGTTCTTCTTTCGCCGCAGTCTGAGTAAGTGAACCTATGAGTAAGTAAACGCATCATTATCTAGTTTTGCTTATTTTTCCATAATCAAGTCAAGTTGTACTGTGAGGAACATTAACCATATAAACTACATATGACTTTTTTTTTGAGAGTGTAGGGCTAAATGGAAGCTTCTCAGCGGCTACCCATAGATAACCTCACCTCCAACATTTATTTAAGTGACATTGTTTTATGTTTCATCTATTCTGTTTACTGACATGGTGATAAATGACTATGCTAAGCAAAATCTTGGTATTTATATACATTTATATGGCTCAAATACGCAACAGACCGCCAAAAATAGAAGCCATGCGTATCTCAAAGTTGTGGCTCCGATCCATCTCCGTTTCAGACCCGGCAACGTGCTGCGTGTGTGCCGACAGTGGAAGCCTGCTCCATTGAAGCCTGCTCCGTGTGTGTGTGTGTGTGTGTGTGTGTGTGTTTGTGTGTGTATGTAGTGCATGCGGCATGTAGGACATTCGTGCATTCATGTGTATGTGGACCTGAGACGGTGTACCAGGCTCTATGAGACATTTCAGGCAGGAGTCCTCCCTGATATTGATTGAAGCTGCTTGCCTTCAGCTTGACAACACACATTTCCTCAGCTGTCACAGAGCAGCTGCTGCGGCTCACACACACACACACACACACACACACAAAGGCAGATGAGTGGAGAGGCTGAGCAGTGCTAAATCCGAAAGTCAGATAGACAGACTGAGTAACTTACTGAATGACAGACAGAGAGACAGACAGACTGACACATGAGGAGTCAGACAGACTCATAGATACACTGCACAAGCTGGGTTTTGATGCTCAACGGCTCACATAGATGCATACACACACACACACACACACACACACACACACACACACACACACACCACACACTCAGAAATATTCACAAAGACACACACAAACAAGAACTTATACCGTACACATACATGCACAAACTCACACACACATTTCCTACAAAGGTTTTATTTGCTTCCACTGAAGCGTTTCATTTTTATTTACCGAGGATTCAACAATTTCAGATGTTCAACATGGTTTGCGAGCAACAAAAATGACATTACGTGATGTTGGGAATATAGCGGAGAATTGTCTTCATGGACTATAAGCATTCCCACACCAGGAAACAGTTAGATGTGATGCAATTTCTCCTCTTCCCAGTGTCCTTCGCAGATCCACCACTAGCCAGCCGATAGGGAATTTATCCCAGATGTACATCATCAGCTGTGGGTGACATACTGGAATATTCCTGCCTGGCCTGAGTGGCATATTGATTTAGGGTGATCAATATCCGTGAACACACACACACACAAACACAGTGGGATCGAAACTCAGCAACACCGTTGCCGTAGTCTTCGGCAACGGTGTCATAACACAACACTACCACGCGTGTGCACGCGCTTACACACACACACACACACACAAACTGGTTACAAGTTGCCTGGGAATTATAATATTAATAATAATAATAACTTTTCTTAACACAAGTTACAAAGTGCTTTACAGGAATAAAACAAATGACAATAAAAATGGAATGAGAATAAAAAGAAACAATTTAAAAGACCACAGCACTAAGAAGGTTTATGAAAAGGCTATAAAAAAGAATTGATAACAAATAATCAGTAGACACTTCATACAAGACCCCCCCACACACACACACGCACGCACACACACACACACACACACACTCACTCCTCACTTCCCTCTTTCTCTATCCGCTTCCTTGTCCTCTCATTAAAGGAAAAATCCAGCCTTGGATATTCACTGATATTCAATACATTCAAGGACTTATGAGGGAAAGTGGCTACACCAAAAAAGTAGGACTTGTGTTGTTATCTACTTTTTTGGTGTACCCACTTTCCCTCAACCTGCCTTGTCTACTTCTGCTTCAGTAATTTCCTACATTTCCCAGAATTACTTTCAACAACCCCCCAGATAACGGGCGTGAACTTGTTACCTTCAGCTATAGGTGTAGTGTAGGTGGAGAAAGCAATTATAGCTATAGTGATAGCATAGTATGAGCAAGAGAGCAAGAGTTTTTTCAGTTGAGAAAAACCGAAAGACGCACTCCTTAGGCAATGTAACATGTCCTGTGGCTGCATTGCATTATGGTCTATTGAGGCTTTTGTCAGTGGAGAAATTGGTGGCTCTTCCTCTTCTGCAGTGGATTTCTCCCTGTATGATTGTTGAACGTCGGTGTAAAGTGAGGCTCTTGCTCTTTGATTCTGAGGGACTGACACCAAAACCTGACGTTCACTGTTGATGTTTTAGACCGTTGTCTCCTAATCCAGTCCTCAAGTACCAGCTCCAGCTCTACTCTTGTAGACCTGATCCAATTAAGGGCTTAATGCTGATTGGTTGAGCAGCAGAAGCAGGGCTAGCATGAGAGTGTGTAGCCCTTAATTGCATCAGATGTGCAAGAGTAGAGATGGAACAAAAATGGAGAACCGCATAGTTAGTTAACCATAGGAATAAGAAAAATACATCACCAAACAACAAAATGAGCATAGAAATGGAAAGTACATCACCAGTAGCTGTTTTTAACAGTGTTAAAGTGTTTCAGGGTGGATTTCTCCATAACAATCAAAAGCCATTTCAACTCCTTTCAACTAGTTGAAATGTTCTTGGGTTTTTTGCAAAACACTCCAAAATGGAACCAAAATGACAATAACAATCACAATGACACAATCATGTACTCCACATGTTTTGTCAAAGCAGTATTCACTTCAACAACTACTGTATCTTATTTTGCCCATGAGTTTGACAATCACTATTCACTTCATTCTGATTGACTCTGTAATGGTTTTCCATCTCCAGAGCTATGGTGAAAAGGAAGAGGAAACCAATTTAGGCCAAGCCCTCCCCCTCAGTAATGCTGGTAATGGGAACAGGACCTCTTCAGAGACTTCAGCAGCTTGTTGCTTAGGAACACCGTTGTTAGTGTACATCTTCTGCCATGTGTCTCTTTGTGCCCTTGGCCCCAGTCTTCACCCACTAGTAGCCTACAATATTATTCCATCCCACTGAAAAGGTGCGGCAGCCTTAAAACTGCAATGAGCTGGACTTCAAATGAGTTCCCGGCCAATCATAATCACTTCCTCTTCTTGTTCAAATGTTTTTGTTGACTCAGAAACATCTTTGGCTTTTTCTTCATGCCAAAAAAGCAACAATGACCTGGAAATGATGTTCTTTCAACCCACGTTTGAAAGGAAAAAATATATTATTTGTTACAATGCAGGATGGGGGAAGTAACGGACTCGTCAAAATCATATTTATAACAAATCTCTGATACAGTCTGAGGTTTTGAAAGGCCAGTCTTGGAGAATAAAGAGATGTTTAACCTGTCAAAGACTATAAAGAGTGGAAGCAGGGTAAGTGTGTGAGTCACTTTGTAACTGACAGATGGACAAAAGAGCCAAGAGCTGCCATCAATCATCAAGTGCAGAACAAGACAAAATCTTTGTCCTTCACTCACTCCCTCTCTCTGTCTGTCTCTCTCTCTCTCTCTCCCATCATCTGCCGTCATAATCTTTTATCTAGACAATACCTGGCAGTGATTTTCACTTCATTGATCGGACAAGTGATTAACTTTTATCTTCACTGTGATTTATACTGTTAATGTGTCCACAGCCAAGGTCTGTCATATCTGATGACCTTAATCCAAATAAAAATTGGGCATTAATTATCTATCACTCCATGTTCCTTCCTTCCTTTCTTTCTTTCTTTCTTTCTTTCTTTTGTTCTGCTGGTTTTAACAGGACATTTGTTCATGTTGAGACCCTTGTGTCCTACTTACACTATGCACAGCACTTGCATTGCAGTATAGAGGTGAAACTCTTGAAAAGTTTTGTCCCGCATCAATAGTAGTACGCACCGTATTTAATTAGAACAATGCATAAGGCAACGTAAAAAAAAATAACCTCAATCATAAACTGCCAGGCGCTTGGTACTGAAACTTTTAAGGAGGATTTAACATCCCGCAGCTGATTGTCAGACTACCCGTTCCCGGGCCAAATAAAATAAAAACTAGAAGGGCACTCGGAGAGCGCAGACCTCCGCCAAGGTTCGTGCTATTATTGCTTGTTCGTGAGTTGGATCCGGATCCGCTCCAAAATTTAATGGGTTCTTCCTTGGCCCATGCTACACCCTTCCACGAAGTTTCATGAAAATCGGGCCAGTAGTTTTTCCGTAATCCTGCTGACAGACGAACAAACAGACAAACAAACAAACGGCACCGAAAACATAACCTCCTTGGCGGAGGTAACGAGACAAAAACAAAGCTATGACAGTATGACATTATTAGTCAGTGCACCCAACTTGATGATGCCATGAACCGGGCGACACTTTGCTGCTCCATTGGCCACAATGTAGCTTGGTACACCAGACCGCTTTGTAGCTTTTTCAGCCCATAATGTGAACACACAGTAAGATTTAGTCCCACGCCGCACATTATTGCAGGCCTCTACTCCAATACATACAATGCCAGTGGCCCCATTGTCCAGCGGTGTTAAGTAGCTCAAAGCAGCTCATTACTCACAGGATGATGAACACACACACACACGCACACACATACACCTGCACACACACACACACACACACAAGGAGACACAGAGAAGGAATCCCCTAATTACCTCTTTTCACTCTCTATTCATAATTGTCTTACGAACAACAAATTAGACCCTGCACCACCTGTTGTGTGGAGATACACACATGCAGCAAGACAAACAACCAGAATTCCCTGCCCTCTGCACCCTCCTACACACACACACACACACACACACACTCACGCACACACACAAATGCCAAGTTGGGCTGTCAGACTCTTTCATGATGATGATAATTGTCATCACTGAAATTCAGGCAGCTTTTTGGTAACAGCACAATCCAAACAATGAATCTTCATTAATCAGCTGAAAGCCTTACTGTTGCGGAGGGAGGAGGTTAGGCCCTGAATCAATTTTTCTTGACTCATTTTGCACCGGGTGAGTTTGTTGGTACCCAAAATCAAACAAAGTAATTGCAGCATAAAACCAAAAGGCGTGCAGCAATTATCGACCTTTCCATTTGTCATTGGTTAACGACATTGAAGGACAGGCACACAATGGCAGTGTGTTTAGCTCTGTACAGCTGTTACAAGGTCACTGCTCTGGGTCTCAAGTGTTTATAGCCAGTGGAGAGGGGAAAGATGGAAATGACGAGCGTGGAGTACTAGTTTACCTGTGCACACGCACACACACACACACACACACACACACATACATAGAGAGATGCAAGGCAGAATGGTAGATGATAGATGGATGTTATTTTTGGTTGGTAGAAAGGTTCGGAGCTGCTGCAAGCACAGATGTTTGCCGTTGGTTCAGTTAATTTACCTTTATAGTTCCTCTGCCTACCGAAACACATTCACATGTTGGATGATCCGACGCTGCCACAGCCACTCATGCTTACAGCCACGTGTGCATTCATATAAAAGTAGAAGCTAACATCTATCATGCATGAGAAAGTACACGAATAGACATGAAGGGCATGTAGCCTCTGAGTAACGAGGGTCTATTCACTAGCCTGAGCTATTAAAGTAGTCTTTAAAATAAAGTCAGTAATCATGAGGGCTTGTTTTTACAGATTTTTTTACAGGTAAAATGCTGTATTGCTTTCTCTAAGGTTTCAATCAACACGAGGAGAATTCATGTCACAATTTGTGTTAATGAGGGGAAAGCCATTCCCTTTCATCCCCCCTTCAACGCACCTCCTGCTAATTAGGCTACAAAAGAATCTGGTGAATAAAAATGTAGTCCCTCTAAAATACGAGCTCGCATTTTAGCACCTAGTCTGACCGTTTTCACTGCACAAACATTTTGGCCTTTTGGATCGCTTGCAATCAATGCAAGCACTTGGAAGGCTTTTAATCCCTGGTCTCCATATGACAACAGCGTGTCGAAAGGCTTCACAGGTTTGTTATTTGAAACTGGGATCGCACTAATTGCAGCGTCAAGGAGACACTGGAGCTCAGAGACACACATTAGGGAGCAGCATTAGTGAGGCGAGGATCTGTGACATTAGTCTTGTGAGCCAGATTGTGTTCGACTCTCGTATAAACAGCAGGGATAGAGATGCAGATGCAATTTGTTTTAATATCAGAGAGCTGGGTCATGGAATTTCAGGAAATTTTGATGAACCAAAGAGCAACAGAATGGGGCAAGATCACACATTTTGAACAGCGATTTAGTGTCCGATTGGGACATCGGTTCTGCCACAGGCCAGCAGGTTCATATTTTCGTTGTTCAGGAAAAAAAGAGAAGTATTGCCTCTAAAGTTTCAGAAACACATTTCCTGCTGAATGTGGCCGACCAGGTATAGAGCTGGCTGAGGGGGTTTTTGCACACACATCGCACTCAGAACGCATCACAGTGTTTCCATGGGAACAGGAAGCACTCTGCACCAGTTGCATACTCCCTGTGGAACCCAGTGGTTTCTGTTCAACCGAAATTGATTTTTCCGGATGAGCGTGCAGATATTTGCTCATGTTTGTTTGCACAGAAGTTCGCGGATGTTAGCGTGGAGCTAGCAGATGAAGGGAAGGAGGGAGAGAGAGAGAGAGAGAGAATGGTTTATGGCCTTAGGGTTATCATTATCCAGACAGTAAAGGGAAAAACATCTCTCACCCACACTGCTGTCTCTATTTAATCTAGCAAAATTGCATTCACGTCCTGACCGTAAAGTGGGGACAGAGAGTGCAAGACTACTTTTCTATTTACAAGTAAATATCCACGGTGGTCATTAGCTAAATGGGTGTACACTCTGAGGGAGAAAGAGAGAAAGACACAGAGACAGACAGACAGACAAACAGAGTGAGAAATAGAGAGAGAGAGAGAGAGGTTGATGAATGTTAATGACCTTGATGGATTGTGGGTCTCGGAGGAATGGGACACATCCTTTACCATCCCCTCAATTCCCTTGAAGTCTCATTAGCCGAGCTCAAAAAGTTGCAGAAACCCCTAAAACTTTTCTCGGTCACAAACTCACACACAGCCACACATGCCTGCACACACACACACACACCGCTGGTTGTCTGTCAACATCGGGACTGGAGCCCGTTCCATTAACATCCAGGGAAGGCAGAGGGAGGGTGGGGCGTCCTAAATCTGTTCCCACGAAAACAGCCAAGGACGAGGCAGCTAAAGCTTAAGTAATGTCCTCCGCCATCTATCATCAGTCTTGTTGACAAACCACCTTAGAATACATAATGAGAACCGATGTGCAAACTCATACATCATAAACAGTGTCCCTACACTTGCCAGATAGCAGCAGACATAGATAATTTATATTCCAAATGGCAAAAGCTTTAAAAAAGAAGTCTGCCTTATTTGACTTCACTTTGTCTCGCTCTGTCAATTTTTTTTCCCACTTCATTTCAGCGCTATGCAAGTGCCAGAGGAGCGACCTGCCGTAAGTCATTTGAGGTACAGCTTGGGTGCCTGTATTTCGTCAGCAAAACGGAGCTATGTGGGGCAGCGCTCAAAACAGAGGGGGGGCGATGGGTGTGGTCTTCCGAAGCAGCATTAGCTTGATGTTGCATCTGCCTCGGTAACAGTGAAGCCGAAAAGTCCTGTACCACCAGTAAGCACTACTGTAAAGAGAGAGGGCTCCCTTCACATAAAACTTCCTTTTTACACAGACTGATTTCTCCGCGTAAGTAGTGGCATTTCCACTTTTAAAGCTATTGAAGCGCCTGACAAGTTAAATCAAGCAAATCCTCCACTCGTTTAGTCTTTTCATCGATTCTCTCAGACCGGCAGAGTAAGTGTAATCCCGAGGTGCTGCTCTGCCTGCTGTCCTCCCTCCACCTTTCCCCCTGTTCTCCTCACTTCTTACCTCGCTCATCCTCTCTCTCCCTTTTGCCCGCCATCAATCTTTCTTCCTCAATCCTTTGCCCACATCCAATATCTCACCTGTTTAAATCCTCCTCCACCTCTCTTTTTCTCCACCGTTCTCTCGCGCTTTTGTACCCTGCTTTCCCCTCCTGGCGCCACATCTAGAATGACTTAGCACCACCCAGGGAGCATTCGAGCCAAATGTCATACTTTCTGGTTTAATTTGCAGAAAAGCCACTTCTCCTCTTCCCTCCTGCTCCTTGCGGTGGAAAGCAGCTCAGTAGGCCTACATCACAGGCACAGCGGGTATTATTCTGTTTCAAAGCAACACACCAGTGTATTTACCCCCCTTGGTTTATGCCATGGCATGTTCTGATCGCTTCCTTAAAGCAGTGGGTACGTTTTCTCAATCAATATCAAGTTTGTGCACATGAGAAAGGCCACAGATGCACACATGCACACATACAGCAGGCGGGTTAGCCATGATTGATCCAGCCTCTTACACCAAGAAAATATTACGACCGCCTTCCTCATATTGACTTACAGCCCCTTTTGCACAATGAATGTCTCCGTTCTCTCAAGGCTCCTTTCTTAACCTGTGTCTTAGCCTTCATTTAAACCACTCCTTCAGGGATAAAAGTTGATTTTCAATGGGTGAAATCATTATGAGATCATACGTCTCACCTGGATTCACCTGGTAATATTTTTTTTTTTAAATAAGCGCACACCTCACTGTGTATTATCCCTTTATACCTTTGTGACAGATAATGTTGTCAAAGAAAATAAAAGCTTTTCCTGTGATGATATCCTGAGCGTTTGAGAGTGTTTGTTTGAGAAAAGTGTGAAATATTCATTAAAAGATGTTCACGTTATTTACATTTGAAGTGATAGTTATCCATGGAATTGGCCTACATACGTCAGAACCATGGGTTACTTTATACAGTCAGTGGCAGAAGCATTGGAACAGTTTATTTTGCTGCTGTCATTGTTGTAGCATGCTGTAAGATGGAGGCCAATAATGACTATCTGACAGGCTTTCATTACATCTTTTGATATGAAATTAGTATTACTGGAGCTGAGTCTGCAGCAACAACAAAAGAACAATCTTGTCCCACTGACTCAGTACTTCAGTTATATGCCACTTTGTTTTTTTAGAGCAGTTAAAAAAAAGAATTCTAATGGAATTTGCAAACACTGAAAATGAGCGCAGCCATACCCAGGAAAACAGAGGAAATGTTTAAGAGTTGAAGTGACATCAGGACATAAGCACTTTACCACTTTGGGACTTCCTATTGCATAACTATTTTCTTGTTTAGCAGACACACGTGAAAGCAATAGAAAGCATTAAATTACTATGATCATATCACGTCACTGCAACTTCTGGCTTCTGGCATGGACAAGAGAAAGCAATAGGAAGCATTAAAGTTTAACAACGTATGCTTGTGTTTAGTTATGCCTATTAAATATGGAGTGTGCATAAACCTGTTGTCAGGGATCATTGATGTGTGTGTGTGTGTGTGTGTGTGTGTAGGTGTGTGTGTGTGTGTGTGTGTGTGTGTGTGTGTGTGTGTGTGCGTGCATGAGAGAGAGAGAGAGAGAGAGAGAGAGAGAGAGAGAGAGAGAGGATCAGCAAGTTCTGCTGGTGTATATACATCTATTCCTCGGTTTGTATGGATATTAACTATTACAAAATACCATTAGTGCGCGTGTTTTCGTGCGGCAGCTTTCCCCGTCAGTAGTACAAAGCCCCATTCCCTCACATGCGCGCCTTGTGCGCGCCGGTGCAACCTGGCGCGAGGTGAGATCGTAGGTATTTTACGCACGGCAGCTGAGCTGGCAACCATGTCAACACCACATTCACATGGTCTCCCCCTGCCTCGTGCACAAGCAAGAAACGAGGAGAACCCACAGCAACAGGTTATGAGTCGTATTCCACTCATAGTAATTCAGAGTAAGACAATTCATGATGCCACCTTGGTGTATAAAGCGTAATAATGCGCAATATGCTGAATACATCTGTAGATTTATGACACAATGTGAGACAGAGCCACACGTTACTGTTGTGTGAGTGGTTTGGCTGTCTTACCTGATAATGACATACATGACCAGCACGTTGCCCACGAGCCCCACCACGCACACTATGGAGTAGAGAGCGGTGATAACAATCGCTATGATAACCGGAGCTGTGTCGTCCTCCAGGCTGCCGGCGCGGTCCCGGTCGCATCGCGCGTCTATGAGGCTCGTGGTGTTACTGCCGTCGGTAAAGTTCCGACAGTAAGTGTTGTTGTAAAGCATGCCCACGTTGGGAAACGGGCTCCGGTAATCAAAACCCGTGCTGTTCCCTGCGCTCTCCATGGTCCTCGGTGAGGAATGGGGCTGTCTGCGCCTTTAGGTGCGTGCGAGGGAACCGGCTCCTTCACGTGCCTGTCGGTGGACTCGGTGCCTCGGATCCCCGCGGGTCCTTGTCGCTGGAGATGCGCTGTGTATCCGCCGTTACGTTAATTCTCACCGTGTGGAAGAAGAGCCGGTAATGAGAGACAAGCCTGCGCTCAGCGAGCAGCTCTGCGCGAGACAGAGTTCACTGACGAACCTAGCGCGCGGCAGTGCGAGCCTACACGGGACAGAGGCGACGGCGTGAAAGTGAATTTGTTCGCTTCCTTCTTTCCTACCTCCTTCCTTCCTTCCTTCCTTCCTTCCATCCTTCCTTCCTTCCTTCCTTCCTTCCCCCTTCCTTCCCTTCGTCCCTTCCTTCCCTCCGTTCCTTCCCTCCGTTCCTTCCTTCCTTCCTTCCCTCCTTCCTATCTCCCTCCTTTCTTCCTTCATTTTTTCTTTCATTTTGTCCCTTTCTTCCTTCCTTCCTTCTTTCCTTCCCTGCTCCCTTCCTTCCTTCATTCTGCTCCCTGTGGCTCCCTTCCTTCCTTTTTTCCTCCCTCCCTCCATCTATCTCTCTTCCTTCCTTCCTTCCTTCTTTCCTTCCTTCCTCCCTCCCTCCCTCCCTCCCTCCCTTCCTTTCTTGCTTTCTATCTTCCTCCCCTCCATCCCTTCCTTCCTTCCTTCCTTCCTTCCTTCCTATCTCCCTCCTTTCTTCCTTCATTTTTTCTTTAATTTTGTCCCTTCCTTCCTTCCTTCCTTCATTCTGCTCCATGTGGCTTCCTTCCTTCCTTCCTTTCTATTGCCTCTTCTTTCATTTTGTTGTGTAGGCGATAATTATTGGTCCAATCATGATTGTAACAGTAATTAACTGTATTTGCATAAACACGTTTACAAAAGGCTTTACAGGCAAGTCAAACAACAACAGCTGACACATTTGCGTGCATGTACACACACACACACACACACACACACACATATTTGACAGATATTTGTCTTGGTGACATTGGTTCAGAAACATATTGACAGCTCTACATTTTGTCAGTACGCACTGACTCACATGCTCCAAGGACCATGCATGCTGTACAAAGAAGACTATACACGTCATTGTACATACATCTGCCATTCAATGTTCTAGCTATATGCATTCGAGTGGCATACAGTGTGCTAGAAGCTGTAGACGTAAGTGTGTTGACTAACAGCTAAAAACAATCTTTGCCAGATTTTTGTCACTAACATTCGTGTGGCTGAAAAGTGACATATTGTGCAAACTGTGAAGTACATAGGCTTGTGCAGACAATGTAGTAGGGCAAGAATATGCAAAACCAGCCGAGTAATAAATAATACCATGTTAACAAGTCACATGAGTAAGGTTTGAAGGCACTACTGGATCATGAGGCAGCCAGGGATTATCTTTCAAGTCATCCATGCATATACATGTAGAGTTTTGATGAGTCTTCTTCGTTCTGATTTCTGTCACAGCGGCATTCTAATGAGCGAGGTGAGGCGAGGGCATGTAGCTCAGTGTAATCCAATAGGGATTGATTTTAATCAAGATAATGTCCCTGCTTGTTTCATTACAGTTTCAGAGAGGCACGAAGTGGACGGAGATCATTTATTAAATGTGCCAGAGGCCAATTTGAAGCAAAGCTATACAAAGGAAGCTTTAGTAGTACTCAAAGTCATTGTTAAGTTAGTTATTGCACTCACTATAATCAACAACATCCACACAATTACAACGCGTTGGCTAATTGTATTAGCGTGCCAGCTAACTTCAGTCTGAGCTGATTTTAATTGAAAAAATAAAATCCTGGAACACTTCAAAGTAAGAGCAGTGCGTGTGTGTGTGTGTGAGAGAGAGAGTGAGAGAGAGAGAGAGAAGAAGAAGAGAGAGTATGAGCTGTGTGCATGCATATGTGGTTTGAAAGTATTAGATCACAGATATTCTTTAATCTATCTACGGTATCTATCTATCTATCTATCTGTCTGTGTCTCTGTCTGTCTGTCTATCTATCTATCTATCTATCTATATCTATCTAGCTATCTATCTATCCCAAAACTTTGTGAAATAGGCAGTTGTGGAATTTTCATCTACAATAGTAGCCTGCAAAGAAGAAGAGGAGCACAGTAAGAATAAAATAGAATAGAATAGAAGATTAGGGGACTGGGGCTCAGATAAAAACCGCACTAGGCAACTTTGCACATTGGCGGCCCCAAATGGCAGTGAGAGGTAACGGTTTAAAAGATTCCAACTTCAATACCCAGAAATCCTATAAGGTGATGTCAGTAAACTGCAGTCAGCGCACTCATGTTTACCGGCCTGGCCGGTCTGTGATGCTTTACAGCAAAGGAAAACAAAGAGACGAGAGAAGAAACAGATCTAACGCTTCTCTGGACTGTTTGAAGTGACAGGTTGTATTTCACTCTCTAAGTTTCAATTCGTCACGTCCTGTGGGCGGAGACGTGACCACACCAGAATTTAATTTAGGGGGGATGGGTGAACCTTCAACGGTAGGGTTATGGTGTGCTCCTGTTTGTAGAGATAATGATAATCAAAAACAGCTAAAACGTTCCAATACATTTCACAGGGGGAAACTCTCCTGACGTTCCTTTGTGGAATAACTATTGGTTCAGTCTTGGGGGGCAAGGCACAGAGAAATGAGGATTGGGAAGCAAAGGGCATTAAAACTCTCGATGATTTAGCTACTTTCCAGGGAAGAAAAATTGACTTTTACTGAAATTGCAGTAAAGGTCGTTCTCAAATTGAGGTTAAGGATTTTTTTTTAAATATATGCAAATTACAGTAGATCCCATTTGTGTAACTACCCTGGAGAGAATGTGACTACACCAGGACTGACAGAGACTGAAGACACTCTAGAGGAAATGGTAGACGAGGCATAATGTATTGCTTCTAAAATGTATAAAATGCTGAATAATTCCTCTGCAGGTTCCGAGTGGGTAGCTCTTCAGAAAAACTGGGAGAGGGACTTTGGGAAATCTCCTGACCCTGACGATTGGACTTGCATTTGGAAGAAGCTGTAGATCTGTTAAAAACGAAATGATCAGTTATAATTTTGTGCATCTTGTTTACTTCACTCCAGTTAATTTAAAAAGACAAATGCTTCAGAATCTACGGTGGCCCTGAGGGTCAAAACACAACGACATTTCACAAAACACAACAACATTTCACAAAACACAACGACATTTCACAAAACACAACGACATTTCACAAAACACAACAACATTTCACAAAACACAACGACATTTCACAAAACACAACGACATTTCATAAAACACAACAACATTTCACAAAACGAATTAACATTTCACAAAACACATTTCACAAAACAACATTTCACAAAACAAATTAACATTTCACAAAACAAATTAACATTTCACAAAACACAACATTTCACAAAACACAATGACATTTCACAAAACAAATTAACATTTCACAAAACACAACATTTCACAAAGCACAACAACATTTCACAAAACAAATTAACATTTCACAAAACACAACATTTCACAAAACAAATTAACATTTCACAAAACACAACATTTCACAAAACACAATGACATTTCACAAAACAAATTAACATTTCACAAAACACAACATTTCACAAAGCACAACAACATTTCACAAAACAAATTAACATTTCACAAAACACAACATTTCACAAAACAAAGTAACATTTCACAAAACACAACATTTCACAAAACACATTTCGTAAAACAAATTAACATTTCACAAAACACAACATTTTACAAAACACAACAACATTTCACAAAACAAATTAACATTTCACAAAACACAACATTTCACAAAACAAATGAACTTTTCACAAAACACAACAACATTTCACAAAACACAACAACATTTCACAAAACAAATTAACATTTCACAAAACACAACAACATTTCACAAAACACAACAACATTTCACAAAACAAATTAACATTTCACAAAACACAACAACATTTCACAAAACAAATTAGCATTTCACAAAACACAACAACATTTCACAAAACAAATTAACATTTCACAAAACACAACAACATTTCACAAAACAAATTAGCATTTCACAAAACACAACAACATTTCACAAAACAAATTAACATTTCACAAAACACAACAACATTTCACAAAACACAACAACATTTCACAAAACACAACGGCAAAAGAGAAAACAATTCAACATTTCACAGAAAACGGAAAAGGTAGGTCCTTTCTTTGTCGTTACTGATTGGATGTATTTGTTGTCACTCAAGGTAACAGGAAGTGGGACCAGAGCAATGGCTCTGAGAGATGCATTCCGCTGGTTCAAATTACAGTTTTTTCTGATTGCTTAGGCACTATTTTTGAAACTATAGGCTATTTTTGCAAAACTCTACACACTAACCACAAAACCTTACACCAAACCAGCAAAACATTATACATCTCTTGCAAAAGTAAACAATTCTTGCAAAACTCTTCAAACTCTTTTAAAACATTGTGTTTTTGCATCAATACAGTACACACAAACCATCATTTGAATAAGCACACGAAGCACCAACTACGCACTGATAGTATAAATGAAAAACACTTGTGGCTTTTGCTTTTTCTGTGTGCAGGGCATAGCAGTTTGCAATACTGTAAAGTTTTGTCATACATGTAGTAACGTAAACACACATACACACAGGTATCCAAATGTGTAAAGTATGGATGTGTATTCCGAACATAACACACTATCAATACAAATAAGGGGAATAAGTTTTTTGTTTTTTTTCTTACTGTAAGAAAAAAAACAAAAAAACTTTTTCCCCTTCTTTGTATGTGTGTTTACTACATGTATGACAAAACTTTACAGTATTGCAAACTGCTATGCCCTGCACACAGAAAAAGCAAAAGCCACAAGTGTTTTTCATTTATACTATCAGTGCGTAGTTGGTGCTTCATGTGCTTATTCAAATGATGGTTTGTGTGTACTGTATTGACGCAAAAACACAATGTTTTAAAAGAGTTTGAAGAGTTTTGCAAGAATTGTTTACTTTTGCAAGAGATGTATAATGTTTTGCTGGTTTGGTGTAAGGTTTTGTGGTTAGTGTGTACAGTTTTGCAAAAATAGCCTATAGTTTCAAAGATAGTGCCTAAGCAATCAGAAAAAACTGTAACAGAAAATAACGTTTCAGGCGTTTAGCCTTCAAAATAAAAGCGGGATATTTTAAACATGTATAAATACTGTTTTAAACCAATTACTTTGTATTTAATTGTCAAATTCAATAAGTGAACACCCATATTAATGTTTCATGTCAAAATAATAATGAAAAATGCTATAATATATGCCATTTTTAACTATAAACGCTGCATATATTACACTTTCTGACATTTTTGACTAAATTGGACACTGTACAGTTGACCTTTTAGTGTAACTGCACAAGTTCTATGTCAAAAGTGTCTATGTCACACTAATATTTAGGCCCAAATGGTTTAAGAAAAGTCATGACAGGCCCTCAAAGTCAGCCATACTCTTAACACTGTGACATTTGTAGAAAAAAGTATCTAAGACACACATTTGAAACACACACAATAGTCTCAAGTCAAGTCTTTTTCACACTGTAAAATCTTTTTTTTACAGTTTTCAATTTTACTGGTTTCAATGGCAGGTGTGACTGAAAAAAAGAAATGGGACAAATTAGATATAAATACATAAATAATAAATACACAGCTTGGACCTAAATGATAGTGTGTAGAGAAAGTACAGGTCTACAGGAGTGTTTTGACATAGAACTTGTGCAGTTACAATGAAAGATAAAATGTACAGTGTCCACTTTATTCTACAAATGTCACATTGTTACAGTATGGCTGATTTTGAGGGCCTGTCATGACTTTTCTAAAACAGCTTGGACCTAAATGATAGTGTGTAGAGGAAGTACAGGTCTGTTAGAGTGTTTTGACATAGAACTTGTGCAGTTACAATGAAAGGGAAACTGTACAGTGTCCACTTTATTCTACAAATGTCACATTGTTACAGTATGGCTGATTTTGAGGGCCTGTCATGACTTTTCTTTAACAGCTTGGGCCTAAATGTTGGTGTGTAGTGAAAGTACATATCTGCAGGAGTGTTTTAACATAGAACTTGTGCAGTTACTCTAAACTGTAGTGTCCAGTCAGAAATATCAAAAAGTGTAATACATGCAGCATTTATAGTTAACAATGACATATAATTTTTCATTATTATTTTGACATCAAACATTAATATGGGTGTTCACTTATTGAATTTGATGATTAAATGCAAAGTAATTGGTTTAAAACAGTATTTATACATGTTTAAAATATTGCGCTTTTATTTTGAAGGCTCAACGCCCAAACCAGAAGCGTTATTTTCTGTTACTGTAATTTGAACCAGCGGAATGCATCTCTCAGAGCCATTGCTCTGGTCCCACTTCCTGTTACCTTGAGTGACAACGAATGCATCCGATCAGTAACGACAAAGAAAGGACCTACCTTTTCCGTTTTCTGTGAAATGTTGAAATGTTTTCTCTTTTACCGTTGTGTTTTCTGAAATGTCGTTGTGTTTTGTGAAATGTTGTGTTTTGTGAAATGTTCATTTGTTTTGTGAAATGTTCATTTGTTTTTTGAAATGTTGTGTTTTGTGAAATGTTCATTTGTTTTGTGAAATGTTCATTTGTTTTGTGAAATGTTGTTGTGTTTTGTGAAATGTTGTTGTGTTTTGACCCTCAGGGCCACCGTAAGAATCTGACCTATGTTGGCACCGTAAACAGGAAATGGGCACATTTTTCCACATGGCTGGCTACATCCGGTTGTTAAAACTTTTTTGGGAAAATGTTATAGGGTCTCTTGCCAATTTAACTGAGGTTTACAAGGAAGAGCAGTCAATATGGAGAACTATTTTTAACATGGTAAGGAATGTTCCCATGTTCCCTAGTATTGTAAAATACTTGTTATCAATGCTTGTAAACTGGAATAGCGCTCACAAATGTTTATAGTAAGCCTATGTTCCTGCTTGTTATATACATTTATTAATTTAAATTTTCAATTCAATATCAATTAAATTCAAAATTAGCTTTATTGGCATGAAATCCCTATATGTTGCCAAAGCAAATGTAATTTGTATTCGGGTATGTATATGCGTGTGTGTGTGTGTGTGTGTGTGCACATGTGTATATATACTACCAGTCAAAAGTTTGGACACACCACATTTTTCTTTATTTTTACTATTTTCCACATTTTAGAATAATAGTAAAGACATCAAAACTATGAAATAACACAAATGGAATTATGCAGTGACCAAAAAAGTGTTAAACAAATCAAAACTATCTTATATTTTAGATTCTTTAAAGTAGCCGGCCTTTGCCTTGATGGAAAGGCAAAGGCTTTGGAAAGAAATTCATACATAGGCATCAACTTCACTATTTATATTTGCATAAGAAACACATTTCAAGCATTTAAGCATAAGCCTTTAGATCAAAATTTAAGCTTTAAGATAATGAAAAACATAGTACATTCAATCAGGTGTGTCCAAACTTTTGACTGTGTATATGTATATGTGTGTATATGTGTGTATATGTGTGTATATGTGTATGTGTTGTCATGATGAGGATGATATATATGACTTTATATATGGATGTATATGGATATAGAGTACACTACAGTATAGATGTACACTTTTTTCTTTATTGGATTTGATTTTTATTAGTGCTGTAAGTTATTTTTGTTGCTTTTTGTTGCTAAATTTACTCCTGTGTCCAAAATACTATCCGTCAACTTAAGCTTGAGTGCACTTTTGAATAAGATCAGCTGGTAGTGTGGCTGTGTTTCATGCTGACAGGTACGTGACTCGTGGGTTCAAGTCTCACACCGAGAGGCGCTGTAGTCACTGTCAGCATGAATGGCACAGATGGTCATTAAATCTGAGAGGGATTTCATACTGTTGTTGTATAAAGAAAGGATAAGAAAAGCTCCGATCTGAGAAGATACAGAGAATTGGACAAGCTCAGTGAATCTGTCACATAATTAAATCATTTCCAATTAGGCTGTAAAACATTTAGAACACACACGTCAAGCCATGGCCTCTTTCACAATTACTTCCAGAGAGGTACTTGACTAAGCGCTTTGAAGTGAGAAATTGTTGAAACTGAAGCTCTTTGGTAAATGAAATTTATGTCCGCTGTATTAATTTGGAAATTGATACCTGTCATTACTCCAGTGAAGTGTTGTTACATTAAAATACATCTGGGATGAAGTGGTTGGAGTCGGGGCTTCTGCCTGTTGCCATGGTGAGGATGAATATTTCGTTCCCAGTAAGCAACAGTTTCAGAGGCGTGTGTGTGTGTCCACCAGAATAATACTGAGCAGTTAGTAATCTGATAGTTGTCACGCTGAGAGGCATATATGGCAAGAAAAAAACATTCATCTGAAGACAAGAAAGCATAAGACCAGAACTCCAGTAGGCTAAGTATTACAGGAGCTGGAATCATTGATCAAGGTTTTCAGATTTTGAAGAGCCGCGGCACAGCTGTGTGAAGTTCTGGCTTTGATGCCTCCATTAGCTGTCTATTAAAACCTAGTAAGTTACACTGTACCAGCCCTTACTCTTTTCAACGCCCCCTTGCAGCTACACTGAAATTGATCAAGTCATTTTCTGTGAGATAGTGTTGGCTGTGGAGAGAAAGAGGTCAGAGTGTCAGACTGGCTGCCTTTTCTATAAGGAAGCAGCTGCAAGAGAAAGATCGAAAGTTATCTTAGCCATGTCATCTAGTGTTCACTTTCAAATGCCAAGGTGACACTCATTGAGTCACCTTTGGAAAACCACATGAGTGCCACTAATGTAGACAGTGAGAGGGATCAGATGCACTGACCGACAAACCTGTAAAAACCCTAGTTGTGTCAGGAGTCACATCATAGCTGAACCATTTATGCAAATAATCTCTATTTGCATAAATGGTCCAGCTATGATGTGACTCCTGACAGAGCTAGGGTTTTTACAGACTTGGCGGTATGGTTCTACTCTTGAGGATGCTCCCTGCTGCTGCAAAACGCACAGAATACATAGCATATGATAAATAAGATGCAGGGAGCATTGCGATAATCCCCCCATGGGGATTAACTTAGAAGTAAAGACCCTCCAGGGTGCAAAGAAACAGAGCAGAACCAAAGCAGGTGGAGGCTGGGGTGGAGGAGGTTCTTGCAAATAACAGCAGCAAAACACACAGCAAGTTCAAGTTCAATCTCAAGTTTATTTATTTATACAGTATAGCCCTTTATCACAAGCATGTCTCAAAGGACAGTACAGAGAATGAACCTAGCTAAATCTAACTGATCAACAATCAACCATAGAACATATTTATATAGGACAAACATCAGGAAGAGCAAGACACACAAAACCAGATTAAAGCAGGACATAACAGTCTACCTATTCTACCCGGTACCACCAGGCTTAGACCCTCAATGCATACAAGGAAAAACTCCCATGAAAAAACCTTGTTAGGGAAAAAAAAATGGAAGAAACCTTAGGCGGGCCGAGTCACAGAGGGATCCCCCACCGGGACGGCTGAGCGGGCGATAGGTGCCGGGAAAACAGTGACAAGAACATGCGGGCAATGACAAAGACAAGAGAAAAACAGACAAACAGAGACAGATGAGGCAGAGAGAGGCAATATGCTGCGGAGAGATGGGGCCGCTAATATCCACAGATGCAGCAACCCACACATCGTGTGAACTTAGAGTGTCCTGCCAGAATGAGGTCATTTGTTCAAGTCTCCCCCATCCCTCCGAATCAGCATATTCATCAGTTTTTTCAGATAGAAAAGCATAAGAAAAGAGTGATTTCTTACCCTTTAGCCACAGCACCACGCTTCACCACAACCTCTCAAAAAAGGCCTAATGCAGCTGATTGAATCTTAATTGTAGTCTGTAAAACTCCAACCAACTGCATTCCACGTCCTCTGGGCTCCCATTTTTTGTTTTGTTTTGTTCTCATTAGTTTTCATTCAAACGGGGAAAATATGATTTTTAGACCTTCGATTTTTTTTCCTGTGTAAATCCAGCCATTGAACACCAGGACACTTAAGTCCTCTGCAATTTGAAACATCTGTTATTCTTGGGGGGATCATTAAGGTTATGCTTCAAAATGGAACAACACAACTTTTCAAAATATTCATATTAGCGTCTTGGTTCTCCGCTTTCCGTCACTGGGAAATACTCAGCAATTAAAGTTGTTCAGGCTAAATGTAAATTCTGAAATCACTGTGACCCAAAGATAGGTATCATAAAAATATTACCTCTCGGCATTTTTGGACTTGCATCATTTTTAAGGCGTTAAAATGCATCAAAAACTCTTCAGCACTTTCTTACAGTGGGATCACAGGCTTTCCAGTAGTTTATGACCGTATGGAGAAAACAAACTGTCTGGTTCTATGAAAATCAAGTAGCACTGACACATTTTACACAGATAATAACACACTGTTTACCTTACTGTATAATGAAATGTGCTTTCATTCAGCATGCTGACATATAAAAAAGGTATTGTTTCAGACAGAGAATCAAGCTTGAAATAATTTAAACCGGCAATTGTATCGGAAAATTTCCAGTGCGACCCAGCCCTCCTGTGACCAGTATCTATTACCAGACGCAGAGGCAGACACATGCATCACTGCTTTGCCAGAACTACTCTCCTAATGGCCGTGCAGTGTTTTGTCAGAGAGCCTCTTACAATAGTCAGACTCACATCTATTTATACAGAACAAATATTTATTCATTCTAGCTGGCCATCTATTTGTCATATTGTATTTGATAAAATATGCTTCAACTGGGGAAGTTTACATAAGCTTCTTATAAGGCATGTGAATCTGCACACACGGGTGTTGTGATGTTACCTCAAGTGACTGCTATTGCAGAATAGACTCAGGACTCGAGGATCAACTTGAAGCATGTTTGTTCTCAGCTACAACAAAGCACTGTAATTGATGTAAAGACAGTGGAAGAGTTACCTTATATGTACAGAATCGTACTCTACGTCAGGCACTTTGGTTATTTCATAGAAAGGCATTTAAAAGATGCTTGAAACAAGTTTGAAGATTAATAACCACAAAGTGATGAGCAGGAGTTTTCTTCAGATTCAGGTTGCTTATGGTTGAGTTTCTCTTTTTCACTAATTACTACTAATAGCAGTAGCATTGTTGACCTGGTCGACCTCTGTTACTGTAATCTTTAGGATCCCAAAGATAAGGACATTTTTCTTAAGCGCCATTTGTTCAAACCACTAATTCTAATTCTTTTTCTAAGTTCTTTTGAAGTCCATGGAATTTGAAATAGAAATCTCTCTCTCTCTCTCTCTCTCTCTCTCTCCCTCTCTCTCCCTCTCTCTCTCTCTCTGATGTTGCAGACTTGACTTGCAGACCCTTACCTCAGGTGGCTCCTTCAGTCTCCTGCTTTGCTTCGTCACTGTGAGAGAAAATGTAACACTCTTCAAAGTGAGGGTGACCAAACTTTGTGACACTGACGGACAAAGATGCAACACTCATGATCTGCGAGACTAAGATAAAAGAGACCGAAATTAATTAATTGTGAATGTAAAAGGTTAATAATATTTCAATCAGTATCTTGTTTCAAATGGCTGCTGGGAATATGTATAAGAAGCCCAAAAATCAACAGTGATGTAATGAATTTGCAAAATGTACCAAACATAGAATAATATCTCATAATATCTCTCTGGAATCCCTTGAAGAACCTATGAATAATTTTATGATGAGTGTCAAAGAGTACAGGAACTGAAACAAAACCATACGAAAACACTTCAAATGACACCAATAGCATAACATGGATGAAGATGAGTGAAATACAGCAATTTGCCAGGATATTGCAAAGATATCAAATAGCAAAATAGAAAAGATTCTTCAACTCTGATTAAATTCTTGAAAGATTTTTTGACTCATTTTTTGTTCGTTCCACAATTTCATTCATAATCACTCTGCATTTCCTGAGATCATGGAGTACGTTAACGTCACAGATAGGAACAGAACCTCCGCAATGCCTCCAACAAGTGTAAACAAAAGACATGCAGGCATTTGTGTTATTTATTCCAATGAGGAAATGGCGTGTGTCAGCCTGTTACCTGTGTATAGTTTTTGTCTTTTCGTAATGTAAATATTGTCAAACAAAGCTGGGGTTGCTGGAGGGGCTTCAGTGTGACACTTCCAGTGAGGTGAAGCAAGGCAGCGTTTCTCAAAAGCATCTTCGCTTCTTTCCACTTCACTCCACTTCAGTTCAATTTAGTTAAATTCAGTTAAATTCTGTTAAATTCAGTTCAGTTCAATTCAATTAATTAAGTTCAATTCATTTCAATTCATTTCAGTACAGTTAATTTCAGTTCAATTCAAGTCAAGTCAATTCAGTTCAGTTCAGTTTAGTTCAGTTCAGTTCAGTTCAATTCCGTTGCATTCAATTAATTCCATTCCATTCCATTCATTTAAATTCAATGCAATTCAATTCAGTTCAGTTCCATTCAGTTCCGTTCAGTTCAGTTCAATTCAATGCAATTCAATTCAATTCAATTCAATTCAATTCAATTCACTTCAATTCCATTCTGTTACATTCAATTTGATTCATTAAATTCAGTTCAGTTCAGTTCAATTCAATTCAATTCAACTCAACTGGACTAAACTCTTCTCAACTCAGCTCCATATCTGTACAGTCTAGTAACTTGGCAGATGACAGTACAGTCACAGTCTGAACTGGGACGTGACACATGAGCAGTGAGACTTTCCAGCGATCTTCTGGTCAACCTTTCCCTACTTCAGTGGGTGAAATGTGAAATGTCCCACTGCAAACTACAACCAGATGTGATGATACTGGCCACTCCTCGTTGTTTACCCTCCATGTTTTCCTCTTCCTTTCTGTTTTCCCTCTCCATGCACCCTGGGGTCAAATCCTATCAGAATCATCTCTCCTGTGTCTCCTCTGCTCCGTGTCCCTTGTGTTCTTCCTGTCTCAGGAGAGATGAAGACATATGGCTACAACACATAGGTTGTAAAATGCTAAATATGTGTTTTGACATAAGTCAATGATTTAGTGCTACCTCTATAAAATATCCTGTAAAAAATACTCCATGGATGGTTGTTCACCTTGAAGTCATACATTATGTTGATATGATAAGGCACCTTGACTTGTGTTATGACTTGCCTTTATATGTATATTAAACTACATATAGGTGCCATCCTGCTCCAATGCTATGTATTGAATTTCATTGTGTCACATTGGCACAGTCTTTAGTTTTATTGTTATTTATGTACAAGAGCTAATGGTGAAATATCAGAAGCCAGTTAAAGATGCAATAGCAGCATTTTTCTCTGCGCTCCACATCTAAAAATTGTGCAGCTCAGCTAAAAAGTTATTTGTAATCATTTTCATTTATCATTTTGAAAGGAGACTGTCCTCCTCCTGACCCCTAGATGTTGTCCCCAGCAAGAAGAGGTATTTGAAGCAGTTGGTCCCAGCGTTTTATCAATGTAAACAGCTATCTGACCACTGGTACTTTAACTCCCAGTTTCAAACATGCAAAACCAGAATCCCAGCCTTCATGAGTTAATCCTCATGAACTATAGGCCAACATCTAAACTGCCATATTTATCAAATGTTCTCGAGGAAGTAGTTTCTGACCAACTGATATCGTTTTTTAAACAGCAACAACATTTTTGAGAAATCTCCCTCTGGTTTTGGAGCTCTACATACAGTAGCACAGAGACAGACCTTCTAAACGTAACTAATGACCATTTGACAGCGGATGCAGGATACTGTTCAAATCTGAATCCTTTTAGACTTCAGTGCAGCCTTCGACACCATCGACTATCCAATTTTAAGCCCTGGGCGAGTCCTGCTGTAGCCTGGTTCCTCCACCAACCTTTCCAATAGAATCGACTCCGTCCAACAATTTGCAGCTGATCCTCCTCTTCAGCAGACAAGTCTTGGTCCAGCTCTTTCCTCGCTGCACATGCTCGCTTATAGCCATATAATCCATAAATACAATGTTTCATTTCACCTCTGAACCCATGATACCCATCTATATCTCCTGTTAAACCCCGATGATCCAAACAATCAAGTTATGTGGAGGTGAACATGTTTCTCCCACCACTGCAATTCCACTTGATCTCCAGTATCAGTGATGAAAACCAGGCCTTTAAAATGGGTCTATAGAACGTGTTACACATTCTGCATATTAACGTGTTTAATATGCAGACTGTGTATGCAAAACATGTGGTAATTGACAGAATATGAAGTTGTAAATGTTTCCTGGACAGGTTTATGCAGTGGAAACAGCCATAAATATGCATATACAGTATGTCCATGTCAGTGTCTATAAATGAAGATTTTTTTTTAAGGTGATTAGATTTAGTGAGCCCCTAGGTGCCCTTCCACCACATTTGAAATGGAGGTTGGTGCCATTTTGACCCGACTGGAATAGCTGCAGTCACACAGAGAATTAGATCACATCTGCTAGTATGTGGATGTCCAGCCGAAATGACTTAAACAGGTCACTTCTGAAATAACTATTCAGAGGAACGACGCCAGGAACTGGATGGGATTAGGAGAGAATATGGGATAGACAGAGAGAGAGAGAGAGAGAGAGAGAGAGAGAGAGAGAGAGAGAGAGAGAGATATTATTATTATATTATAATCGTTGATCTTGATGATTATATTATGGGTTATGTACTGAAAACTATTGGATAATATTTGCGATGTTACAACAATTGAAGCACTGTATTGCTTTGGCAGCATAGGTCTCTTTCATGTCATGCCAATAAAGCTGATTTGAATTGAAAAATTGAATTGAATTGAACTGAGAGAGAGAGAGAGAGAGAGAGAGAGGGAGAGAGAGAGAAAGAGAAAGCAGTGAAATGACAGTGAGAGAAGAAAACGTGACACTTGTCCACTTCTTGTCTCACTACTGTTACACAGTGTTACACCATCCATGCATCCACTCATCCATCCATCCATCCATCCATCCATCTTTCCTCTTTCTATCACCACCTCCATCCTATATTCCCTCTTTCACCTTATTCAGTCTCTGTATTCACACCTTCACTCAAAGGAGAAAAGGAAGGGGGAGGTGTTGATGGGAGGCTGAAGGGAGTGATAGGTAAATGAAAACACCGGAAGACAAAGGTGAAGAGGCTTCACTCAGCAATCATCCATCCCTCTTCTCTCTGCTGCACACTCTTTCACCTCTATCTATCAATCCTCTTGTATTCTTCTCAGTCATCCCAGCCATCACCTCCCCCGCCTCCCCTTCCTCTTCACGCTCTCGCCATCATTTGATCCGTCCACCTTAAACTGCATTCCTCGCCATCTATCCTCATCTCCTCCAGAGCAGCCAACCTCTCTCATCCCTGTTCCTTACATCATCTCATCCCTTCGCGCTCTTCCCCTTTCGCTCTTTGAGGCTCTCTCCATCATCCTTTGTCACGGTTTCCCTGTCAGCCTGTCATCCTCTCCCCGCAACGGGCACAGCGAGACGGCTTCAAACACCCAGCCCGGCTCAACTTCAAACACACACACACACACACAACACATACAGGGAGACAGATGTGTATGTATAGAAATGAATTGAGACTGACATTCTAGCCAGTTCAAACCAGGATTGGCAAGCGTTGATAAAACGGCCTCCTGATTGACAGCTGAGCAATGTATCGCTGCAAAAAGCACACACACACACACACAATGCTCTTTGTGAAAATTCATTACTTTCAATGAGACCAACATCCATTGTCTGTATTTAATTACTCGCCTCCTTATCAATTTCTTCCACACAGCCGCCCTCCTGTTATTGCCGTCTCTCCATTATCGCTCCTTATCGTTGTTTTGACATCTGAAATGTCTTTCTTTAAACCTTGAAATGAAAAATCTCTATTTAGCATTACTGACACATCTAACATCCTTTGGGTTTTTTGTAAAGCACTTATGACTTGACAATTCTTAACTACCCTTTCTCACTCTGACTCTTTTCATACACACACACGCACACACACACACACACACTCACACACAAATGCACGCTATAATTCATCAAGTTTGATAGTTTAATGCATCTTGATGAGTTTTAATTAATAACCTTTAAGAGAGTTCATCTCTTCCTCCCAGACTCGTCGCCCACTGTCCCCGGAGCAGGAAGGATGCTGTTAATTAATATCAACTTATAATGAACTCATCTTTTCATTACTGCTCATTATGTAATTCATTTTAATGTGGGGGTTGTCATCGGACGTTGTTGCTGGACAATGAAAACACATCACACAGACACCAGAGGGAATTAGTCCTGCAAAATGCTCAGCCTGCCTGGACCAGGTCTGCAGCATTAACAGAAACAGGCCTACATTTGAAAAATGCCTTTCAAAATGATTTGGGAAAATTGAAATACTTGAGGAGCCCTTTTGCCTCGATCTGGTCTGGTCAGTTAGTCTCTGATTGCATTCTGGGATAGGTTTCCCAAGTCTTTATAGCAAAAGTAATTTTCTGCTTCTTTATTGATTTATAGGTCTGAAAAAAAAATCTTCATGTCAAGATATTAAAAAAAGTGAGCTGCAGAGACAGAAATTAATTAAATTGTACTGGAGGAGGTAGCCTACATAGGAGAAAGTCACAGACAAGCTGCTTTAGCTGTGTCAGTTTGAGGCAAATTGCCATTGGCCAACTGGTCAGTCCAGCTGGACCAATAAGATAATGGAACTGAGTTGCAGGAAACCAGCCTGGCTGCCATTTCTGTAAACAGAGTAATCAGATTATTATCCACAACAATAGTCAGGTGTCTGCTGGTGATTTTTACATAAGCCTTCCTATGGAGCCTCACCAGAAGGCTTTCAAACCCGCCAGGCACGACATGCCTTCTGCAATTACATTTACCTCCACTGTAATTGCACTAATGATGCAATGCTAATATAGTTATTTCTGATGTTTTACATATATTATACACATACATCCTGTTTTACATTAGATTCAAAGTCATCACTGGGTATTCCATATAAAGGAATTATCCAACCGCACACTGTTAGACTTAAAAAATAGGCTTAAGGAGCGAACAATGCTCCTTAAGGCTATTTTTGCAAATGTTATAAGAAAAATAAAGATGTGAGTAAATTGGCAACAAAGTCTAACAGTGTGTGATAATTCCTTTATATGGACTATCTTGTATTCCTGCCACCAACCAGCACCTGATTACAAGTGGCTGTGCACGGGCGTTTTGACTACTACTTTCCAGGCATCACAGGGTATGTCAGTGAGTGCGTTGACATGCATATTAATATTCTAATATTATTATTCAGGATACGCAAGTATTCCATTTGTCAGATGCTGCATGTTAATGCCATATCCTACACAAAAGCCAGGACAAACTCATATCTATATTTATAGAAATCCATGTGTAAATTATGTATTCCATTTACTGTTTTTTTTATGGCCTGTGCAAATTTTGTTTCAATGCTAATATATGGAATCTTCTATTAATTCATGTACAGAATATATCTCTTTATTTGCTTTTGGGCTAGAATAGTGCACATGAACACACTCAATGGAACACAGACTATTGCCACTACTAACAAAGTATTTCCATTGCCTTAAAATATGGTCTCTAGTCCTCTGCCTCTTCAGCAAATTCAGTTTCCTTCAAAATCACACCACTCTCCTTTCTTTTACCAAGATTAGAGAATGAAAATCAGCTGTCCTTTCCTTTGCAGAGGATGTTTGAAAATGTCTTGTGTAAGAGTAATCCAGCGCACTCACATTCATTCAGTTGTTGCGTTATCCCACAACCACATCTCCTTTCCAGGAATTCAAAAACACCTTTGTTGAGCTGAAATACGGGTAACCTTCAGAATGAGTGAATCTGAGTGGAGCAGATAAGAAGAAATCTATAGCCTTGGCGGCACACAAAATCCACTCAGATGATGTGGATGATGACCTCGTAATTCACACAACAATCGAGTGAATCATAGTAATTAGGCAAAAACAATTCTGCGCTCCCAAGTCCAACATGTTGATTTATAGAGTATATGCCCTCCTCTTTCTCTCAGGATAACGGCACGATATGACCTTATCACCTGAGTTGCCATGTAGTGCTCAAGAAAATCCCCTTCTCTCACCTCTCTTCACACTCATTCAAATCACAGTGGTGAGCATCGGATTGGCACTGAGAAGACAAGGACAAAGAGCCACTGATGAGTTCTCTCCCCTGAAGTGGAGTGTTGCAGTCAGTGGGTGGCGAGTTCAAATTTAGCAGGCATGTTTCTGGGCAAGTTAATTGTCTCCCACCACAACAACAGAGGAGAGCATTTAATATTTTGAATGAAGAATAGGGATGCAATCTACCGCTTAAATCGCCCCCTAGATGTCAACCTTTTAAAAAACAAAACACCTATACGAGCCTCATATAAAAAAGTAACTGAACCTCTTTAGCTGCTTAGGATATACTGTATACTGTAGACTAGTTTGATTCAGCTGAACAGCGCTCTGCTATTGTTAGCTTTTAATGATTGACACAATATGCAAATTCTTTGCAAGTAAAGCAGCTATAAATGTCTCCTCTTGCTGCCCTGCTTCATGTTGTACATTGATCAGGCAATGTTGTTTCCCCCCCCCCAAACAGTTTCTCCTACTGAGTGCAATTAGACAATTAGCATAACAAATTATCACAGATATGCCAGTTTGCACTCACTTTACATGCAGTTAGTGGTATATCAGACAGTTTAACATAACAACAATAGACCTTGAGACAACCTCCAAGAATTTCTTAAAGTTGCTTCAGTAAGTAGTGCCATGACAAGAAAATGAATACAGTATATCTAGATTTAGATTTACATTGCAATGACTACATGGATGGTTTGTGTGGTTTACCTCCATTGACGTATGTAATGCAATTCCTCAGTACAAAGTTATTTGAACCTTCCTCGGAGAAATCTGAAGAATTTCTAAGCACCTTGGTAAACAAAATTGCCAACATTAGTACACAAATCACTCCAGCTTCGCATGACATAGAAAGTCCACACAGCTTGCTGCCTCACAAGATTCATGGTCTTCCACGATGATTGTCCAATCGTTTGATTGTTCATTCGTATGTTCGTTCATCGCCCATGTGTCGTCGTGATATCTCAGACACCACTGTTCAGATTTTGACAAAACATAAAGAAATAATGCATCTCACTACTGCGTTTTGGCATTTCGAAAATTACACTGATTGGCCCAATGGTGCTACTTTGTTCATTTGTTTGTTCGTCCATGTGTCACACATGATATCTCAGACACCACTGATTCAATATGGATGAAATTTGGGAGAATGATGCACCTCCCACTGCATTTCAGCCTTTTAAAAACATCCATTTGTCATTTTTAGAATTGGCCTACAACAATTATGTCAGCTATATATATATGACATAATTCTATAAGTTCTATGAATTATGAATTATGATAATCTTAAACATGCTTGGATATGGATTGATTGTTTATATTTTTTAAAAGAAGGCACCTGTTACACCTGCATTACCCCTTGCATTAAGGTACAGATTCTATCAAAAAATATCCACATAGAATCGGATTGCTCTTGCACTCACATTATGCAAAAATGTATCACCAGCATGACAGATTCTCAAACTTGTTCATGTGTCTCATGTGTGCATTAAAAACTATTTCCAGGCACTCTAGGGAGGTTGTAATGGGGTATCTGCTTTTTCTTTTACTTCAAAAAGTCACCAATTACGCTGGCATAGCACAGGCTAAAAACTATTCCTCTGAATTTCAGTCCTATTACTGGTAAGTTAGATAGTAACCATAAGTGTACAATATACTCCACAAATATGAATCGTTTTTATTGCAAAGAGAAGGACAAATACAAAAAATCAGATGGCTGATAATGGTTGATGATGAAAGAGAAAGCCATGACTTCAACTCATCATTGAGTGAATCGATCCAACCTCCTATGGTTTCTCTAGGAGTGGGCTCTAATCCTGTATTGTGCTTTTACTGTCTCATAGAGTACTGTACATGCATGAATAGAGTATGTATGCTTGCACGCATTATGGGTGGGAATGAGTGTCTGTATGTGTGCTTGTGTGTAAAAATGAACAAATTGGTGCAGGGTGAGCAAGTATGAATGCATTTGAGTGAATGTGCAAATATGTGTGTTCCTGTTTGCAAGGCAGGGTGCGCATGTGCATGTACCTGCAAACAAGCACGTTTCTTCCCATGACCATGTGCTCACAAGCAAGTCCACGTGCTGTGTGACCGCGTGTTTACAGGCAAATGTGCGTGAGCAAACGTGCATTTGGGGTGAGCAGATGATTTATTTGACGCAGGCTATATAGTAAGGTTAAGAGTTTGATTGACATTTTTTTTTAGCAAAGTTTAACCCTCCTGTCATCCTTGGGTCAATGTTATGGAATTGTATACGGTACTTACACTATGGTCTTGATAATTGATCAAAGTTGACCTAGAGTTCAGGATGTGCCGGATGTTCCTGCTACAAGGCCATTCGTCTTCGAGCGTCAATTGCTACATCAGCTATCAGACATATGGAGACATGCAGGAGCCATGTCTTGTCATGTATCTGTCATGTATGTAACTGACCACTAAATAGATCACAGGTCTCTCTCAGTAACATCTCTGCCTGTGTTCATGTTGTTCCTCTCCAGTGATGCATCATTAAATGTCTACCAATTGATCAGATCGCCTCCTGTCTGTATCAATAAAAATGACTCAAATACAACTTTGAAGGTGGAAATATGGCAAAAATCATTGGTGTAGCACTTTGACCTTTCATGACTAAAAAAGCAAAAACATTTTTCAGCGATCTTATACTTTGCCTCTACTGAAAAGGTTACGCCTGGGTGCTTCGGGTCAATATGGCCCACATATGAATTTCAAGTATCTATGTGGATCAATCTGCTCATATTACACACTCAGTTCTCTCCCTGTCATACACACACATAAACACCTAAGTACACAAATGCTTGTAGACATGTGCACACACACATGCACACACACACACACACACGCACACATACATATTCATGTGCAATCGTCTCACCCTGTGTTGAGATCCTGTATTGGAAATTACTGGAGCCTATCTTTACCCACTGCTAAACACACACACACACACACATAATAACATTGTACATTTACCGCATATCTAATATCTATGGGCAGCACTACAGGGGTCAAAGATGTCTGACCATTATTGTATTGAACAGAGTTTTGTTCAGAAAATAAAAAAGGTAACTGTTCCAATTTTCAGCTTCCTATTTCAAAGTATCACAATTCATGTACATTTACTCTAGGATATTATGCATTTGGCCAATTCGGTGGCCTGTAGGTGGCGCTATAGGCTCCAAAAGTGTCTGACCACAAATAGACTATACACAGTTTTGTTCTATGTGGAAAACAATTTTCAGCTTTCTATTCCAAAGCATAAGAGCTACTTTACATTTACTATGAGACCAAATGATCGAGTCAAACTGGACCCGAAGCATCCAGATGTAACAATCTGTGAGGGAAACAGGAAGGTTAAAATGAGACACATTTTGACTGGAAGACTCATTGTTTGCCTCTGAGACATGGAATGTGTAAAACAATCATATGCCTCATTTTTAAACATTTCTTTTTATCAATATTCATTTGCTTTGTCGACAAAATTCAATTTGTTTAAAGCTGAGCATATCATGGAATCTCTTTTGCACATTTTACTATACTGTTTGTAAATACTGCAAAATATATAATAAAATATATCTGTATTCTGAATTAGGCCTAAAATTGTTCCAAAAAACATGTGAGTTGAACACTTCAGGACCATGTCTACCCAAAGATTAGATGGCACAATAAATTGCCAGTAGTAACTTTAAAAGACCTGCAATGACTCTATTTTACATTCCCTTTTCACTTTCCTGCACTGAGGCTGGGCTTCATCAGTAATGTAGTGTGCTGGTTCAGTTCACCTCACTAGTATTTGACTTGAATGCTGATTCGGGCCCCCTCCGATGGTCAATCTATGTAAATAAAAATGAAAAGAGTGCATTTAGCGGTAAACTAGGCAGCAATCTCTGCCATGATTAAAATAAATAAGATGAGTTTTTCCTTTTTCAGCTCCATGATGCATATTTGTATTGTGAAATTTCAAGCGAAAAACATATGTCACATCCCCCAGTGTGTGTAGGGGGGTGTTAAAGTGTTTGCGTGTGTGTGTGTGTGTGTGTGTGTGTGTGTGTGTGCGTGTGCGTGTGCGTGTGCGTGTGCGTGTGCGTGTGCGTGTGCTGGGCTCATCAGGGCGAATCAGAATGATAGCAATCAGAGGAAGAAGCTCTGATAATCAAGTGAGTCAGCCTGACTAAGAGCCTCCGGACATTTTCAGTTCACACACACACACACACACACACACGCAAAACACACAAGACAGGCTTCTATTACATACAGTGTTGTACACATAGAGACAAACACCAGAGGCATGCAAGGTGCGTAACGTATGGACGCAAACACATTTAGACACACACACATACACATTCACTATATGCACGAATGCACGTATACTGACACACACACATGCAAAGATAGAATAGTACAGAACAGAACAGGATGTGCGGGGTGGATATTATCTGTCAAGTTGTACTGTGACAAAGCGGGGCTTGACGCTGCGCTGCTCTGCTCTCCTTCATGTCAACCAACATAACTCTAACTGCTAACAATGGACCAAAAGGACGGGACTGCATTCATCCCAAAGCTGTGGGCGTCACATATCTCAGCTGTCTTGTCTCCACCGCGCTCAACCCACAAAAAAACTATGCACACTTCCTTCATTCCCATAATTATAATGTAATTAGGCTGTAAATCTAATAATAGCATTATCATGACATCATGTATAGAAACCACTAATGCTGCGTGAAGGGGGGAAAGCAAAGAGGGAAGCTGTTTTTCTCTCTGATAGAAACAATTTATTTTTCTCAAAGGGTATCCGAAACCACCAATCTCGCTGGATTATTCATAGGTCAGCTGAACGACCGGCAACAAAAGAACCAGCTGGGTCAAATTTTGTTAGATTTTGTCTCCAACTGAGCTGTAATAATGGAAGAAGAAAGTTGTTCTCTAAAGTATTATTAAAAACTGCAAATTGGTTTAGGAAGAGTAACCAAGGCTCAAGTCACAGAAGGAAATTACTGCTGCAGTAAAGTGCAGGTTTGGTCTTTGAATTGTAAGTAAAAACTTACTCAAACAGTACATATCTATGTTTTCCCTCTTCTTTCATGCAATCTGTTAGTTGTGAAACAGGCTCACTCTGCAGTCACCTCAACTCTCTGGTTCATTCCACAAGGGTGAATGCGGCAAATCAGGAACAAACACATTTGTTTACCTTCCCCGGACAAAAAAAAAATGCAAATGTACTTAAGAACAGTACGATGTAAGTACGATGATTGCATACATGGTCATGAAAACGTGTGCGCACACTCTTCCACACATATTCACAGCCTATCAGCAAGCATCAAATGTAAAAAAAAAAAATAGTTACAGTTTGGAAATGAGATGTGCATAGAGCCATCAGAGGCAATAAGGCCTTTCTAATTGCCTGATATCTCTCTTCTCTTCTCTTCTCTTCTCTTCTCTTCTCTTCTCTTCTCTTCTCTTCTCTTCTCTTCTTTTCTCTTCTCTTCTCTCTCTCCTTTCCTCTCCTGGAGGGAAAAGCCAGATGGAGGGAAATATGGTCGCCTGAGCCTCCACTGGGGTCTACATCTACATCTACAGAGAATTTTCACCATTCTGCATGTGCAACAGTATTTTTTCCTAAGTGACCCGATAGTCCTCGCCGTCTGTGATGTCTCATGACTATAATGTTTGCTGCTACATTTCCCTTGTGGCTTCCAATCTGTCCAAAACCCTCCAGATAAGGAGACCTGTCAGCGCCTCGTTGCTCAACCTCCCCAACAACAAGCCCTTTGAATTTTATCTTTTTGTGTATCCATGGAAACAACACTCCGCAATGCCACAAGCTCTGGAGAGATTTTTTGAACTGAAAATGTGATTGATTACTGGACAGCTGTGTGTGTGTGTGTGTGTGTGTGTGTGTGCACATACATGTCAGTGTGTGTCTTTGTGAGCATGTGTCTGTGTTAATGTGTGACTGCGTTTCAGCAAATAGCAGCAAATTCCACACACAAATTCCCATGCATCCCTTCAGAGCTAAAATAAATGCTGCCAGCCCCTTTGTTCTTTCATTTTGATGCATCTGTCAACCTGTCAGTCTCTCTTGTGGCTGATGAGGAAAGACAGAGAGCCTGCTTTTATCTCTACCAGGTCAAAAAAAAAAAAATCTCACAGTTCTCCATCGATCGGTTATTATTTTGTCACTTTCCCTTTCTTTCTTTTTACACTCTCTTGCTGCATGGAGCCGAGTGAGCAGAGGGACACTGAGCACAGAGGAGAGCATGTTGGTTTCAACACCAGGGGGAGACAGTGAGGAGGGGCTTCATCTATTATCACTCATGCTGCACTTTTGTACTAAATGCAATCATAGAGGCCTGGAGTAATGTTCACAATTTGAAAATATCTTTAAAGCTATGTAACAAGCAACCAGCAAATGATAATCATGTGTTATAATATGTTGTTAACTTGTTTATTTTGTTCTTATGGTGCGCTTGACTTATCTATCCAAACAACCTTCTTTTTTTTTTTTTTTTTAAATGTTTGCATTTGTATTTATTTTAAATTTTGCCCCGGTCTGTCCCTAAAACTTAGCCCCTTCTCCATACTCTTTATCTCATTCAGTCCTGCAACTAATAATAATGCAGGACAGTAAACACAATGAGATCGACCCGCTTCTCTCCTGGACCAATTTAATGTGTAACAGAAACCATTAACAGCAGCTGAGACGATCACCTCTGTCATCAAATGTGTCCGTCTCATATGGTGCAGGGATTGCTACTGAATGGCAGAGAACCATTTGGTTGAAATTATAGACTAAAGACCCCCCATTACAGTTGTTGTGTGCATAATCATTCAGTAGAAAACAACCATTACCTGGGAGGGAGGGGAGGGGAGGGGGGGGAGAAAGAGAGCAATTCCGGAGGAGAGTGGAAAAACATGAGTGTGCGTGTGTGTGTGTGAGAGAGAGAGAGAGCGCGAGAGAGAGAGAGAGAGAGAGAGAGAGAGAGAGAGAGAGAGCACTCTAGAGAATGTAATGACAAACAGAAAGAGAGAGAGATGGATGTTTCAACCTGCACTAATAGAGTTTTCCTGGCAGGTACTGGGATGTTGCCCCAACTGATGGACAAACAACATCCCCTCACTGACACACATGTGCACACACACACACACACACACACACACATACATCCACCATGCTGACTAACTGTTCCAGGAAAACAGCCTCAGGGAGTCACCCTAATCACCTAGGCAGTCAAGCTGAGAAAATGTGGGCAATGGCACCCAAAGGATGCTGACTCACCTTATTGATCAATTGTCTCATATTGTGTGCGCACCATAATAAGTGCTTCTCTCTCTGCCTCTGCTATTACTGATATTTAATCAAAAAGTTTTGCCTTTTCATCCTAATGGCTTCAATTAAATCTCTTATGTCTAGGAGAGCTTCAGTGTTATCAAATCAACCGTGAATGTATGTTACAATTCTAGCAATAAAACGCAGCCATCACCGCTGATACAAATGGTAGCTCCAATAAGCTGCTTTGTGCCTGCATCTAGAAGGATTTTGGATGATTCAGGTCAGATTTTCCACTGTAAACTCCTTTCAAGCATACTGACTGACATTCTTAAATCAGCAGGGAGAAGCAATACCCTGCTCCTAATGGAAAGTAGGTCATATGGGGCCACTGCAGCACCAATGGTCACATTTTCAGCGGCCTACAAAAAGTGTCATTTGAGAACTGTACACTTAGGACCAATAAACTTTGGAGCATACCTATAAGGGGGAGGCAGCAGTGACAATCAGTAGAAGACTGTGTCTGTAACGAGCAGCTCCTAAGTGTGAATGTACGAACTGTGTGATTTTGAAGTGGGCTGTTGCCGGCAAAGAGCATCTGTCCTCAGACAACCTTCCTTGGATAAATAAAAGTTTTGAATATAAGTTACAAGTATGTCAAAGTGGTTGAAAGTGATTTCAAATAGGTGGGAGGCTTTTCAGGCAGAACAAGGGACATTCCCAACCTAATTTTCTCCTATATTGTATGTTTATTAATCTATTTAATTACCTTAAGATGGAGCCAAGTGAGACAAAGAGGGATTTTTAGCACAGTTTGCTTAGATTAAGACTATCACACAGGACTTGCAACCATTTTGACACTTTTAATCCGATGATAATGGGTGATCTGCTCTCAGCACCCTGTAGAACTGTATGCTAATGGGTCTTTATATAGACTGAAGGTATTAAGCAGGAAATTGGGTGGTGGGATAATGTCAGTTGCCAACACCAGTGAGATGGTTGGTAATTTCCTCCATCGTTGCTGACTGACATCCCAGCGATTTTGTTTTTGGTGCATCTGAGTTAAGCTCTTACTGTAATTAACTAAGGGGATTCAAACCAGTTCTCCCTTTCTTCAGCTTCATACTGTATATCACTCCCTGCATAATCCCTTTTCTGTGTTGTGATTAAGCTGGTTAGCGTTAGCATGCACCGGTGAGTAAGGGACTTCAATTAGGGGAAGTGAGACATTTCTACTGCTTCTGCAAAAACAAAATTGTTGAGTCACTTTGCTTAGCTTGTCTAAATGGAGCATTAATGAAGTCCTCTTCATCACTACAAGTATTACTACTAAATCACTATTCTACACCATCTTCTGAGTCTTCTCCATTCTGACTCACTCCACTTTCATCTTCTCATCTTGACTCCTGTAAAGCTAAATTCCACTGAATATCGCATCATCTGTATAAAGGAAAAGATGTGTATAGGGACCAGCAGTTGGCACAGGGGACAAAACGCTATTAGTTTAAGTTTAGTTGAAGTTTAAATTTATTTGCACATCGATAAATCATATAAGCATGGATAAAAGATCAAAATACAAGCATAAAAATCATAGAAAAAAGAGATGCAATTAACAAGGGGCTTTCAAAAACATCTCACCTCAAAACAAACAACAAAACAACATAAAGATTATAATGATAAACCAAGACACAGCTGCACTGGATCATAGAATCTAAATGTCACAAGTAATAACATAGCTTAAGAAAGTAGAACAACAATAAGATCCATAAAATGACAAGCGAAAAATACAATAAAATAGTCCTAGTGTGTGTGTGTGTATGTGTGTCATCAAGGAGTTACTGGAGGAATAGACAGATTCTGAATCAATTTCAGATGTAAGAGATGTAGATTCACTCCCAGTGTGGATGGAACTGTTGCAGTCAACATCCTATCTTATATCTCAGAAAACTGACACTGAGTAGTTATGAATCTGGGGAAGTGCAGGTTGTTAGACTGTCTGGTGCTGTGAGTATGAACATGTGAATTCAGGCGAAAGTACATTTTGAAGGGCAATGGAAGGGACTCTGGTTGATGTATTTGGCTATATATTTGTTAATAAAAATACAGATATGCAGTGTATTTACAGGTAGCTTGATGGTTCGCACTGTTCCCTCACAGCACAAATGACCCGTGTTCAATTTCCCACTGAGCAATTTTATGTTGATTAGCCATTTAAAAGACGTCTAAATGGTTATAGACATCTAGGCTAAAATTAGGCTACATAGGGTTTAAAAGTAAAAGTTTAGTAGACGTCTGCATCTTAGACTTAGTCTTCTGGGGTAAATGACAAAAATAAAACATTATCTTGCACTTTTCTGGTACATATTTTTTATATTTATAGCTGTTTATGCATTGTTTAAATATGTAATCATGTATTTATTGCTTGGTGTAAAACTGGGCTATACAATGCAAAAAGATCTTGAGCTATATGAGAGCTAAATCATAGACGCAACGTTGAAAAGACGCCTAGTACTCAGTTGTTTCTGTATGGAGTTTGCATGTTCTCCCTGTGTTTGTGTTTGTGCTCCGGTTTCCTCCCACATTCCATAGACATGCAAGTCAGGAGGACTGGAGACTCTAAATTGCCCATAGGCATGAATGTGAGCATTTGTCTGTGTGAGCCGTGTGATGGGCTGGCAGCCATTCCAGGGTTTTTCCCTGCCTTCCACCCAATGTATGCTGGGAGAGGCTCCAGCCCCCATGACCCTGAGGAGGAATAAGTGGGTAAAGAAATAAATATGCATTCATGTGGAAGACAGATGGGATATTTAGTTGATAAAAGAGTGGTGCTGAATGTTCAATCCTGTGGCAAATGTAACAATTCTCTTTGTTTTAAAACAGAACTTAAAAAAAGAACCATCGTCATTTGCTATTTAAAAGCCACAGTGGTTTGAAGAAAATCTTTCCTACTTACTTGGCGCCCTACACAGATCCCCACAGGCCGATCCTTGTTCTTTGAGCGCTCCTTCAAAGCAGTGAATTGTGAGGTATGAGGAGTGAAACACTACAAACACACCAGTTCAGCTTAGCTTGAGCAGTGTGAAGGGTCTGATGCATGTGGGTTTGACTGATTAGGCCAGTGGGGATTACTGTGTTGCTGCCCGCAGCTGGCTTCGGGGCTTGATCGATTCATTTCAAACATCCTTGCAGGAGCAGCGAGAAGCAGTTAATTAGTTTGTTAGGATTTAAGGAGGTTGTTGCAGTGGTTATGGAGGGAGCGGGGATGACAGCTAACGACTCCGGCCCGGCTCGGCTCACACTCCCGGTGGAACGCCAGTCTGTCACTCGGCCGACAGGCTCGCCACGAGAGGCTTCTCACGGCTGCGCCTCTCCGCCTCTCCCCTCCCTTCCTCCGCCTCTCTTCTGCTGCTCTCTCAGCTCTGAGTGGGCAGACAGGACCCAGAGGAAGATCATCCCTCTGGTTTTAATTAGGCTTTTTAATTACAGAGTGGAGACGCTTTTCACGGAGAGCTGCACCGAGGTACCAGTTGAGCGGAGGCGATAGCTAAGGGAGGCTAAGCATGTGTCACTGCCAAAGTATTCTAGATCTGCCAAATTGGATTCCGACTAAACTAATAGACAGATTGTTTCTTTTCGGTCAAAAGACTTCGGCCCTTTTTGTGTAAAGCAATTTTCTTTTCCATTTATAGTGCGTTTTCTTTTGAGTTTTCTGCTGTTTAATAGTAACTTGCAACAATGGGTTTAGAAAATTGACGTCGTTTTTCAATTTGCTCTAGGACTCTAGGTAGAAAAATAATTAAGAAAAGGCAGACCATCAAAACCAATCTTTTATTCACTGCATGTAGTGAAGGTGGTGAGGTATTGTTATTTAGGCGTAAAATTTCCAATAAACGTTAAAACAAAGTTAGAGAAGTTATAGACAGACATCATTACATTGACTTTGGGCCAGAGGCTCCAACATTATATCTCAGCTGCCCATTTTAGAATGACATAATTCAATTAGCCGTTCACAAGCCTGTTCTGTGTCTTCTATCTCGTTCTATGTTCTTGCTGGCAGTCGGATTAATACTTTTCAACTCTCCTGCTCCACCACTCGCAGTGTCAAGGCCCCTTCTTTCATGCATGACCTGCACATACAATTTGCTGTAATCACATTCATTGTGGTGGATTGTGCCTGTGACAGTTTGAAGAAAGGAGCCTTAGCACACCAAAAATAGTCTCTATCATATATTTCACCTCATGGATGGAATCTTGGGATTAAAAAAATCTTTACAAATCGCTCTGTGACAAACTTTAAAATGAAAAATCCATTATTTGTTCTTTTCTCAGAATTTGGGTTATTCGGGGCTGTTCTTACATGTAAATGTGTTATGTTTTATACATGTGGGCCATGGTTCCAGGGAATTTTAATTGATTGACATGCTGTTAAAATAGGCTCTAATATCCAGTGACTATTTAATGGTGTTTAATGCCCGATTAGACCAGACATCAAGGCAGATAACTGTCACCTCTTCCCATCTGTTATTTTGCACTCACTTGCAGGCAGGCAGCATTTCTTTACATTGACACATCATGCTGTATGTGGTAAAATGTGTTACCACTGCTATCTAACTGACCTACATTAACACACATTTCGTGTAAGTCTTTGTAAGGAGGCAGGAAGACGAACAAGAAGGTTTTGGTTAGGGGGGTTGGTGGGAGTGAGATAGAGATGGGCAGGAGAGCTCAGGTATAGGTGTTGATAGATAAGAATGGCGTGACGTTTCAAACAGGCCACGCCCACAAAGTGCGGTACAAGTGATATGCCCCGCTGTATTTCTATGGGCAAAACCCCTATCCCTATTTGCCTCAGCCCGCCCAAGGTTTCTTCCAAGTTTTCCTGCTAAGGTTTTTCCTGGGAGTTTTTCCTTGTGTGCATTTAGGGTCTAAGGCTGGGGTGCCGGGTAGGTTAGGCTATGTAGAATAGGTAGATTGTTTGTCTTGCTAAATCTGCTCTTGCCTACCTTGTGTTTTTCGCTCTGTTTGTCCTACATAATTTTGTTCACCACTGATTGTGTTTAGCTAGACCTAGCTAGACACATTCTCTGTAAAGTCCTCTGAGACATGCTTGTGATAAAGGGCTATATAAATAAACTTGACTTGACGTGTTTATTCAGTGCTCCAAACAAAATACTAACAAAATCACCAGTGTGGAAAAAAAATAGTTGTTTCCAAAAAAATATATTTACAAGAAATTTTCAATGGCCTTCTACTGGTCTGTTGTACATCCTCGTTCACCCCAGCAACAGCCAGCCACAGAACCACAACAAACCTGCAACAAAATGTAATTAGTAAGATGGAAAAGATGAGCAGCTTGACACAAGATAGAAGATGGGAGTGTGGCAAAGCGAAGACAGAAGAGGTAAGGAGACAAGCAAAGGAGAGGAGAGGAGTAGAAAGGAGAGGAGTGGGAGCAGTAAGTTAAAGAACTTGAATGGACCTTTCCACCGTTTGTCATGGTAATTTGTCTAGTACAGCAAATGGCGATTATGGAATTTTAAGGGTTAATAGCTATGGTGACAACGCAAGTCTGGGCATTGAGGCCATAAAGTCTGTCGCACTTGCTTGAGACCTGTGCAGATGTGTCTGTTAGCAAACTGTCAAAACTCAACTGAAGGCTAATATTAGCGACGAGGCTAATGTAGCATTATCATAGACGGCACTCTTCTAGTCAACATTAGCATGTCTGCAATCCATGGCAGCAAGCAGACAGAGAAGCTCCTTTGATTCTTGCTGTAAAACCTCTCACCTCAGCGACTTGCCGCAAGCCGGTTTAAACAGAAGCTAGCCCAACAGTACACAGAAAAATGGCCGCCGCTTCGACCATCCTGGAACGTTGATTTGAATGGAAAATGACCGTTCTATCCATTCAAGTCCTGTGGGAGGTGTACAAGAGATGAGAGGAGAAAATGAAGGTGGCGGTATACTAACGACAACATTGAACTTGCCTGAAATAGAAGCACATAAATTTGTGTAATTTATGCTCGCTGCAGCTTCGTATTGTTTGTGTTGGTTTGTTTTACACTCCACATGGAGATTAAAGTCGAGATGAAACGGCATTTCGAGAGTATCTAACTTCCGTATCGTGACGTATTTCCGAGTGAAACAGGAAAGACAGGCGGGACATAACGTTGGGAGGAATTTGATTTGAACGTTGAAAAGTGGGTGTGCTGTTGCTAGCTAGCTAACTAATGAATCTTAGCCTCTTAGCTCTGTGCGCTAAAAGTTGAAGATTGATTGATGGGTGGATGTCATGATATTATTGGTTGAAATTAGTTACGGGCATGCTTACATAAGCACACGGCATATTTTGTTTTACAGGAAGAAAACATGATTGAATTTTGATATAAGAATACAATGAAATTGATTTTTGGTATTTTTTTTGGCATATATTGTTAAATAGGTGCACAGTATGACCGGGGATGTGATCTAAAAGGGTTAAAAAGGCATTTTTCATTTCATCTCATCTTTAAAGATGTGAACATAACCAAGGGAAACCGGAAATAGCAGGAGCTGTTTTAAGTATATCTTGCACTGAACAGCCATTAAGGTGCTGATATATGACCATGAGATGTTCGCACACAGATGTAAACCACCAACCAGAAAAGGAAACGGAGATGCTTTTCCACAAGGCAGCACATTCAATCACGTGATATTTTAGACCAACTGCAGACGATGGAGCTCGAAGCTAATGTGGCACTTCTATTATTTCCGTCCTTTTGTCCACACAAGACTGCCAAAATTCGTTTCCGCAGCAAGTATACAGAGACCTTGATGAATGTCACAGGATGCGGGAGAGGACAAGAGGAGCTGAGGAGAGGAGAGGTGAAAGGATACATGTTGGGGAGCGAGGATATGGGAGGAAGAAGTACAAGAGGAGGTGAGATGAAAGGTGGAAAGAGAGGTAGTCAACAGGAAGAGAGGATGTAGAAATAAATGAAAGGAGATGGTGCTCTGAGAGAGACAATTATTAGTTTATTATTGTGCTGTACTCTCCAGTTGGTAAGAGAAACATGAGTGTAGCTATGGAAACGAGTGAGGGAATGAGTCATGGGTAGCAGCTGCGGCGTTGCAGTGGGGGGTTGGGAGAGATCGAGTGAGAGACTCAAATTATTATCAAAGGTAGCGTGAAGAGACTCTGAGAAAAATGATATGCTAGTTGGTAGCAAAGCAGGATTTGTTTTCTTTTCCCATATTATTCAGGTTTCATGATTTGTATTCAGATGGCTCAAGATAAATGTACTGTTCAGGATGTTTTGCAAATAAATGTGGTTTAGTTAAAAAGCTGAATTGAATTAGTTAAATTGAATGAATTTGAAGACTAGGTCCTCACAATACTGGACCCTGATTGGCCGTCAACAGCAGCTTCTCTAAATTTAAATGAGGTAATTAAACCTGCTGAGTGGAGGAAGGAGTTGTTTAGTGAGCGGAGCCAATCAAGACCAAGTCCAGTTGTGATGCGTTGACTGGACATGAACACCTTATTGTGTCGGATGATCAAGTCGGAGAAATCGGGATTGTAGCTGCAGCATGAATTGGCCAAGTTGTGACGTCGCTCTTTCCAACATGGCTGAACAGGACGTGAATGTAAGAAATTTCATACAATAAAGCTGAAAATTAACCACAAGTACACATTTAAAAGACATGGATATTCCTTGATAACTATAGTGCTACGGCATTCAATTTCCTACATTCATAATCCCCTGAAACAGCCGAAGATTGCTTGCTAGCTAGGCTATCGCTAGCTCAATTGCTAACGTTAGTCTAGAAGCAATGTGTGTAGAAAGTTGAGGAAACGTTCTCCAATTTTCTGAGCATAAAGCACGTGAATGCGAACTGGCAGAGTATTCCCAACTCAGAGAAAAACAACCTGACATCACTTGAATGCAGGGTTAGTCTGAAACTGTCTGTAAAAAAAACGCAGAATTTTTGAAAATGGTTTAAGATTTAACCACTCCAACAAAATCAAATTTTACCAATGTCTTAGTTAAACATCTTTCATCATAGAGGAAAATTTGAATTCTTATAATATGGAACCTTTAACACACTGTAGAGCTATATATATGTTTGAATCTAATCCTAAAATAGCCAGCTTTCAATGGGACAAGGTAAAAAAGCATCACTTCTACAAATCCTCTATTCTGCATAAAATCAAGGATATAATACACACACACACACACACACATACACACACACTTGGCACCTGACATTCTTGCACACGTCTTGGTGTGTGCCAGGGCCACATCAGGAGAATGCTGTATATAGAGTTTTTCTCTAGCTATTGTGTCATCGTGACTCAGGTCAACTTGACTCTGTTAAGGCTTTCTAACTGTAGCAATGCTGCATTTCCAGTAACACCTTATTGCCCACTTCTATGTCTGAAAATAGCTTTATTCAGTCTGCCATTCACACTTCTGTCCGTAATTCTGAGTTAAATACAGAAGAGAGAAGCTAAAGAACATGAATGAGAAGACACTTTCACATTAACGTGACCTTGGTATTATAAGGTTCTATCTGACCTTTTTGTCAAAACTGACTGTTGACATATGTGTGGTGCTATTTTTTGAAAATAATGATTTTTGAGTCTGTAATTTCTAAAACAAAAGGACCCATCTCCATTTAACTCAATGGATGCTGAAAACTTTGAAGCTCAATATCTCAGAACTATCCTGAAGGCAGATAGAACCTTTTAATTCTAAGCTCACGAAAATGTGTTGTGTGTTGAAAGATATATCAAGGCACCTCAAAATAAGGAATGCCGTTCAAAAATATTCACTATTTGAAAAATGTGACACTTGCTTTTACAAAATGGTTGATAGCATAAGATTTTAAAAAAATAAAATAAATAAAAATCCTTATTAAACGATAGTAGGTAACTTAATTCCTTAATTCCACTTTGACAGACTGGATATTAGATATTAAATTACAAACTTCAGGTAATGAAGGTAAATTAAGTTGCATCTCCAAAATCACAAATAACATTTAGGACAAGCTTTAAATCAAATGTGCACTGGGGAAATGGAGGGTGTACACACAAAAAAGAGTTGGTGTATACGCAGGAATGGAGTTGGTCGAACAATAATTATTAGTCAAATATGATGCAGAGACTCAGCAGAACATCAACATTTTCTGCATTGTCATGTTCCTCTATATGAGTATTTACCTGCAAATTTGATTAATTCAGTCAGAAGAGCTTTGGGGACAGCACAAGATGAATGGACTCATCCATATTTGCAATATGACAAAAAAAATCTCAGCTAAAACTAAGGTGTTTGAAATTGTTAGTATGATGATTCAGCATTCCTATTAATTAGTTAATGTGTCAATCAACAGCCTAAAATATGTAAAATAACTATCTAAAGTCCAAATGAACCATCAAGTCACTTGGATGATCTCCAAATCAAAATTTGAATTTAATTTCTGAATTTTCTGAACTTAATGTTATACATAGGCAGAGAATAGAAATAGGGAATTAGCTAGGCCATTATGTTGTGTATGTGTGTGCACTGAAGGTACTGAGATGGGAAAACAAGCTTCTGATACAAAAGCTGAATCACCATATCTGGCATTTTGCATCTTGACAGGTAAACCAGGAAAATTGAAATGTTTATCTCAAATAATTATCTTCCAAATTTGATAATTAGCCTTGAGCATTTGCAATGCCTCATTGACTCATGAATATTTTCAGGACATCTTGGCAGGTTCAGTGAATATCATGAATTTCAAGCACGACTTTGCGGCAATGGAGATGAAATATTTAATGTAGTTTTAAGTAGGTTTGACAGAGAGCCTGACAGTGAGCAGTCTATGAGTCTGTGTGTGTGTGTGTGTGTGTGTGTGTGTGTGTGTGTGTGTGTGTGGTTGAGCTGCGTCATCCACGCAGTACACTGCAGTACACAGGCTTTGACATTTCATTGATAAGCTGTGACGGCTGAAAGCTCAGGTTGACAGACTGGTTCTGCTTTACTGCAGAACACAACCGCAGTATTCCTCTGAAATCCTACCAGTCTGTGGGACAGATAGAGTACGTCACTGACGTCAAATAGAAACCTCCCCGGATGTCTCCAAAATGTCAACTTTTCAAGAATTAAGAGAAACTGTCATATTTTCAGATTGGCACCCAGATATTTTGGGGTGTGCACATTTTAGACCCATAACAGCCATAACAGCCATCTCAAACTAAGCTCTTTATAATATTGCAATTTCATAAAAGTACTGCAGTGTAACTAATAGTCGCACATCACAAAACTACATACAGTATACATATTTATTCCACATACAGTTGATGTGGAATAAAGACATTGGTTACAACAGTAAACAGGTTTCTTTTGAAGCAAATTGCGATTCATCATTTTCATCAATACTTCTACCTGCTTAATCTAGATAAACGTGAAAATGTCAGATATGACATCACCAAAACTGACAAACCGATCACAGTGAAACTGTGAAATATTACATACTATAGCATTTACAAAATTGCAAGGAACAGATGTTCTGCTTACTGTAAATGAAAACACTTCATCAACAAATTATGGATACAATTCCATAAAATCAGATTATGGGACTTTCTGATGAACATGTTTTGTCATCAGTATTCCTGTGTGGCTGTAACTGAACGTATTATCTAATCAGTAGATGTTGTGTGTAGTTTTGATGTCAATATTTGGTTTCTATAAAGATGTTATCTGAAAAGAAAGCAGCACTTAATTTTGCAGTGGAATTGGGCTGTTTGGCAAAAATGAGAGTCTGTTTCAGTGGCTGTGTTGAGAGCATGGACCATTTGGAGAAATGTGTCAAATCAGTTGAGAAAAACTGTATTTACCCATACAACGATTTATTTCTGAACAATCAGAACTTGCTACACTGTGCCTCCAAAATAGCTGAGGACTTGACTACTACTACTACAGGGATGCAGTCATTTAAACGTTCCATATTCTACACTCTCCAGTGTTTTATTTTATGTCTTGAGGTCCATTCAAAGCTGTTTGTGTGGTGTCATGTACCAAAAACACTCTCAATCCATTTTTACACGTTCATTTTCCAGCATCTCTCTGAGCCTTACCAAGAACAGGCTGTTTCCGTTGCGTGGTCTTTAAGGCTCATTAATATTAACAGGCAGGGAAAACTCTCCGGTAATAAACAATGACAACCGCTTTGAAAAAAAAACACTTTGTTAAACTATTATTTCTTACAAAAATGATAATGAGCGAACCTTTGTGACACCACAAAGTTGCGGAAGTCCAAACGGCTCGTTTAGAGGCTCGCTTTTCTAATATGGATTGTGTGGATTTAGTTGGCGACCGTGCATTTTGATACTTTCACAATGTTTAGATAGCACATCCAACTCATTTATAATCAAAGAGGCAAAGGAAATCCTGTTCTACACGATATGGGACCTGTATTAGGTTCAGTATTTTCAGTTCCCTGTGCCTCAGATAGCAGAAGGCTGAGCACTGTGCCTTAACACCTCTCAGTGTCAAACCACTCCTCTAATGGGCTAAATTGTGCCGTATCATGCCTGACCTTCTACCCAGTGGTTTTCAAACTCTACTCTCCCCCTTTTTCAACAAAAAAACAGTAGCCCACAAACTTGTGGGCTACTGGGTATAGGTAATCAAATAAAATCGACCCTTTTTTTCAGCTACAAACCTACAAACATACAATATATAATCCCATTTTTTTAACACATTTTTCGAGGGGGCTTTTTTGCCTTCATGAGATAGATTAAAGTAGAGAGATGCAGGAAACATTGGGAGAGAGAGGGAGAGTATTGACATAAGACAGGTCCCAGGACACTACGGTTATGCACCTCAGCCAACTGAGCCACCAAGACACCCATTTAATCTTATTCTAATCCTACTTTACATTACAGGGACTTGACAAGGCTGCAGCATCATAACATTACCGGTTCCCTATAGTTTGGGAACCCAATTAAATCTTCCTACTGTTGGGTTTCAATGTAAAAAAAAAAAAAACACCCTGTATGTACTCTACTTTGCCGAACGTGTCAATTAACCGCCTGCAAATGTGCCGTGTTCCTTTGTGCGGCCAGGATGCCACACAGCATTATGGTATACTTCAGCTTTAGTGTCAGAACAGTGTGAAAAACGATACATGTTTATCTCTGAAGCAGAGAAACCCGTGGCTTTGTTCCCATTGAAGTGACAAGCTATATCTCAGCCAAAGAGAAGCATGCGTTTCTCCTTGCTTGCTGCTTTATATTTTATGCCTTCAACTCACAATGCAGTGACTTGTTTCTTTAATATAAAAGAATAAACACCGGAGGAGGATTGGAGGGTACACTTGGAGAGATAATGTTCCTCCTGTTTGAGAAATGTCTCCGTGTCGAGAGATGATACATTTTCTGATGTGCATGACTGTCTTTTCAACTCTCTCCCACTGTCTCTCTCTCTCTCTCTCTCTCTCTCAGAAACAAACACACACACGCACAGAAACGCAATTCTTATATAAAGGAACTATCATTCATTATCCATAGTCACCTGATCTCCTTGTATGTATGTCTGAGAGGGACAATTTCACACGTTCATAATGTTCATAACGTGCTACAAATAGAGATAAAGGCAGAGAGACAGCGAGAGATGAAGAGTGAGAGAGAAAGAAAGAAAGAGAGCGAGGAAAGAGTGTATAATACAGTAATGATGTGTCTGTGCTTCCTTGTTACACCTGTTAACATGTGGGTGATCCTTTCATACTTCATTAGCAGAAGGCTGAGTGACAGAAGCTGTACGGGCCATTTCCTTGACCTTCTCATATGGTTATAAAAACTCATCTATAATTGCTGCCTGTCCCCTCATTCATCACTATCAGGGACATTATCCCTCTTGCTACTAGGAGATTTTCTTTTCTTTTCATTTTTCTTTTATTGTATGTTAATTATTCTCTTCTCCCAGAGCCCAGTATATTTCTGGTCATTTTGCTGTTTGGCGAGTCAGAAAATATCTTTGATCCGTCACACAGAGCACAGCCACAAAGTTCCACTGTAAACACAAACAGATGGGAAGCCCAGGAGTTGGATCGAGACTCTCTCTCTCTCTCTCTCTCTCTCTCTCTCTCTCTCTCAGTGCGATGCTGTACTGTGAAAAAATTCATAATGAATACTGCCGCCCCATATCCTCATTAATATCTATGGTAATATCATATTTTATCAATCTCATAATACCAGCAGTGTCATACCTGTGGCCGGGTCTGCCACTCACAGACCAGCTTTGACAGACCGGCCTCAGGACAGACTCTGAGAGGTTCAGAGGTGAACGCCTGTGAAAGGGCAGCGTCTGGGCTGTCATGCCGGCTCAGCTGGATGAGGTGCCTTCTGTGTAAACGGCAGCATTTTGAGTTCGAATCCAGCCTTGAACCTTTGTTGCCCGTCCGCCCCCACCTCCTGTCTTTTTGGTCTTTTTCACTGTGAACTGTCTAAGAAAGCAGAAATGCCATGAAAATAATCTTCAAAAGGGCATTTCCCCAGGAATGCTAGCAGGTCCGGGGGCGTGATGCGTCGCTCCGTCCCCCCCGGGGAGATTTTTTGAAAATCTTCTTTTAAAAAAAAACTCATTTCTGGTGAATTTTGTACAGTGGTATACTCTTTCAAAGGAGAAAATACAGTATACCTGCATTTCCGACCTCTCACTGAGATCTGAAAGTGACAGCTATGTAATGAAATCCAATATGACATTAAACAACTTTGAAACATCAAATAGGACCCTAGCAAATTAGTTTCTTTGTTTATCAAGAAGTTTCATTTCCAAGTTCCAGCAACTAAGAATGTTTCCATACGAGATGAGAAAGCACTCGATCAGTATTTATATTTCTGGATAATGTCACTTTTATACATACAAAATGGATAGTGTTGGCATTCAGTAACGTACATTTTGATCTTCATCCCCAGGTTTCACTGTTCTATCAATAAAAGCCGATGCTCAACTCTTTTTGCTCTTAAGAATTCCAGGTGAAACTGCACTAGGCTGCTGAAATGAGCTGAGCCATTTTGAAAATTACTTTACTGACAGTTTGCCACGCTATTTTCAAAACATGCTGTTCCCCGATGAAGGCAGATGCCAAAACATGTTGGTCGTCTAATCCAGTAAATTGTTTAATTCTTCTGCAAGAGATAAGTGTGCGGTCTGCTGCTTTTCTTTTGGATTTAACTGGAACCTTTAACCTGCACCTTCCTTGGGTGTGCATTCTCAACCTTTCAGTATTTAAAAAAATATGCCCCATATTCAGCAAAAGTAATCACACAGTTGATGAAATGAAATAAAATGAAATATAGATAAGTGGAATAGATGTAGGCCTAGGTTTAAAATTGTGTTTGGCATCTCTCATAATTTGGGCATTCTTTTTTATTATCTCAAGGAGCTACAGACATTTTTTCTGCACATTGGATAAGAGAAAACATTCATGTGGCCTTAAATGCTCACTGCTGACCAATGTCAGCAGTTGAATAGAGGTAAGGGATTTGTGCCAGGTTTGAAAAGCCGACATTGAATGGAAATACTGCAGGATAAACGCCTCTCAGGCTGGTTATCTGCCCCTTTCAGCTTGTACCTCCTCAGGTGATCAGTGTTAGTAACGCCTGTTTAGAAACTCTATGACTCAAAGGATAGCTGATGATGATGATGATGAAGATGTGTATGTCCGTCTGTGTCCTCAAGTGCTCAAGATCAATGTAAAGAATATATAAGTATAACAGGAAGCACTCTCCTCATTCCTATTTCTGTACCATGTGTTCTACTTGGATGTGAAAAACTCAACCAGGCTAGATCTTTTCTCGGAATTGGCTGAGTGCACCTTAACAACAGCAACCACACACACACACACACACACACAAATAGAAGAAACAGACACGAGCTGTTGTTGGGAGTTATTGATATGCCAAACCCGTTATGCCCTTGTAAATGTGCATTCAGCCCTCATGATTTGTCTGTGAGACATCCAGACATCCAGACAGGTACCATGACCATGACTGCAGGCTCCAATCTCTGTTGTATGTCCATCTCTCTCTCTCTCTCTCTCTCTCTCTCTCTCTCTCTCTCTCTCTCTCTCTCTCTCTCACACACACACACACACACACACATACACACACACACACACACACACACACACACACATATACTTACACAAACGCACACAAGTATAGCAGTCAAACTTATCACTCCAGAAGTGCCCCAGGAGGCTGTCTGAGTTTGGCTCAATAAAACACACACACACACACACACACACACACACACACACTCAACACCGCAAGGTGAAAGATAACTCCACAGACACATCGTGGATCACAACTGGTATTATGGTCTGCAGGTTAGGGTGTGATTGAAGGGGTGTACATCCTCTTTCTCTCTCCATCTCTCTCTGTCACACACACACACACACCCACACACACACACACACCGATTCCCTTACAAACACAAATGCGCACACACTCATTCACTCAATCGCTCAATAATATACTCACTCCCTTGCAAACGTGGAGAAGCATACATATGCACACACATATATGTACACACACACACACACACACACACACACACATCCTTTTCTTGTTTACGAGAGGCTTCCCTCCACTCTCTCTGGGTTTCTTCTGTCTGAGAACCATGTGGAAGCAGAGTATTACTTCACAGCTACTGACCTTTTCACATGCAAATCAGAGTGAATCCTCCTGAGTGAGTGAAGAAGACCTGGGTTGATCCAGGTCACTTCAGATCCGCATTACTGTAATGAGCCAGCCAGTGTCAAAGCACGTGCACATGTCTTCTCGCCTTCCTCCTCTCACGTGCTTCTCTTCATCCCCCTCTCTCTAGATAGTCACACTTCTTCAAATCTAAATAGTGAGTGGACCAGCTGCATATAGATGGCGGGCGACCAGACTGAATAGCTTATACAGGCTCATTCCAGGGCAATTTGCAAACAGCGGTCGCTTCCCTTCTTCCTATCTATATCAACTGGCGAGAACAAATGCTGATGATTTGACACTTTGCCTCGTGAAACGGATTTGAAAACCACCAAACCAGGAGGCGGCCATCTTTCTGCTCCCTGGTCTGTTACCACTCTATAGGATTCTATGAGGAAAATTATGGAAAAATGAGACAGTCCAGACATGGTAACCGTATGTGTAAGATGTACCATTCTCATTGCTGCTGGTGCTTGGTTGTGTGTGTGTGTGTGTGTGTGTGTGTGTGTGACAGAGAGAGAGAGAAAGATAGTCAGAGACAGAAAGAAAGAAGAAAATGTGTGTGTGTATGAGAAACAGGGAATGAGAGTGAGTGAGTGAGTGAATGAATGAGAGAGAGAGAGAGAGAGAGAGCAGAGTTTTGGTGCCCCCCACTGGTAAAGGTAGGTAAATATTGTTTGGACAGTGAACACGTCGACTGTGGCACACTGGACAAGATGCCTTGCTTTCTCACACTGCCGACACACGCTGAGAGATTCACTCATGTTATATAGAGAAACATATATAAAGAAAACTGAGAGCCACGAATTCAAACACATTCAGTGATAGAGTTTTTTGAAAAATTCACTGTGATTGAATAGATATGGTTGTGAGACAGCTGTGAGTAGCTGTGAGTCTATTCTATTCTATTCTATTCTATTCTGTTATTGTATTGACTTGTCTTGTCCTGTCCTGTCCTGTCCTGTTCTGTGAGGGACTATGTTATCATCAAACTTGACAAGATTCAAAATAGGGGCTGTAGAAGACAGTTATTCAATAGGCAAATATGGAAATCACATGCTAAAAATGAAAATAACTCACTTTTTATCCATTCCTCAAAGCATTCAGTGATGGATCTAAAAAGGAAAGATGGCCGTAATCAATGATAGTGTCAGGTCAGATAATATACAATTCATCTTGTGTAACTAATCTCTGCTAAGATGCAACATAGATGAATGAATGAATGAATGAGTGAATCCATCAGATAGATGGATAGATTGATTGCAGTTATGTGTTCGAAGCTATGGATTTATTCATCTTTTGCATTACATGACTTTTTGAGCAGGTCCAAATATGAAATTATATTTATAAATTACAAATATTTGTCTTTTGCTATCTTCATTTTCATTATTTTAACTCTAACTCCTTGCAGAGGTGAAAAATGCAGTTTAAACAAAAACGCATTTACAAGTCTTGCTGCTTGACCTCAGACAAAATGATTACCAATTTAAGACAAAATAAAACAAAGCTGTCTTTGTAATGTGTCTCTGTAGGCTCTTTATTTCGCCTAAACCTTGCCTACTGTATGAAACACAGGCCTAGTCTCAAACTGAGTTCAATTTTCTTGTTACAGTGATCCAAAGCACTGCAGGGTATTGCTCCTATGTAGCAATTGTGTAACAGTAGAAAAAGGTTAGAAAACACTCCATTGATATTTTAGGCCTTCTGCAGAATTTCATGAGCTTTTTCTGGAAGCAATGCAAGCAAAAAAAATGTGTGGCAGCTTTCAGATGACATTTGCTAAGATTTAGAGATATGCTCTTACTAAAATAACGGTAGTAGCCTAATCCTATAACAAAGGTTAGGATACTATACAAATGCCATAGTAAAAACGTATAGTCTATATGTAATGTACTATAGGAACATTATATTAATGTTATAATACCATAGGAGATTTAAAAAATCCTATTATGTAAACTCACTGTTGAATACAACAGACACACTATAAGTCCCTATAGGAATATTATAGCAATTTGACACTGATTGTTGCTCGGCCACATAAGAGTTTCATTCCAAAATCAGACATTCACTTCTGAAAAAAGTGATACATTTTCTTAGAAAATGCTGGCATAAAAATAAAATTATGTAATATTGCTTGAAGTCACTGGTTATCTTAATATCATTGCTTGAAAAATATCCTAACAAAAAAAAATCACTGTAATATTCCAATATTAACCCTACAGGAACTTGTGTGTCTGGGGTATTCAGTAGTGAGTTTATGGAGACTTCATTACTCTTTATGCCTTGGGGGTAAATCACCTATGGTGTGAATAGTGAATGGTGTGAATAATTATTATACTATAGTTCTTTTTCGTAAGGGACTGGATATCTTAAGATCTTTTCGTACAAAATGGTGATATCTTGCAGTCATTGTGTTTTGTAAATATTATATATAGAATAATGCAATGTTTTCAAATGGTATGTAGCATTTTGGAGCGCAGCCGTTGATTTGTCGGGGTACAGCAGATGCAATGTGATCTTCTGTGCATTACAGTATGTAGGGGCACAGCAGTGCATCTTCTCACTGCAGCCCCAGACCAGCGGTGGCAGCGCGCCTGCGCAGTGCATCCAGGGGCTCGGCGGCGTTCGGTGCTGAAGTTGGGCGGATGGCAGAAAAACAGCGGCGATGGACATTACACCGCAGGATTCCCATTTACGATGTCATTAAATAAGCATCGGAACAACGCATATTCAAAGCTATCACCCTAGGACACTGACAGCCTAAAATAAAGGGGTAAGATGATGATTATTCTGCGCAAATGCTCCATACAAGCTCGCTAGCTGCGGCTGGCTAGCTGACGTTAGCACGGTGCTAGCTGCTGCTCAGCTGCCACCGCCTCCTCTCGCTGCGAGAGATAGCGGATCTCGGGCTGTTGGCTAAGCTAGCGAGAAGAAAGTGGGTGGTGTTTGATTTCTGAACATTTTCGTTGCGACAGTCAACACTGTGCAGCCCTCTCCCTAATTGCGTTATCATTTGCCGGTATCTATTGGGAGGGGATCTCCTCGCTAGTCCTAACTGCAGTGACTGGGGCTTCAGATGCTTCGGACAGCTGCAAGAGAAACCATGCAAAACACTCAACCAGCGGCTAGCCAGCATAGCTAGTAACGTTACACACAGAGCTGAGCAGGAGCCGATGAGCCAGCCTACTTCTTCTCTAAAGATATGCATAGGCCTTCAGGCAGATGCAACAGCTTCAGTGCTGCAACAACACACTTCATGCATCCATCATCAGCTGTCCAGCTAACTTGCCTCACTTTCAAGTGCATTTTGCCGGCGCCTCGACTTGTTTCAGCCTTTCCCTCGCTGTCATGCATCGGATCAGGATCATGTAGTCCAGCTGAGAGAAAACATTGCAGTTGCTCATGGATGGACTTGTGTTGAGCCCAGATTATGTTGCCACTACTTACCAGTGGACTCATTCATCTTTTGCTATTCATTTAAGTTAGATTCTCGTGACTACCAGCCGCCATATCAGTATCTTTGAGAATGACAACATCGCTTGTGGTGTGTATAGTCTAATATTTTATTTGGCTAACTTTGCTTTGAACCAAATCAGTGTATTCCTCTCTGAAAGTCTACAATAGTAGATTGACTAGAAAGGCAGAGTTACTAAACAGCACTTAAAATGATCCAAGACACTTAATTATATTACCCACTATGGGAATGGTTTCATTGAAACTGAGTTTGGTTAAGGAGGCTAATGTGCTTATTCCTATGTTAACAAGTTCTGATCAGCTTTCAGTTGCATTTTCTTTAGTCAGAATCACAATATTCATAAATCAGAATTTGGACTGTTTTCTGGTTCAGACTTATTATATACGAGCAGCATAAGGATGCTGCCCTCCTACTGTAGACTGAATTAATTTGGTCTTCCTGCCCGTCCCACAGTACACCCAACACTTAAGGGTTTTTCTGGCTTTTGAAGAAGCATAGTTGCTAAAGTTGCTTGCGTGGTGGGTTTTGCTTGGGAACAGGAAGTTGAAAACTTGCCAAGATCATGCAAATACAACACTAGTAAAGCCTTATCTTTGCACACAGATGTGCAAAACCTTCTTCATAGACTTTTAATATGCAAGGAAAACTTTTGTTTCCAAACCAGTGCAAACTGGCATGAGCAGATATCGATGCTTAGACATATCGCTCACTGAAGGAAGGGCTCTACAGTAAAACAGTAGTGAGATCAACCTAGGAGGCTGTCGTCTTTATGTTTTTAGTCCATTTCCCTAAGGCACAATACAGAACAAATGTCATGGGACTGAGCTGGACTTTTGTGTTGTGGCACCAAGTTGACAAGCTAATTCCTATTCATGATGGGTGTTTAAACGTAAGATCGAAAGTGATGATGATGACAGCCTCAAATCAAAGGATCAGATAATGTGAATTTTCATAATCTGTGTTTTCTGACACGATACTCCATTTTCTGATAGATTCTTGTTTTACTGCATTTGGCTCATTATTTCCTGATGTTTTTTTCCATCTGTAGAATACAGTAAAGCTCAGTAACCTACAGGCAGAACAGATAGAGAACATGCATAAAGTGATAGTATGCTGATTGTATTTGCAGAGTGAAACATAAAGTCGGCTATACATTGTATGTCCTTCTTGTACTGAATGTGAGGTCTGCTCTCCCTGTACCATTCGCCAGTATGTACTTATGCCTTTATGTCAGTAGTTGATATGTTCCTGCACCAGTGTCACCAAGATAAATGATTGTACCTTTTATTGTACCCTACCTGGTACACAAAGTGATTCTGCTTGTGATTGTGACAGTAAAGTGTGTTTTTGTGTGTTTTTCAGATGCTGTACCTTTACTGCTCCCTGTACTCTCAAGTCTCTACATGACCCATTCACTGAGTCCTCCCTGAGACCCACGGACGCCTAGGAGGTGACGGCGAGAGAAACGAAAGGAGTGAGATAAAGAAATAAGAGAGAGGAAGTATAGTCGCGTTCCGCCTCAGCTCTCCTGTCCCCTTTCTATGCCAGTTGGTCAGGGATGGTGAAATCAGTAACCCCTCTTCCCTGTAGTGAACAAAACCGCCACGCCTCGCCCTGCATCTCCAACAAGCCAAACAGCCAGTCAGTTTGCCAAACAGACGCTCAGACAGTCCGCCAGTCAGTCAGTCCGTCTACCAGCCTGCTATCGTCCAGCAACCTATTACCTCAGCGCCATGACTGCTCTGTCTGACCTGTCTTTAGGAACTCATTAATTCTCATGGTAAGTTTGATTTATGTCCAGTATGATCGCATTGGTTTTCCAATTAGAAATTGTTATTGTTGTTCTAAAGAAACCTTGTATCTCCAGTTTTGCCTTATAGAAATGAGACTTTAATTGAGAGCTGAAACTCACCCCCATGTGTATAGAATGTTTCATGCAGAAGATAAAGAAATGTCAAAAATGTATAGGCATGAATGGCGAAAAGAACTCGTTTTTCCTCAAATCCTGAGTAGTTGAGTTTTTGGAGGTACAAGGTTTCTGCGGGTTTTTTTTAATGCTAAAAAAAGACAATAACATGAAAAGAAAAAAATGCTTAAAAAATATTTTTGGAAGAAACCGACTATTTACAGTAATGCAGGAGGACACTAATGGGCAGGGAACGCATCAGTCGATGAGAGGGAGAGAGAGAGAAAGAGAGAGATGGAGAGGCACAGTGAAGTTTTGGATTCCACTGAATTAGCATGTGTGTGTGTATATATATATAGTATATACTGTGTATATTTATATAATATTCCTTTTCCAGTACACATGTGATGACCTCATTAGCTGTCCCTTCTAACATAGCTTGACCTCCTTGAATACCCGCATTTACTTGCATTCGGGTTTTCTTATTTTCAACTCTTTATCGCAAATTAAAAATAGGCAAAATTAGGTCTTCACTACAGTACATAGTATGATCTGTTGAGCAGGAACTCATGACGACATGAAGTACTGAAAGCATATGGCCTTTCCTTATAGAAAATCCATATTGGCCCTTTTAGCGTAATATATATGTATGATAGATCTTGTAGCAGTCTCTCTCTCCTCATCACTCTTCTCTCTCTCTACTGTGCGTTTATTTGTATTTCCACACCATATTTGCATGTCCTGTCAATGTGGCCTCCTTCTCCGGCTTCAGAACAAAGCCGTACCTCACCGTCGTTTGCATCCAGCAGCCTGTTTTTCCACGGATGCTGCCTGGTCGCTGAATAACTGATGGCCACTCAAGTGGTCAGGCGACGGCATTTGCATATCAGGCAGGTCGACTCAGCCCAACCTGCCATGCATCATCATTGTAGTAAATTGTGTGCGTATATGTAGGGAGGAAGAGAAAGCAGGAGGAAGGCACCTCTGTTGGTACTCGATTTGTGGAGCACAGTATTTTTATTTGGGTTTTGCAAGTGTTTAATGAGGAGTTTAATTTGAACCATGACTTTGCAGGTAAGAGTTCTGTTTCATTAATTATACTTTTCAGGTCCCAGACTACAAGACTGCAGTTAATTAGTGCATTTTCCACACTACTTCCCTTGGTGGAATTGAACTTAAATGCCTAAAATTATAGGAGAATGCCTGTGACTCCAGTGACCGACCATTGTGGAGTCTATGTTGGTGAACGTTCACTATTATCTCCTCTATCTGGTAGCAAGAGAAAGGAGTCATTTCTGGTATTGGCATCCTCTGCCTAGAGGATCATAGTAGGTTTCATGCCCTGGATTTAAGTAGCAGTGAGAAATCACACACTGTCTGTGAGAGAGCTGATACAGGTTACAGTACAGCACAGTAGGATCAGGCGTTTCCCTGCCTATTTAGCTCTTGAGAAGCTCACCCAAGTGTTTTTTCTACCACCTGGAGGAAGATATGAAATATAGCATACCGGGCTATATATATGATTTTTTTCCTTGCTAAAGGCATTAGAATGAGTTCTTTGAGAGTGGTTTCTTTATTTAGGGCTGCTGAAAGGGTTCAGATAGCACTATGTTTGCCCATAAAAGCTGCTGTGTGATGTTAAAGTGCCTCTTCACACCCCTTCTACCTTTGCAAGGCCCAGCCCACTGGCAACTTCACCTCCTAAGCCTCTCTAAAAGCCAGGGAAAACCCTTGGGATGACAGGCAAAGTACCATCCATAGTGGCTTGAAGGGAGAACAGATTGGGACTAGGGAGTCGGGAAGGTGCATATTTGTGTTAATTGAGGCTGATAGGTCAGACTACACTTAAGTACAGTACACGTGATTAGCCACAGAAATAGCAGATGAAATTCTCGCTAAACTCTATTCAAAAGGAAAACTGCACAACCCAACCTATATTGAAAACAGTCAAAAGGTTAACTTAATTGAATAGAGCGTTAGCAGAAAATAGAAAAATGTTGCTTAGCTGGTAAATGCCATTTGATAGGTTCAACATTTTTAACTGTAAATGTAACTTTTTTTGCATTCCTTCAACACTGCAGAAATAGCTGTAAAGGCGAAAAGAGCAGAATGGCAGCGTAGCAGACAATAAGAGGAGAGGAGAAAGATTAATTTTATATAGGCTCGTTACTCAGAGCAAGGCTGGGCATTCAGCGGGGGAAAAGTGGAAGTTGGGCAGACTGGCACCCTGCTTACAGACACCAAAAGAAAATACTGTATTGTATTCTCTTGCCTTTTGTGTCGGCTTATCAGTATGTCTGGAATGTCGACTCATACATACTTGGCTGTCACCGCTGAATACTGATGGCAAAGTATGAAGAATTACTCACTTAAAACAACTAGCAAGGCCAGAAATCCCACCAGTCTTTTTCTTAATGACTGCTGGCAATCCTTAATGATGAGCCCAATACTGCAGATGCTGTGGTCAGTCTTTAGTGGGTTAAGCAAACTATGCTTTGTGTCGACAATCCGGATATACTAACAGGCCAAAAACTCAACAAACAAGCAAAGTAAGTGTTTAAATGTACTACTTAAGATATAAAACTCATTACACTGACTTTATTCAGTCGTATTTCTCCCCTACTGAGTGGGTCTTAATGGACACAGCAGATTCTCGTTTTGTTATAGCTGATTGTCTTTTAATACGTTTGTTTTGTTCCATTTTATTTTGCTGTTGTTTGTCAAGAAAAGTTCTGTACAAATCTATCTGTACAAATTTATTATTATTACTATTAATAGTAGTAGTTTAAGTATTAGTATTGTAATTGTTGTTGTTAGTTTTGCTGGGTGTCTATGAATAGAGTGTGAAAATGTACCTGACATCTACATTTTTCTTACCTAGCCTCACCTTGCATTGATTTGGCAAATGTGATTGGACCGTCAGCCTTGCTTTCTGTTTAATTGACATCGTTGTATCTTCTTACCGGTTTCCACAACTCCAAGGATTGCTGAGTGTATCTTTACTCTGCTCACTCCACCCAGAGGGATTCTTGACACTTAGCTACTGTACTAGAAGGAAAATAGGATGAGTGGACATGGTATTGTCATAGGGATCTAGAAATGGCGGCAGGACTCATGCAAATTGACACGTTTTACCCACTTTCACCTCGTCACACATAATCTGCGCGGCATGTGTTGTTGCAAACTATGTACTGAGTTCTGTGGAAGGATCCCATGGCTCAAACACATTTAGATGAATCTGATTAGTTGTGGCTATTGACTGGAGTATTACAACATACATTTACTGCACGTTTGACACACTAAAGAAAGATTTTCATCACAGAAGCAACATTTATTTTAGTTTACACGTGCATAATCGACACGCAATAAATCCAACATGTAATCAAAGCATAAGAAGAAATCGCAACGCTATGCATCTGCAACAGAACGATGCTCGAAGTGAATGAACTTCCATGAGTGTGAGACACATTCAGTGCATGAAGCGTGACCACCGGGTTAGAATATAAAAGACTGGCCAGATTGTTTAGGCTGTTGCATATTCTGAGGCGACAACCAGCCAGACAGAACATGAATATAGAGAGAGCCGCCTATGGGTGCATGTGAATATGCGTATGCGTGAATTTGTGGATGCATTTGCACACGTGTGTACATCCGTGTACATGATGTGTGCGTCTGTTCCACTGTCTGTGACTGCACACATTGAAATGTATGTGGAGTGTCTGTCAAAGCAAACTAAAAGACTTGGCTCGCTGCCAAAAAGCCTAGTACCGTACAGGAAGGGAATCCTCTCTCTCTCTCTCTCTCTCTCTCTCTCTCTCTCTCTCTCTCTCTCTCTCTCTCTCTCTCTCTCTCTCTCTCTCTCTCTCTCTCTCTCGCTCTGTTCTTTCCTTTCCTCTCTAATAAGATATAATGCTGATGAGCTAAAAGCAAAACATAGAGACCAAATTCCCTTTAAGCGTTTCAGTCCTGATGTGTCTCCCCGGGTTTCTTAAAGACATTAAAGACACATTATGTTGATACAGCATCCACTTCACCGTGTGTTGTATATTATTATTCATTTGATGGGTATTTAACATAAGCTGTGTTTACTTTGTGTGTGTGTGTGTATGCACGTGTGTGTGTGTGTGTGTGTGTGTCCCTTGGATAGCCCCGGAGTCTGAGTGGAGTGGAGATGAGAAAAAGGCAGGCGGCTCACATCGAGGGCCCCCCCCAGGCCCCAGGGCAGCCCCGACCCAACACCTGCTGCCTCTGCTGGTGCGGCTGCTGCAAGTGTCTGTGGTAAGCTGCTCACAGGAAATGCTCGTAGTTGACACCCATTTTACTCACTTTTCACGGGTATAGAAGAATGTTCTTCATGATGTTTTGCAAGTAAGTGTAGTTTAGTTAAAGTACTAATCTGCAATTTTCATTTTCATTTTGCTGCTCTCTGTTGCTGATTGATATAACACAATAGTGATTCAACATATACCCAGGTGCAGGTTTTTGAGCAGCCAATAGCTGCTTTCATCGGAAGAGAGTTGGAAACACTGGTTGTGATGTGCTGACTGGAGTCAGTCTGAAACTTCCTGTACAATGGTGGATTTTTGATGATGCAATAACTTTAGATTTAACCACTGAAACATACCAAATGTTAACAATGTCTTCATTGAACATCTTTATTCATACATATATATGAATAGAGGAAATCCTATAAAAGCTTCCCTTTGTTAAAAAAAGTTTCCTGCTTTGTATCTCTGTCTAGACATTGGCCAGCCAGCTGTAACATTGATTGCATACATGCATACAGCTGACTAGTTTTCTTTCTTTCTCCCCCAGAGGTCCTTAAAGCGGTCCCCATAGTTACCACCAAAATATGAAAAGGCTTAATTTTTCAGCTGTTTCTATGTACCAGTTAGTTAGCAGCATCCCTATAATGTTAATTCTGACTGTTTTTACATGCATACACCAAATCAGTTTTGCCGTGCCTCTCAGGCTCATTCACTCCCATTCAATTTCAAACGGCATGGAAAACAACTCTAACTTGGTCGGTAAAGGTAATCCATCACTGTGAATGAGAAGCCAACAGTCGCGTTTTGTTGCATCAGTACGCTAATATCAGGCTCGAAACTTTTACGTTTTGGAAGAAGTTCTGGTCGCCGTTTCATATTAATGCGCACATTCGGGAACACTGAGAGACGAGACAGTAGGGGGGCGTCATACTTCTGTTTTCTGCTTTTAAACAAGAAGAGGGAAGATACCGTTATGGTTCATTACGTGTCCAATTTCCATGTTTTCCTGTCCAAAATAAATCAACCAATAGCTAACATTCCCTGTGGTCAAGTTAGTACCCACCAGTCAAGCCAACATATAAACCGAAGCAAGACATTTCCGCAAGCTATAGTCTGTAAAATGACACGGAAAATAAAGCTAGATTTTACGCAATTATGGCTTAAAATTGCCACCGTCTTCTTTAGACAGCATTTGTTTCAAAATATGTACTTTCAAAAGCAACAAACTACAAAGACAAAGGAAAAATCATAATGTGATAAAAGCACTGGAAAACGATCTACAATGAGCAAAAACTAAAATCACACCAGAATTGTCCTTTAAAAAGGAATGCCTCAAAGACTCAAAGCACTCTAAAGACTTTATACCCTGGACATTTTGGGTTGTATTAGTGAACAACAACTGTCCTGTTGCCCAATCTGTGATGTTATGCTGATGTTCAGCTCCATAGAAAGTCAGTTGGAAAAATGTGAAAGGTAATGATAGCAGTCCACAGGATGATCTTCTAGGGATAAGGGTACATTTCCTGGTTAGTTACTGCGTGCACTGCGATAATATAAAGCTCATTTGGATGTTAAAGTTCAAACGGTAACTCTATGAATCAACAAAGTCCCATTTCACTGTCACTGCAGCAGCTGCTGGGTCTATTGAGTAGGATTCTCCTTTACAGCAGCGATGCTCAAGTACACAAGCTCTTCATTTTTTTAGCCTTTTCTGGGGTGAATGGAAATTATGCAAAAAGGGGTCATACAGTATACTGAGTGCTGTTTGCATATGATGGTATTAATGCATTTGATAAGGTTCGATTTGGATGAGAGAGCAAAGTTCAGAGCAGAGCGCACACTTTGGCGCATCAGTGTGCGGCTGTGTTCAGTGCCTCAGCACCGTTGATACTCTTCATACCCGAAGGAAGGAAATTCCCTGCTTGTTTGCTCCCTCAGTGTGTTGCTCAAGGACACTTCAGCAGGGCGGATGCTTGCCGACACAGGGGCTTGAACCCCCAGCTGAAGGACGATCTCTCTACTCACGGTACCACCCTGTTGTCTGTTTCAGTAGAGAGACGGAGGAGATGAGATAGGTGTCACTAGCGGCATAGAACGGCATTTGAAGCCATGATTTTGGTGTTTGTAACTTTGAAGCAAGGCGGGGTGATAGATGTCCAGAGTCACATCTCTTTTGCAGTGCAAATGTTGTGTAAAAAGAGAATACTAAAAGGTATTCCCCTCTTTTCAAAGTCATATTACTATTTTTTAGCAACCTGGTCAGCTGGGTCAGCAGCGTGCCAGTTAGGGATGCACCGATCCGATACTGATATCGGATATCGGTCCGATACTGACTCAAATAGCTGGATCGGGTATCGGTGACAATGGGGCCGATCTATTCAATTCAATTCTATGTTTATGTCTACGTGCGCATACTACGTCATGCGTCAGCAGCGCGCCGGTAGACCCGGCCATTTGCCTTCGGTCCGTCCGGTGGCTCCTCCGGTCCAGCAGCTCCGGAGGATCCCGCCTGCCGCGCGCAGCGTCTCCCGCACTGAATTCTCGCTCGTGGGGCGCGAGCCTCCCGCAGCTAGCATCCAGGCTAACAAGCTAACCTGGCGCCCGACCCTCATAACAGAGCCGGGGTCGGGGTGAGCTGACCGGGGGTCGGGGTGAGCTGACCGGGGGTCGGTGCTGATGCTCGGTAGTTAAAAACACACCTGCATGAATACTTTGTCTCGGTTATATGTTTAAACTCTCCCGGGTCACCGCGCGGCCGAGCAGGCTGCCATTTAACCTGCGAGGTAAAGTAGTTTTCCACCAATTATACAATCGGCGCGTCCAGCCAGACTCCATTCATAAATCCAAGGTTTACGGGGACTCGGCTGTAGGTCAACGTTGTTTCCTGCCACAACACGATTTAAAGTGTTTTCCGTGTTCGTCAGGTACTGCTGCTCCATTCGGCCGACACATAGTCAGACTAACATACCTTGATTTTTTTTCTGAGGGCTGTTTCATAAAGCAAGATTACCAGTTAAGCCAGAGTTATTTCAGTAATTTAGGTTTATTCTGCATATTTTGAATGTTTTGTTTTTACCAAGTTACTTGTTTATATTACTTGTGTGAATTGTGATTTAATTTATCAAGTTTGTTTGCACTAGTTTGTGACTTAATTGTGATTTAATGTTTACATTTTGTTCTCATTTGATGCAGTTGTATTGTTTTATACTGGAATTTTAATTCCTGACCAATTTGTTGCTGCATTTAAAAGGTTTACACTTGAATTGTAATTCCTGTTAATTTTGAAGATGTTTTACCAAGTTGCTGGAGCACAATTATTTATTATTTTAATAATAAATAACAATTGAGTACATTTATATCTATGTATTTATTTGTTACATTTTGTTTTACAAAGTTAGGAAAGCAATGTTAAAGTCAAGCCTGATGTTGCTTTACACATAAAAGAATGATCCCAGTCTCTTCCACACAGTGAGGCATAGCCTACAGTTTATTAATTAAACACTGGTATCGGATCGGTACTCGGTATCGGCCGATACCCAAAGCCCAGTTATCGGTATCGGTATCTGGACTGAAAAAGTCGGATCGGTGCATCCCTAGTGCCAGTTGCCACTAAGACCTACTGCACCCCAATGCACCTGAGCAAGGCAGCAAAGCCAGGAACTGCTGTGTGGCTTCTACAGCTGCCTCGCTTTGGCTGCCCTCTTGCCGAGAGAGAGGAGTGAATGAAACATTGTTCTCGGGCGATGAATGGTGAATGTTCTGCTTCTTTCACACCACTTAATCTGAAGTGGTGGCAGCTTGTGGACTGGACCCGTAGTGAGTAGTCTGTGACTCCACAGTGTGTGTTTGAATCAAATAGTGTGAATCTCCAGAATGAGTCTGGAAATGGTCTTCGGTGCCTGAATCCTATTTATTTATTTATTTAGTTATTGCGCAAGGCTGAGTGGGATAGTTTGCCTTTTCAGCGCGAGTCTGAGTTACATAACTGAGACCTTTGTGTGAGTCGAAGTTAAATCGCCGATTTCTCTCTGTGTCAGTTCGATTTTTTTTTTTTTACTATCACACCAAGTCAAGTGGTTTGACTTCTGTGTGTGTCTGAATCACAGTAGATTGAATCCTCAGTGTAAAGCTGTCATCTGCTGCCATGGTGAAGTCAGATAGATTGAGGGCGTGTCCACATCCGAATCCACAATAAAGCACTGATTGTAATGTTAATATTCATGTTCAATGATGAAAACACAGGAAGAGTGCAGGAAGGACCGTGTGTGTGTGTGTGTGTGTGTGTGTGTGTGTGTGTGTGTGGATGCGTGTGGATGCATCTGTCAGAGAGTATGAATGGGTCAAGGCATACTGTTTCATTTTCTCTTTTCCTCCATTCTCCCTCTCTCTCTTCTTTCCCCTTTTCTTCCCCTCTTCCTCCCCCCCTCCACCCCTCCACCCCCCCTCGTACAGTGCCCTTATCTGGTCGTGGCGCTTTCTATTTCCATCGACACATCACATGCAAAACAGCTGTGAAGAACAGCCTGTATATTTAGCTGTATTGTGAGGGCGCCCGGGGGCCGAGGCTAGCTTGGTCCATTACTGCCGCACAATGGGGACTTTGACAAGAGACAGCAAGAGGAAGGAAAGATCCTCCATGGTGGGACAAAAATAGACAGCTCAGTGTGTATTGTAGCATGGACTCATCATGTGTGACCATTGAGAGAGACGCCGTGTGTGTGTGTGTGTGTGCGTATGTATATGTTCAGGATGTTTACATGTAAGCTAACTGAAGCTTTTTGTTGTTACTAGACTTTGAATATGAGCTGACGCAGAGACCTTTTGTAGATTATTGTCAGTTGCGGCGCTTTCACGGTTCACTTCCTGGCTGCTGAAATGATTTAATAGCTGAAAGAGATGCATGTGAGTACATGGGGGACTATGCATGCAAGTCTTTAGGAGGGGGATATGTAGAAAGGAAATAAAAATTCCAGTCACCGCGTGTAACACAGCTAAACAGATTCTATTCTATGAGGAAAATCACTCTTTTTAAAAATGCATCTGTTCCAACAGTCCTCTCGTCCGTCCATCTCTGCGTTTTACAGAAGGAATTGAAGAGAGGCTCGGAGCTTAGCAAATTAAGGACACACTTAGGAAACTCAACTCTTGTGAAAGAAGAAATGGAGTTCTTTGGAAATAGTGTGGTGTCAGTAGTGAGTCTTGGTTTTCCCATGGGAGCCTTGGATGGAAACATCTCAACAGTGCTGGTGTTGCATGGGGATAAAGAGTTTAAAGCTCGCTAAGAGCATGCTACAATCCTAAGGCCTTGATTGAACAGGACGCGCATTGTAGGCTTGAAAATGCGAGCCACGCCGCTCTGCCTTTATTCTGAGAAGCCTGCATGGGCAGAAGCTCTGGAAGCTTCTTTTGCCGTCGCTAGGCAACCGCAAAGTCAGCTACTGTCAATCACTTAGCTAGCGTAGCTAATGACATTAGCTAAGGTCGTTAGCTAACTAAAGAAGAAAAAAAACTTCCATTTTGATCGTGGCACTAATTTGTCTCTAAGTCTGATGTTGTTTATTTTATCATGATATTCTCTGTTCGTGAAAACGTATAATAATACACCACTACCAACTTTTCCTCCATTTTCTTTGTTTACAACGGACCTATCGGCAGAATCAAGACCTGCCTCTATTTTGACAGAGGTGAGCTTTTCTGCTCGGAGCGCATCAAAGTAAGATCATTTTCAACTCAGAGCGCACCAGGTGCTTCCTAAAAAAAAAAAGTGATAAACATGAAGCGCCTGGAGAGCAAGAGCAGTACGCAAACCACAAATCACTGAAAACAATTAGAAAAAGTCGCCTCCCCCACCAAACATTTGGGGAATACAGATGCAGTTCTTCCACACATTTGGTGCCGGCCAGAGTGTTTGGGGAAACTTCAGCTTGTCTGACAAAAGGGGAAAAACAGTTGCCTTTTTCCTCACCTGAGTGAAGAAATAATGAAACAAAACTTAAGTTCTTTTCAAAACATCATTGAAGATCTACATTTTGAATAGATGGATGAAAATGTATCTGTTCTAACTTAAATAGAGATGGAGAGATTTTTATTTTTTGGACACGGTGAAATTTTAGCAGTTGAAAAACCTACCAGCTAATGGAAACCCTGGCCAAATAATTGTCCATATCTTCATCATAAGCTGAAATTGAATCAATATGACAATTTATCATTCAGCGCTGTGAATATTTTGTGTAACATTTGAGGAATCCTTATTGTGGAGGCTGGGTTTTAGAAGTGAGGAAAGTCAAATCTTTTATTAAATAGTAGGCCGATTGATCACTGCGTACAGTTCCCATGGCACGCCACAATTTGGAGTTGAATTGCCTTAGATTGACAGATGGCCTAAATTGGAAAAAAAAACAACCTAAATATGTCAATAATGTGATTAACGAGGGGGGCAAAATGAAATAAAACTATACTAGAACTCTCTATCTGCAAGTTATGCTTTTGATAACTCAAACCTTATCCATTATTTTGGGGAAATTTCTCCTTTAACAACGAGGCACATGCCCAGTCCCTTCTTTTGTAAACACAATTGTCTCTTCTCTCTATTCCAGGAATGAAGACAGGATGGAGAGGAGTGAACGACAGACCTGCACCAAGATGGACAGTATTGAAGCTGCGGAAGAACAGTAAGTCAACCCATCATGTGGGTATGCTTGTGTGTGTGCGTGTGTGTGCGTGCCTGTCTGTCTTTATGCATTGCATGTCTGTACACACACGCATGTCTTGGTTTCTGTGTGTCTGCTGCAGACACCCCAGCCTGGAGGACATGGTGTCGTGGGCGCGGAGCTTTGAAATGATGATGCGCTCGTTGGAGGGCCGGGAGATCTTTCGTGAGTTCCTGCGCTCCGAGTACAGCGAGGAGAACCTGCTTTTCTGGATGGCCTGCGAAGAGCTGAAGAAGGAGACCAACCCCACGGTTGTGGATGAGAAGGCCAGGATCATATACGAAGACTATGTGTCCATATTGTCACCCAAAGAGGTAGTGGTTACATTACAGTTTCCCTCTATTAATTCAGCAGAGGTGGGCCACCGAAAGACAGAAAGAAACTTCCCTAGTTTCCTCCCAGAACACAAAAAGTATAGAGTCAGTGTTAATAATTAGCACCTGAGTCATTATAACTAAGAAATAAGAAGTGTCTAAGTGCTACAACCTGAAAACCAGAAAAAATCAAAATCTAATTCACCTGCAGCCATTGCTGCTGCAAAAAGCTGCACTGAGTCACATACCTGACTTATGTGAGCTTAGTTAAATCATATTTGTCTGCTTATTTATTCATAATCATAAGCCCAGTTAGCTAGCTAACCTTTTACTGTGCTTATCTGTTTGTTTGAATACAATTTACATAATTTTGTTTATCTGATCTTGCACTTCCACAAAATGTAAAAACACAACAGCCAGTTTTTAAGTAATTAACAGCTGATTTGCTGGGTTGTGTCATAAATACTCGTCTCAATTTTTAAGCTTAATATGTAACTGTTTATGTCAAGTTAAACTCATGTAATGTCTAAAGCCACTGGCAATCCACACCCCACTTTCAAAGCCTCCATGGATCATAAATTGTATCTCTCTTCCCCACTCTAGGTGAGTCTGGATTCGCGGGTTAGGGAAGGCATAAACCAGAGCCTGGCGGAGCCCAGCAACCTGATGTATGAGGAGGCCCAGCTCCAGATCTACACGCTGATGCACCGCGACTCCTTCCCCCGCTTCCTCAACTCCTCCGTTTACAGAGACCTCCTGGCCAGCAGGAGGCGCACCTGCCTCGACACCTAGGCCCTCCGCCCCCTTCGCCATCCTACGCCAACGAGACTACTACTTAAACTTCAAATACTACTATGGTGCCAGAAGTCGGGTTTGGAAAATCTCTCCTTTTTTTGATTGAAAAGACTGAATGACATCCAAGATAGTTGTTTGTTTTTTATTTATATTTTTTAAGCAATTTATCTCCAGTTCTCCACTGGAGCCAGGTGGGCCTTTGCTGGTTGGTTATTGGCCAATTAGGCCATTCATGCTGGCCAGTGATTGTTTTACTAGCAATTCATGCTGGTTGTTGTTTGGTTGACTGGCCAATCCACTTGTCAACAATTAGTTGAATGGCCAGCTGTTGGTTAACTGTGGACAAGGACTCCTCAGGCTATGGGGACAGAGAGAGAGAGAGGAAGAAACAAAAAAGGACAAGCCTACTATTCCTGTACTGTACTGTTTAGACCTCATACTCTCTCCCCTCTCTTTCATTTTCTCTCTACTTTCTCTCTATTTGTTTATTTTTAGGGGTCCAAGCACATAGTGCTGGAACCCTATTGTATTTGCTGGAATTATTCTTCTTTCTTTCTTTCTTTCTTTCTTTCTTTCTTTCTTTCTTTCTTTCTTTCTTTTTCTCCGCTAAAAGTATCTGCAGCTCAGAAACCGTTAGTCCTACAGCAACCATATTTGGCAGGTGGGCTCCTACGGCGCACCGCTACTCAGGCAAGCCAGCCCATGCACATTGGCCAGATGGTGGCGCTATAACAAGCAACTTTACATTTTGGCCAATAACTTCTGAACCGTGTGTTGTAGTCTGAAAATTCTTGTGTTCCTAGATTCTTTGGAAGGTGCTGAGTCCAACCCATATATCACTTTCAATGTCCACCATATTGTATTGTCTGCCATTTTGAATTATTTAAGAAACAGCCGTTCATCCAATTCACATGGAACTTGGTATGGAGAATCTTGGGACCGTCCTCTTTCAAAGTTGTATAAAGGTTATTGACAGGTCAAATGGTTTGGCTTTTATCGACCAATAAACTTTTAACAAAACACGGCATAACACTAAATTGGCCATAACTCATTAACCATTCATCTAATCAAGCCAAAATTTGAAACACATGTTGAGAAGTGTTGAACACACCCACTAGTGGGCGCTACAAATGCAAAAGGTTCATCTCATAATTGACTGCATAGATTTTTATGAACATTTTTACACATGTTCTAGGATGATGTCCAAGTCGATCCATGAAATTTGGTCATTATTGATGAAAGTGGGCGTGGCTTATTGCATAATAACCAAATCTTCATTGGTATTAAAGTCACAACTTCAAAAATTCATTAAAAATCAGCCGTATGTCCTAGAGAGCTGAGATTTTCAGGACATGTCGGCATGTCGTACACTGGTACCTACCCACGATTCTGACGTCGCACCCCTCTGTTTATAGCAAAAACTGACTGTGATCCCAGAGTGTTGTCCTCCTAAACCATACGTTACAGGAAAAAAAAAACATGATTTTTGAAATCGCCATACCTTAATTAGTAAACAGCCCAAAAATTATAATGATATCTTGAAAACTGAGCGTACAGTAAATGGAAATGTACAGCTGCAAATAGTTTGATAAATTGACAGTGTGATACGTTCAAGATAGTTTGATCAATCTTCATCAAACTAAATACAAATGATGTCTGGACTCTCAAGATGATGTCTGTAAAGCCATGTGTAAATTGATTAATGTGGCGCGCTAGTACAGTTATAATATTCTTTCTGAGGCTTTCAATATGGTTTGGACTAGCACCTGGGACCTATCACTTGTCCCTTTGTTTTGTTTCCCCACTGTGGCACACACCAGAGTGGAAGTTGGCAGAGTGGTAAAGCACAGGTCTTTGGACCACAAGGTTGTGAGTTCAAGCCCCTGATGAACTGTGACGATTTTGAAGTTTCATAAAAAGTACATCAGTACTAAATCACACAGTGCAGAAAACTCAAAGCAGGTGTTTGACATCATCTGTCAATGGCAAAATACTTGAATGTCATCACTGATTGGGGTGTGGCCAGACCTCTCAACCCACAGAGATGAGTGCAGCAGCAGTTTTCTGGCCCATGTGACTTACTATTGTTTTATTCGTTAATGGAGAGCACTACGATGTTCTATAAAGTGATTAGCACTGTCAGTCTGTCAATCATAGGCTGCAGTATCACACTACTTTTCCCTTTAGTTAGTTTCTCCTCACTAAACCTATAACAGGCGTTTGGCTCAGTAGGTAAAGCATCCGCCTTTCATGTGGAAGGCTGTAGGTTCAAATCCAGACTTGTCCTTTCCAAAGTCATTAGTCATCAAGGACAAATAATAGAAAGTTTGGCCGTTGTGAACAACTCCAGCAATGTGGTTGCAATGACAAGATTAACTTGACAGAAGTCACGGGCCAACACAAAAGCCGGTGTTAGACTGCATGTTTGATCTTCACAACATGTCAGTTTTTGTGTGTGTCTTTCTACCTTCTGTAATGTTTTGTCTATCTGTCTGTCTTATCAAATTGTGCTTGGACCCCGCAATCGCCGCTTGCGGCTATATTTTTTTATTTATATTTTCTTTTTCTTTTCTTTTTTTACAGTCCAAACATGAAGCCCAGTTTGTGGTGGGAGTTAGGGCTCCTCTGCCCACTTGACCAGTAGACGCACTGGCTCTGCATGAAAAACAAGCTTGTGGAACTCTCTCTCTCTACAGTAGCTTGACATTGTTAGCCGTGGACTGCAACAGTTCTTGAATATTGAGATGTATTTATCTTCTGAAACACAGGGGACCTGTCTCTCTGTCTGGCTGTCCATGTTCAGTGAAGGGAAAAAGTAGATTTCTGCCAATTTTTAGCTTAATGCAGTTGTTTTATTGAGGAGGTTTAATGGCTTCTACAGCAAAGGCAGCAGCAGCATCTACCCATCCGTCCATCCATCTGTCCATCCAAGCACTTTCCTTCTTTATGATTCTGTAACTGGGAGAAGTAAGGGCTAAAATTGTGGTTGGGCAGCTACATGTATTATTATTACTCTCATGAACTTTAAAAAAAAATCTCTCCACTGAGAAAATCACAATGCCTTTATGCGTAAGAAAAGGCAGCACAAGCGCTGCTGGAGTTTTCTGGAAAGCAACCACAGTTTGTCCAACGAACCCTACCTCCCTTCTTTCCCCCTCCCACCTCTACCCCTTCTCCCTCCAACTCAGACCATCACAGCCTGACAAGCACAGGTGCCCCATGTGGGGAAAACCACCGCTGGAGAAAATAAAATGAAACCCACAATGACTCTAAATTGTCATCTACATTTTGAATATCTTGAGCAGAAAAAGAGAAGGGTTTACCTTTTAGTTTTCTATTGCATATATATAGATATACATAGGCTATATATAGCATTACAGAAAGCTGGTTCTGTTAGGAGAACATCAATAGATGCTGCCAGCAGACGCAGCACTCATTGATATGATTGCAAGGGTTCACTGTCAGTGAGTCCTGGCCTTGGTCCTGTGAGGCTTTAGCTAGCTGCTAAAGTTAGTTGTTAATTGGATATTGCTGCATTAGCAAAACAGCTGGTGCAGTCACAGACCAATGGAGAGGTCAGGTAGTGTAGATAACATGACAGTCCCTGGTGGTGGACATCCAATATTGCGCTGCAGATATGCGAGCCGGGTGCCAAACATGATGTCAAAGATGCTGTGAAGAGATATTAGATGTGACTTGTTGCCAGGTTGTGTAGTTCATTCAGGTGCATGTCTGTTAAGCCAGCAGATGCAGCTGGAAGGGTGTATGGTAGTCCTTCAGTTAGCTACTGCCCATCAAGACACTCATTTTTACCAGAGCTAGTGAAGACGGTTGGCGTGATAATGCTAACATGCTAGACGTACCGTACAAGGCTAGCTAAGAGGTTAGCATAGTCATGCTACATGGTAGCCTTTTCAACAAGGCTAACTAGGTTTCAGCATGCTGTAGGCAAGCGGTTAGCATGCTTGTGCTAGCTATGCTAATTCTCCATTCCCACAGCCAGCCCTCACAGTCTCTGGAGGCTAATGTTTGTTTTTCTAATCTGACTTTGCCAGCATGCGTTGATAATGGCTACGTGTGTATGGTACAGTTACACACTTATCAAAAAAAAAAAGAAAACAAAAAAAAAAAAGCAAATATTTAAGGGGGTCTTGCCAAATGTCCCATTAACATTTTAGTACTTATAAAAGGACATTTTGTTTTTTGAAGATGTGAACATTTGAACATGAACTTTGTTCCTGGCCTGTGGATGTGCAGTAGAAAGTGCATGAATGCAGTATATTATATTTTTTTGAAAGAGCTGGGCCTCGTAGTAGACTCAACATATTATATGATGGATATCTAACCTCTTTGTTTGGTGGTTAGTGCATTCTTAACAAAGTGTCAATGAAACAGTGCCACTCCTCACTGATTAACGTAAGCGTCCACGTTGCCACCTCCTTTAACTACCTGAAGTTCACGTGCCAAGTTTGGTCTAGGTTAAATTAACAGTATACAGTGCAGGATGCCTCGCAGACTATTGAAGTGCAATTGGATCTAGGTAGATATAGTAGATTGGAGTCTCGTTGAAGAACTTTTGTCGCAAAATGTTGGATTGGTTTTGGATTTTCAGGTTATTTTATGAATTACCAACCACAGCACCTTCCAGGACACCCAAAAAGTTTTAGTGCTACTGTTGCATTATTTGAGAAATTGGCAGCCTCCAATTAGCATTTGCAAGTTTTACTAGAGGAAGTAAATGAGGAACCAAACCATTTCTTTTAAAAGCAAATGCAGGTCCTTCTAATAAATGATATTCTTACAAGAGTTTAAGAGACTAAATGGAAAAGAGTCCATGGGATTGTGGGATTTTAGGTTTGGCTCCCTACTCATTTGCACTTGCACTGATAACAAATGCTAACTTGTTGCAGCTGCCAATTCAAAACCAAGCTGTAACACGAGTATGAAAGCTTTTTATCCTGAAGTCTTGGTTATAAATCAGTAAGATAGATATTGTAAAGTCATGAAGACAACTTTTAACCAATAATCATCCAACTGTTTCGTAATGTTCCTTATTTTTGAAAAAAAATATTTAGCTGGTCATATAACCTTTGGCAATACAATACTTACATGCAGCCTACATTGATATCCAGAAGGGCTTGATTGATAGTGCTTAGCTGCTTTAATGAAAAGCTGTGCATGCATGCGCCCAGTTGATTAGAAGCAGAGGTATACAGCGTAATCAACAAATTCTGATATAGAAGGATCAATTTTCCCACTTACTCTTTGGAACTGTTTTCGTTGCCAGGCAACATAAGCATCTTGGACATTGTATTTGGAACTGCTTTGCAGTGAGACAACTCTGTAATTTTTTGACTCAATAGAAGAATGCTTGTCACTCATGTAGCTCTCTTGCAGACAAATCCCTCTTCTGCACAGTACAGCTATGTTTCCTTTTTGCTGGGTCTATACAGTCATTAACATGAGAATGTTTCACCAAGAACCAGACAATGAAATCATGGTGCAATTAAACCAAGTTTACATTTATAAATGATGAGATGTGTGTACCTTAATAAATATTCATAACAGTGGGGAGCTAACTGTCCCCAGTGTGAGCAGAGAAGCCAGCAGAGTTTTAAGCCTGGCATCAGTCTCTGCCCAGTACTAACGGACACGGTCACGAGTAAAAAAAAAAAAAAACTGGGAGTGTTTTACATGGAGGACAGAGACAGCAGAAATCCAGGTTTCTGCTGATGTCCTCTCCTCTCACTTATCATTGTGACTTTTACACAGTGGGGAAAAAAAAAAAAAGTACACGGTTGTTTATTTTTAATAACCTGCATTTCAAACGTGGATTTTACAAGCAATGATGATGATGTGAAGCGATGTAGTGTCATCGCTGAGTTAAGAATTTTGGATTTTTTGTCTTTAAATTTCCATGGGTTCCGAGTGAATGGGTTTTTGAAATGTGGCTGTGGTTTTATTGACTAAAAAAAGGTTGAGAGCTGAAGTGTCCCGATGGAACGAAGGAGGTTTGCGAAGCTTTGGCCTTATTGACACGTTTTTTTTTTTTCTTTACAAAAAAAAAACAAATGTCTCTGTAGGCTTTTCACTACCTCTCATGTTGGTTAATTTATTTCACATCTAGTTGTCGATGTACAAGTTGTTTTTAGATCTACTTGAAGCCTAACACTGTAAACAAAAATGTGCACAGAAAAATGAATATGTATTTGACGAGAGGGGTTAAAGAGAGCTTAGCCTAGTCAACATTATTTTTTGTTTGTATGTATGTTTGTTTTGTTTTTAATTATGTTGAGCTGAACTAGATTTTGCATCTCTATAAAGAATTCAGGAAATCCACTGTCTAAGGGCTAATCCCATTTTTGCCTATGCAAATCTGTTACTGTGGGCGAGTTGGGAAGGGGCGAGCTACCGTACCTTTCACATGTGCTAGATGGACCATGGTTTACATTGCCCTTTGCTGATATTCTTCAATCTTATTCAGCAAAAATGTACGCTTATTTTTGTTTCTATATAAATAATAAGTAATATACAGAGAAAATAGTATATGCCTTCGTGATGATAAAAAAGAAACCTTGCTGAAAACAAATAAATGTGTTGTTGTCTGACATTATGTGGCTGTGTGCTGGAGTCTTGGTGAGATGATATAGATGACTGGAATTCAACTGACATTTAAGTGACTGACAAACTGACTGAAAGGTTGACAGATTGGCCGTCAGGCTGAACTCTCATTACTCAGGCTACAGAACTAGTAGCTAACCCAGTGCAGTGTTTCCTAACTGAGGGAGAATTTTATTTCTTTAAGGTGCAACCGTATGACTTTAGTTTCTGTGACAAATATCATTGTTATCCAGTCCCACCCTGTGAGGTACATAAGATATTCAATCCATCAATTCTGGATTTTCCCTGTCATTTTTCACCTTCGCTTTTGGTCACTTTTTATCCAATTTGAAGGGCTAAGTTGGAGCAAACCTGGAAAAGGCATTTATCTCACAAGAGCAGAGATACTAATGATATCTACCTCTTGTTTTGGTTTGTGATGGGTACTGTCCATCCATAGGTCGGATTTTATAACCAGTAATAATCATACTGTAACTCCTTACCAATAAAAAGAAAATTTCTGTCTCCATTAAGCTGAATAATCACCGACAAACAAACCACCCAGGACTAATGAATATTGTGGTCCAGACTTTTTATGAACATTTTACACGTTGCATGCTCCACTAGCCATGAAGTTAATTTAGAAACATACTGTTTAATCGTGATGATCTTTTGCTGTTTGACAGTAGATGTTACACAGCTATGTCATGGATCTGTAATGAAATCAGTGCAGCACCATGTCATCAGCATGCAACAGCAACTTTTTTTTATATTCTTCAACCTTTCTCCCTCTTCTTGTTCTTTTTGTTGCCACATCCAGTCAAACTATCACTGTGTTAATGCGGTAGCGTTGATGTGGAACACGTAGGCAGAGGTGGGTTTTGGGTTTTTTTTTGTGGTCCATTGATGCAAGAAGCAAGAATAGCCAACATTTGTCAAAAGACCATTCACTCAGCTTTTGAGCCACTTTTGGTTACAGTTGAGTTTTGATTTAGGTCTAACAGTTTTTTAACTCTTATTTGTACGGAAAGTTTTACTCCTGAATTGAAATGGAACTGAGCCTAATGTGTTGATATTATATAGACTTCTCCTACGATTCCTCACAGTGCATCAAGGCTCGAGAAAGACACGTTTATTCACTGATGTTGGTTTTGAATTGAACCTGCTTGGCGTGTTCCCTCAGTTGGATTTGGTGCCTCTTATGCTTCAAAACAGACCTCAAGATCTCTCTTTTTCTCTCTCCTGCTCTCTCTCACTCCCTCTCTCAATAACATCAAACAAACAATACTGTCAATAGCAGTTAGAGCAGACAAGGTCCATTTACACAGCAAAAATAAGACATTTATTTTTCCTACAGACCCTCATGTAGTCTCTTTTGTACCTCCTCCAGAGGTGTTTATGGTACTTTAGGAAAGGGGTTATGTTTGTGCAGGTATTGGTTGAAGTTGGTTTTTCAACTTGTTCAACAGTTTTAGGCAATCACTCTTCTCTTTATTGATTTAGATGCCTAAGCCTCTTGGTTTTTGCCATGCCTTTGTAGATAGATCACAGGCATCAAGAGATGATCCGCAGATGAAAATAAAAGTAAATACAATTTTACTGTCACTTAGGTGATTGAAAGTGACATTTTTCTATTCAGCATGCTTTTTGCTAAATAAATGAAATAATTCAGTTATTTGCTATAAACGATACTGTATGAGTATGTATTCAAGTACTGCAGTATGCAGACAATTAAGAATATCAGAAACTCTTTTGAGAGGTTCATATTTTACTTCTAGTACGTTTCACTAATATTGACAATTATGGATACTGAATTCTTGTTTTGAGTGTCTCATGAATTGCCAGAATGACTAAATGACCCTCTTTATATTAACAAGAATAGACTATAGTTGGTCATTTCCAAATGCATGACTTGCAGAACAATTTCAATAGGACAGTGCTAGTGCTGCAGGCTTTTTAATCAAACTAGAGTTTGGTCAAACTAGTTCAACTTTCTCTATTTCTCTGTTTTTCACAGATTGCTTGACAACTGTTGATGATGACTGTGATCCTGACAATATTAATTTGTCAAGTTTGTTTCAGTTGCTGAAACAAATCTTATCCTTGAGGCCTAATGGCCAACACAGCAGTGTAGTGTGAGATTTATTTTGTCTTGCAGAGCTTCTAAGCAATCTAACCACAACAACCTGCTTTTCACAAAGCAAAATTTGAGATAATGTAATTAAATGAATATCCTGACCTGCCTAGTTGTCAGACTATAAATTCTGAGATGAGAAAATGATCATTGACCAATGATAGTTCAGCTTCAAAAAGCAGCCAGTGAGAGTGAGCTTGTAAGTTCAATAGATTCTGCAGCTTCCTTGTACATGACTCAGAGATCACGTCTTCAACCTTCAGGGTTGTGCTGCCCGAGGATCTGATTGCTTTTTGTGATTATGACTTTGGATTTAAACAAAGAAAACTGATCATTTATCCTGGATCAGCACTCCTTCTCTGAAACACCCTGAGATCCCGTACTGTAGCATTCAAAAGACTATTCTGTCTTATTATGTCCCACACTGACAAAACCATCCTTTGCTCTAGTGCAGCATGGGAGGGACTAGTCTTGGGATGTTATTTAATTTAAACCCATCTAGCCTTGTCTCACAGGGAAAAAAATCTGTACTTCCAAGACAGAGCTGGTACAATATTAACAGCACTGAGCAGTGGGGAATTTACATATCGTCAGAGAAACATTTAATCGTCTTGTTAGTCTTGGCAATTCTCTGCATGATAGTAAGATACGAATGTGAGACTAGTTTCCACCAAGGAAAGCAGAATCAATTATTAAGTTTGATGAAAGAAAAATATACACCCCATGTCTATCTTAGAAAATCTGGAAATTGCTTTTTATCAACTTGGTCAACAAATTTAGCTGTATAAGATTGTGGTTTCTCTGTGATGGGTGTGCAGAGATGTTTAAAATCATGTCTTTTCCAAAAAAATAAAACAAAAACTGACTCTGTTTGAACTTGCCTGGCACAATGGTCAATGCAACTGTCCCAATTAGTAAAAAAAAAAAAAAACAGTAAAAAAAGCCTCTTTTATGGCTAGAATGTGCCAAAATTATCTATTTTTTTGTTTCCAATGTAAAGGGGTCAGAGGAATTGTTGGAATATAAAATCACATGTTCTGTTGAACTCAAAATGTTCCTCACGAAACACATTTTGTTATTCGGTTTGTCTGCTCACTTGACCCACCTGTTGTGGGTCTGTGTCATCCTCCTGGCACATCGGCATGTAATGTGCTCCATCTGCATATAATCAACAAACCTGGAGAATTTGTAAACAAGCACTGAACATTTTGAGGCGTGTTGTCAGCTGACGGAGAACATGTGCTCTCAATGTAGTCCAACAACCCTCAAGTCCAGTGAATGATGTGGAATACAAGCTACCATATCAGATTCAACTGAAATTGTAACTTTGTGTCAAAAATGAAGCTGTTCACTATTGTCGTTTTTAATTTGTTTTGTACTGTTTTAATTTATTTTAACAAGGGTTATATTTGCTTCATTTTTTTTTTTGTTTTTATCTCAAAAGACACAAAATTGTTGTTCATCAGCGTTTAACTTTAGATTTGTTTTCATATGCATCACCTTCATGTTAGAAGCGTGTTCAGCTGTGGTACATTTGGATGTAAAGTTCAGTCTCTGTCTTTGTTTACACGATGACATCTTGCATAAGAGAAAACTCCAATCTATGGTAACTGCCCTTGAATATCTGTAATTTAAATAGTGCTGCTAGAGAAAGAAATCTAAATGTAACATCTTACAATAAATACTTAATAGATTTTTTTCCCAAATGTGATTGTGTCTTTATTTGACTAGAGGCTTGGAAAATATCAGATAGGACCTATGGAATTGTATATGTAATTGCAGTTAAAACTTTACTGTGAAGGGTGCATTTGAATTTTAGTATTTTATATTCCTCCATCAGGCACTTGTTACATTACAAGGAAGGGTTTCTACATTTGTTAAATGCTTTTGTCACCTAAAAATAGCTTTTTACCTTGTTTTAGCATTCTGCCTAGAAACCAATGGGTAGCAGTATCCCATGGTTTAATTGAGAAATGCTATAAAAAGCCATTTTGGGGTAATTTAAGTGTCCAAATCTAAAATGCAGGAGTATCTCTTTAAGAGTTGATTTGGCGTTTGATCACAGCTTTCTAAACAAGGT